>NW_019154085.1:83226788-83522404 GCF_002288905.1 Enhydra lutris kenyoni
AAAAAAAAAAAAAAAAAAAAAAAGAAAACAGCAACAAAATAAGTCCTTTTAAATGACCTCTACATTGCATTTTAGGACAAAGAACTTCTCATTCATCTCTTATGTTATGGATGAATGCAGTTTTTAGGTAAGTGAAGTGCACTTAAAAAAGTACCCAAACTATTTGGACTCTAATCATTTTGGCGAACTTTCTAAAATTTAAGACTTATTATCTGGTCTCCCCAACCTTTCCCAGGCCAATCATTAACCAACATTTAGTGAGTAAATTCGTGCTGCTACTCACCCTGCAGCATGCTACATGAGAAAGAGCTAGACAGCAAATAAAAGTCTGCAGTTTACCCATCCTTGGAGCTTTTGATCAGAGATTCTGATTTAACACCACTATTTTTCTGCCTTAATACACATGCTTATCTCTCCAGATCAGAAGTGATTTTGTTTATATTACATATCTCATGTTTTCAGTTGGACAATCTCAAACAAATATTTTAAATTTGTTGAAAAATTTTACATGCTTTTTAAAGATATTTGTATGGTAACAAACAGAAATATTCCTGTCATACTAAGCAATATATCAAAAACAATTTTGCATGGTTTCATTGACCTTGTTCATCACTTACTGTACCATTCTACAAAATAATGATACTCTAGAGGCATTTGAGGTGTAAAGGGTCATTGCTATATTGTGTCAACATCAAGAAGTACAGTGTTAATAATATATCATATAGAAATTGAGCTGTCAGAAGAAACCAAAAGACAAAGTTTATTTAATCAATTTGGCTAAACATTATATTAGCATTTTACCAAAATTGTGTATTAACATTTTTTAAATAGTAATAATGGTTATAGTCCTCTCTTTTAGGCCAAAAAGCACGGGTTTTGCCCAGCAATAAACCCATGCTTACATGGTCAATTAATTTACAACCAAAGAGGCAAGAATATACAATGGGGAGAAGACAGTTTCGTCAACAAATGGTGCTCAGAAAACCAGACATCTACTTGCAGAAGAATAAACAGGACCACTTTCTTACACTGTAGACACACAATAATAAACTCAAAATGGACTAAAGACCTAAATGGGAGACCCAAAACCACAAAACTCATAGAAGAAGACACGGGCAGTCATTTCTTTGATATCAGTCATCACAACATTTTTCTAGATATATCTCCTAAGGCAAGGGAAACAAAAGCAAAAATAAACTATTGGGACTGCACCAAAATAAAAAGCTTTTGAACAGCAAAGGAAACAAAACAAAAAGGCAACCTACTGAATGGGAGAAGGTTTTTACAATATATCCAAGAGGGGTAATATCCAAAATAAAGAAGGAATTTAAATAACTCAATACCAAAAAAGCCAATCTGATTTTAAAAAGGGCAGAGGACCACAACAGACATTTTCCAAAAAAAGAGATACTCATGGCCAACAGACACATAAAAAGATGCTCAGCATCACTATACAAAGAAATACAAACTAAAGCCACAATAAGAAATCACCTCACACCTGTCAGAATGGTGAGAAAAAACGGACAAGAAATACAAGTGTTGGCAAAGATGTGGAGAAAAAGGAACCCTTGTGCATTGTTGGTGGGAACACAAATTGGTGCAGCAACTGTAGAAAACATCATGGAGGTTTTTCAAAAAATTAAAAAGAGAAATACCATATGACCCAGTGATTCCACTACTGGGTATTTACCCAAAGAAAACGAAAACACTAATTTGAAAAGACATATGCATTCCTGTTTATTGCAGCATTATTTATAATAGTCACAATAAGGAAGCAACCCAAGGGTCCACTGATAAATGAATGAATAAAGAAGATGTGTGTGTATGTGAGTGTATGTGTGTGTGTGTGTGTGTGTGTGTGTGTAATGGAATATTATTACACAGCCATAGCAAGAATGAGATCTTGCCATTGGTGACAATAGGAATGGACATAGAGGGTATAATGCTAAGTGAAGTAAGTCCAACAATAACAAATATTATATAATTTCACTTATACAGGGAATATAAAAAACAAAACAAGTAAAGAAAGAAAGAGCAGAAACAGACCCATAAGTACAGAGAACTGATGCTGCCAGAGGGATGGTGGGTGGGGTATGTGCAGAATGGGTGAAGGATAGTAGGAGATACAGGCTTCCAGGTATGGAATGAATAAGTCATGAAGATAAAAGGTACAGCATAAGGAATACAGTCAAAGATATTATAATAGTGTTGTATGGTGACAGTAGCTACACTTGTGCTTAGCATAGCATAATGTAGAGACTTGTTGAATCACTATATTGTATACCTATAACTAATGTTACTTTGTGTATTAACTAAACTTCAATTAAAAATAAACAAAAAACGCAGGGCACCTGGGTGGCTCAGTTGGTTAAGTGTCGACCTTTGGCTCAAGTCATGATCTCAGGGTCCTGGGATCGAGCCCCATGATTGGCTCCACACTCAGAAGTGTGCATGCAATCTCTCTCTCTCTCAAATAAATAAGTACACAAATAAAAATAAAATATAAATAAGTGCATGTGATTTAAAAATATTTTTTCCCTATACGTTTAAAGACTTTGTTTCCAGATCCATGGTTCTATAACAAAGTTGTTTCAAAGCCTATAGAAGCCACTAGAATGTCTGCAATGCCACAAAATTACTTAAATTTGAAAACTGTATTTGAATCACAAATATTTCAATAATGAAAAAAAATATTATTAACTTAAAATTTTTGAAAGTGTCAATTAGGGAGGTAGTCCAAATTTCAAAATGGCATAAAATAATGAGAGAAGTTAGTACAGAAAATAGAAAGAATTTAAAGTCTCATATTGTTTAACAGTAAATTATATATGGATACCATATTCTGCATTTACCTATTCAATTATCCAGTAAAATATATTTATAATGTTTGAGTTCTCAATTTTTGTAGTATACAGTCACAAAAAAGTGGACGTAGAACTAATGAGTTCTTCCCCTAAATTTCAACATTTTCATCAATTGCCATATGTTTAAAACTTATGAACAATGAAATGTTCCTTTTTGCTAATGCTCAGTGATATTTAAATATACTGACAACCTTCTTTTAAAAAAAAAATCTATTTATTTTAGAGAGAGGAGTTGAGAGGGCAGAGAGAGAGAGAGACAGAGAGAATCTTGAGCAGACTCCACATTGAGCATAGAACCTCATGACCTGAGCTGAAATCAGGAGGGGAACATCCAACTGACTAAGCCACCTAAGCACGCCCTAACAACCTTCTTTATACAATGCATCAGCTGTATTTACACTGAGCCTATCTTTTTAGACATAAGACTATGAGTTGAGTCACTATTTTGATTAAGAAGTTCCTTAAGTTTCCTTCAGCCATAGTTTGTATTCCACCTTCCTGTTAAGGACTATTAATAGTTCTTTGCTGCTTTTAATTCTTCTGGAGTGGAAGATCTTTAAAATTGGGGTTGGATGAGTAAAGGCATTTTGGAAATCATTATAAAACTGACAAAAAGCAATAGAAATAGAGCTAAAGATTCAACTTTTATGAGAACTTTGTGTGAAACCTTAAATTGTGCTGATAGGAAACATTCAATCTGATGCCAGAACTTCTTTCTTAAAGAAACATGAATTGTGCTGGCATAATGAATAAGGATAAGTGAAAACATTTTACACACACGAAATCCATTAATTTTAAGTAAGGTTTTTGTAAGACAGAGGTGGAAGTGTAGCTTTACATATTTGCTTGTGGTAGAAGAGTTTTTAGCTATTTAAAGTGATTTGACAATACAAGCATGTATGTATATAACTGATTCTATGTATATGAAAAGTTATGCATTACTTTTTTGTGCTGATTGTCATTTTCAGTCCATTGCATAGCAAGGTGGTATAAAGGAAAAAGGGCAAACCCAAGAAGCAAGAAATTGGATTTAGTTTCTGCTCCAAGCCTACATAATGTGTAATCTTAGACAAGTGTTTGTCATTGAACTTCAGGATGTCAGGACTTTTTCTACCAAAAATACAAGGTTACTGTAAGGATTCATAATATACATATTATATATGTTATATTTACATAAAGTAATATATATATAGACATGCTTTTTAAAGTATGGTTTTTCAACTAAGATTTCACAGTAAGTTTTTACTAATAAGTACCAAAGTTTGCAAAATAATTTTATTTATTCTTAATGTAAGAAGCATTCAATATACCCTTCTACTATAAGTCGTATTCTCCTTCTCACTCCCTTTCAAGTAAGTGCATTCTGACGTACTTTTTTGAGTAAGGAATATGTTGTATATGTGACTGCCATCCATCACACACTCATGTTGGATAAGAGATTGCCAACTGCTATTTAAGTATAATCAGCTAGGGGGAAAAAACAGTATTATCATTGACCCTATTATTAAAATAGCCCAGGTTAGAGGTCTCCTCTTAAGGCTAAAATTCATACAATTCATGCAATATAATTCATACCTTCACTGAAATGTAAGTACAAAGGACTGCTTTGTCTGTTTTGTTCTTTTTTTTTTTTAAAGATTTTATTTATTTATCTGACAGAGAGAGATCACAGTAGACAGAGGCAGGCAGAGAGAGAGAGAGAGAGAGGGAAGCAGGCTCCCTGCTGAGCAGAGAGCCCGATGCGGGACTCGATCCCAGGATCCTGGGATCATGACCTGAGCCGAAGGCAGTGGCTTAACCCACTGAGCCACCCAGGCGCCCTGTTTTGTTCTTTTTGGCACGAGTGGAACATGGGAAGGAAACACCTGGGATAAAGCACTGACTACGTATAGTGAAAGATACCATAAACACTCTGGTTATCAATATGGAAAGTAATATTTAGCCATCTAATAACTAAAATTATATTTCTCCATTCAGAACTTTTAGTCATTTTCCTTTCTAAGGTACTTAATTCTTAACCTATAATTCTTAATACCCAGGTTGAGTAGACTACAAATTCCTTTAACAGATTTTTATTTTAGTTACTGCTTCCTCTTAGGATGGCTAAAAAGGGAAGAAAGCATGTACATATAATGCCAACACATTTTTCATTTTCTTTTAAGCTGGTCATATTGCTTGTTAAACTTCCTTTTACTTTTTCAGTATAGCAAAAAAAAAAAATTCCATAGTCAATCTTTAAAAAATATTTGGAAATATTTTAAAGAGATTTCACAGCATGATTCATTCCTTCAATATTTACTGACCTATTAAGTGAAAGCTACTACTTCTACTACCTATAGAGTCCCAGACCTTAAAGAAGCCTAGTACAAGAGATAGAAAAATTAATAAGGCATCTGTAGTAAAAAATATGATAGATGTTGAAAGGAGCTAAGCATATGGGGCTATTTAGCTATGCTGGATACATCCTGGAGGTTGAAGAATGTCTTTCAAGATGACACCAGCATTGAGTCCTGAAGTCTAGGTGGGAAAGTAAAATTGTATTTTAAGCAGAGGGAGTATCATAAGAATTTACATCTGACATTACTTATTTGCTATGATCACATTTACCTTTTAGAAAGATGACTGTAACTGCAATACAGAGAACAGTTTCAAAAACAGCAAAAACCATATATTAACCACTATTCCTTTTCATAATGTATGCAAATGTACAATATAGCTTATAAGACTTACATACAGTGAAATAAACAACATTTAAGGTAGAAAAAGAATGTTCATTAAGCCATTTCTGGTAACAGTAAAAAGCTAAACACAAAAAAAACCCTCCCCCAACACATAAAAAACAACAACAAAAATCCTAGCATATAAATAAGGGTATGGTTAAAAAAATTATGAAATGCAACTAAGAGAAAGAATTAATTGCTATTTTTTCATAGAGTCTAAGATCCTAGAAATGGTAAAACATAACCTGTATTCAGAGATCTCAAAATTTTAAAAAAGTGCCTCATATTGATGAAAGATACTAATTTTATATATACATATATATATAAATTTTTTTTATTTCAATAGCATCTTAAATTTAAAAACCATGTTCTTCATCTTTTTAAGATTTATTTACTTATTTATTTGACATAAACACAGTGAGAGAGAGAACATAAGCAGGGGGAGTGGGAGAGGAAGACAGGACCCTGGGAGCACGACCTGAGCTGAAGGCAGACATGGAACCAACTGAGCCACCCAGGCCCCACTAAAAAGCATGTTCTAACAGTATATATATAATGTTACAAATCTTTCCAGTTATAAACTACTCACATGCATGTGTATGCATGTGCACACAAACTCACATACACCCTTAAAGTATGCAAAAGAAAAAAAGAAATTATTACAGATTATTTTTTACCGTAATTTAGCCAAAGGCAGATGCTTAACAACTGAGCCACCCTGGTGCCTGGTTTTTTGTTTTTTGTTTTTTTTAACCGTAATTTAATGGAATTACATGCCAGAAATTTATATTTGTATATACAGAGAGATACAGAGATATATACATATGTAAAAAACATTATAGAACATGTAAGTCATACAGGTGATATTCTTTTGCTACATAGTTCCTCCAGTAACATGATTAAGATGAAAATAATTCAGGTGGAAGAAAGCAGAGATACATATGGTGAGGGTAGGTGAATACAAAATGGAAAGATCTGGGGAAATTATAGAGACAGCTGTCATGTGCGCAGCGTTTGAGGAATGAATATAAAAACTGATAATGGGAATTGTAATAAGTATTTCTAAAATATTGCTCATGAAACCCAAGACAAGAAAATGTTGTTTTTAAAAATTTATTTAAGCTTCATAGATTGCTCTTTGACTTTGATCATATTGCATGACTGAATCATGTGAATTGTGATTTAAAAGAATTGTATGTATTGAGAGAGGCAAGATGGTGGAAGAGTAGCAGACTGAAATGACATCAGGTAGCAGTTCAGCTACATAGTTATCAAACCATTCTGAACACCTACAAACTCAACAGGAGATTGAAGAGAAGAAGAGCAGCAATTCTAGGAACAGAAAATCGACCACTTTCTGAAAGGAAGGAGAAGTGAATCTGAAGTGACGGGAAGATAGACCGCAGGGGTGGGGGATGGTTCCTGGTAAGCAACAGAGCAGTGGAGCACAAAAACAGAACTTTTAGAAGTCTGCTCCACTGAGGGACATTGCTCAAGAGGCTAAGCGGGGGTGGAGCCCTCGAGGGACAGTATGGTCTCAGGACCAATGGGGTCACAGAAAGATCGGGGGTGTCTGAGTGCGGCAGTGCTCCCAGGTATTGGAGCAGGGAAGTTGACTACAGAGACAGAGCCAAGGAGTAAGCTCTCAGCTCGGGGTTACCTTAAACCATGCTGTGCGGCACAGGCAGGCCACTGCTCTTTAAGCAGGGACCCCACAAGTGGCAGGGCCAGGGAGACTCACCCTCCTCCACTGGAATCCTCCACCCAGGAATCTGCTGGGTTTGGAGATTCCAAATGGGGCTGTGTGCCAGAGACTGAAATGCTTGGTCAGGCCGGGTGAGCCCAGAGAGTGGCTGAAAACGAGGGAGACAGGAGCGACTGATGCTTTTTCTTTGAGGGCATACAGAGAAGTGGGGACCCGAGCTCTTGGCTCCTCTGGGCCGGAGACTGGGAGGCCACCATTTTCATTCCCATCCTCCAGAGCTCTACAGAAAGCGATCAGGGAAGAAAAACTCCCAAGAGTGAACTTGAGCAGATTTCTTAGCCTGGCTCCAGGCAAGGGTGGTGCAATTCCACTTCCGGCAAAGACATTTGAGAATCACAACAATAGGCCCCTCCCCCCAGAAGATCATCAAGAACACCCAGCCAAGACCAAGCTTGTGGATCAAGGAAAGCAGCAGAACTCCAGAGCTAGGGGAAAGCAATGCTGGGATTCATGCCTTTCTCTCCATGATCCTTTAGTCTTGCAAAGTTAAATAAAATTTTTTTAATTTTATGTTTTTCTTATTCTAATTTTTTTAACTTTTGCTCTTCCCTCTTTTAACATTTTTTAATTAGTTCATCTTAATACCTTTCTAAAAAAAATCTTTAAACCTTCATTACAATAGTCATATTCTATCCTTCATTGTATTTAACCTTATTTTTTGTATACATATGGGGTTTTTATTCCTAAAAAATTTTGAGATACAATTTCTACTAACAGATCAAAATATACCCTAAATCTAGCACAGGGCTTTGTTCTAGTGTCCAGCCTGAACACATTTGCTCCCCATTTTTTTCTCCTTTCTTTTTCCAACCAACTTATCAATTCCTTTTCTAGATTTTTTTTTTAATTTTCATCTTTACAGTCATATTCCATCACTTCATCATGTTTACCCTTATTTTTGTATATATATTAGTTTTCCTTTCATTACAATTTTGGGAGGTAGTTTCTTCTAAGAGACCAAAATATACCCAAAATCAAGTGGTAGCTCTGTTCTATTCACCACCCACTTGATTTTACCCCCTTTCTTCTCGCCCTCATTCAGCATTTTTTCTGATTTGGTTAGCATATATTTTTCTGGGGTCTCTGACACCCTTTTAGTATTTTATTCTCTCTGGAGAATAATCATATATTCTTATCTGGAAAAATGACAAGGCGGAAAAACTCACCACAAAAAAAAGAACAAGAGGTACTACTGATGGCTAGGGACCTAATCAATACAGACATTGGTAATATGTCGGATCTGGAGTTCAGAATGATGACTGTCAAGGTGCGAGCTGAGCTCAAAAATGGCATGGAGGGTATTAGAGAAACCCTGTCTGGACAAATAAAATCCCTTTCTGGAGAAAATAAAAGAACTAAAACTTAACCAAGTTAAATCAAAAAAGGTACTAATGAAGTGCAATCAAGAATGGAGCCTCTTACTGCTAGGATAAATGATGAAGAAGAGAGAATTAGTGACATAGAAGACCAAATGACAGGGAATAACAAAGCTGAACAAAAGAGAGACAAACAACTATGGGACCACAAGGGGAGAATTCGAGAGATAAGTGATACCATAAGATGAAATATAAGAATAATTGGGATTCCAGGAGAAGAAGAAAGGGGGGGGAGAATATATATTGGAGCAAATTATAAGAGAATTTCCCTAATATGGGAAAGGGAACAAGCATCAACATCCAGGAGGCACAAAGAACCCCTCTCAAAATCAATAAAAATAGGTCCACACCCTGTCATCTTAATAGTAAAATGTACTAGTCTTAGTGACAAAGAGAAAATCCTGAAAACAGTTTGGGACAGGAAGTCTGTAACATACAATGGTAGAAATATTAGATTGGCAGCAGACTTATCCACAGAGACCTGGCAGGCCAGAAAGAACTGGCATGATATATTCAGAGCACTGAACAGGAAAAATATACAGCCAAGAATACTATATCCAGGCTATCACTAAAAATAGAAGGAAAGATAAAAAGCTTCCAGGAAAAACAAAAATTACAAGAATTTGCAAACACCAAACCAGTCCTACAGGAAATATTGAATGGGTCCTCTAAGCAAAGAGAGAGACTAAAAGTAGTACACCAGAAAGGAACAGAGACAATATACAGTAACAGTCACCTTACAGGCAATACAATGGCACTAAATTCATATCTTTCAATAGTTACCCTGAATATAAATGGGCTAAATGCCCCAATCAAAAGACACAGGGTATCAGAATGGATAAAAAGACAAGACCCATCGATATGCTGTTTGTAAAAAACTCATTTTAGACCCAAAGACACATCCAGATTTAAAGTGAGGGGTGGAAACCAATTTACCATGCTAATGGATATCAAAAGAATGCTGGGGTGGCAATCCTTACATCAGATCAATTAGATTTTAAGGCTAAAGACTATAATAAGAGATGAGGAAGGACACTATATCATATTCAAAGGGTCTGTCCAACAAGGAGATCTAATAATTTTAAATATCTATGCCTCTAACATGGGAGCAGCCAACTATATAAACCAATTAATAACAAAATCAAAGGAACACATCGACAATAATACAATAATAATAGTAGGGGACTTTAACATGCCCCTCACTGAAATGAACAGATCATCCAAGCAAAAGACCAAGAAGGAAATAAAGGCCTTATATAACACACTGGACCAGATGGACCTCACAGATATATTCAGAACACTCCATCCCAAAGCAACAGAATACACACTTTTCTCTAGTGCAAACGAACATTCTCCAGAATAGATCACATCCCGGAGCACAAATCAGGTCTCAACCAGTACCAAAAGACTGATATCATTCCCTGAATATTTTCAGACCACAATGCTCTGAAGTTAGAACTCAATCACAAGAGGAAAGTTGGAAAGAACTCAAATACAGGGAAGCTAAAGAGCATCCTACTAAAGAATGAATGGGTCAACCAGGAAATTAAAGAAGAATTGAAAAAATTCATGGAAACAAATGAAAATGAAAACACAACTGTTCAAAATCTTTGGGACCCAGCAAAAGTGGTCCTGAGAGGAAAGTACATAGCAATACAAGCCTTTCTCAAGAAACAAGAAAGGTCCCAAGCATACAACCTAACCCTACACCTAAAGGAGCTGGAGAAAGAACAGCAAAGAAAGCCCAAACTCAGCAGGAGAAAAGAAATAATAAAGAGCAGAGCAGAAATCAATGAAATAGAAACCAAAAGAACAGCAGAAGAAATCAACAAAACTAGGAGCTGGTTCTTTGAAAGAATTAATAAGATTGATAAACCCCTGGCCAGACTTTTCAAAAAGAAAAGAGAAATGACCCAAATAAAATCATTAATGAAAGAGGAGAGATCACAACTCTAGCAAATTTGACAATCTGGAAGAAATGGATACATTCCTAGCGACACATAAACTACCAAAACTGAACCAGGAAGATATAGAAAACCTGAACAGACCCATAACCAGTAAGGAGATCAAAGCAGTCATCAAAAATCTCCCAAGAAACAGGAGCCCAGGGCCAGACAGCTTCCCAGGGGAATTCTACCAAACATTTAAAGAAGAATTAATACCTATTCTCCTGAAACTGTTCCAAAAAATAGAAAAAGAAGGGAAACTTCCAAACTCATTCTATGAGGCCAGCTATTACCTTGATCCCAAAACCAGAGAAAGACCCCATCAAAAAAGAGAATTATAGGGACGCCTGGGTGGCTCAGTTGGTTAAGCAGCTGCCTTCGGCTCAGGTCATGATCCCAGTGTCCTGGGATCGAGTCCCACATCGGGCTCCTTGTTCTGTGGGGAGCCTGCTTCTCCCTCTGCCTCTGCCTGCCACTCTGTCTGCCTGTGCCCTCTCTCTCTCTCTTTCTGACAAATAAATAAATAAAATCTTAAAAAAAAAAAAAGAGAGAATTACAGACCAATTACCTTGATGAACACAGATGCAAAAATTCTCACCAAAATACTAGCCAAAAGTATCCAACAGTACATTAAAAGAATTATTCACCATGACCAAGTGGGATTTATTTCTGGGCTGCAAGGTTGGTTCAACATCTGCAAATCAAGCAATGTGATACAATACATTAATAAAAGAAAGAACAAGAACCATATGATACTCTCAACAGATGCTGAAAGTATTTGACAAAGCACAGCATCCTTTCTTGATCAAAACTCTTCAAAGTGTAGGAATAGAGGGTATATTCCTCAATATCATCAAAGGATCTATGAAAAACCCAGAGCAAATATCATTCTCAATGGGGAAAAACTGAGAGCTTTTCCACTCGATCACGAACATGGCAGGGAGGTCCACTATCACCACTGCTATTAACACAGTACTAGAAGTCCTAGCCTCAACAATCAGACAACAAAAAGAAATTAAAGGCATCTGAATCAGCAAAGAAGAAGTCAAACTATCACTCTTTGTAAATGATATGACATTTTACATGGAAAACCCAAAAGATTCCACTCCCAAATGCTAGAATTTGTACAGGAATTCAGTAAAGTGTCAAGATATAAAATAAACGCACAGAAATCAGTAGTGTTTCTATAGACCAACACCAAGACAAAAGAAAGAGAAATTAAAGAGTCGATCCCACTTACAATTGCACCCAAAGCCATAAGATACCTAGCAATATACCTAACCAAAGGCGGGAAGAATCTGTACTCAGAAAACTATAAAGTATTCATGAAAGAAATTGAGGAAGAGTCAAAGAATGCTCATGGATTGGAAGAGCAAATGTTGTGAAAATATCTATGCTACCTAAAGCAATCTACACATTTAACGCAATCCCTATCGAAATCAATTTTTTTCAAAGAAATGGAATAAATAATACTAAAATTTATATGGAATCAGAAAAGACCCCAAATAGCCAGAGGAAAAAGAAAGCCACATTTGGTGGCATCACAATTCCAGACTTTAAGCTCTATTACAAAGCTGTAATCATCAAGACAGTATGGTACTGGCACAAAAACAGACACATAGATCAATGGAACAGAATAGAGAGCCCAGAAATAGACCCTCAACTCTATGGTCAACTGATTTTCAAGAAAGCAGGAATGAATGTCTAATAGAAAAAAGACAGTCTCTTCAACAAATGGTGTTGGGAAAACTTGATGGGCACATGCAGAGAATAAAAACCGGACCATTTCCTCAAGCCACATACAAAAATAGACTCAAAATGGATGAATGACCTCAATGTGAGACAGGAATTGATCAAAATCCTTGAGGACAATGCAGGCAGCAACTCTTCGACCTTAGCCGCAGTAACTTCTTCCTAGAAACATCACCAAAGGCAAGGGAAGCAAGGGCAAAAATGAACTATTGGGACTTCATCAAGATCAAAAGCTTTTGCACAGCAAAGGAAACAGTCAACAAAACCAAAAGACAACTGAAAGAATGGGAGAAGGTATTCGCAAATGAAATATTAGATAAAGGGCTAGTATCCAAAATCTATAAAGAACTTATCAAACTGCACACCCAAAGAACAAAGAAGGGGTATGTGCACCCGAATGTTTATAGCAGCAAAGTCCATAATAGCCAAACTATGGAAAAGAACTAGATGTCCATCAACAGATGAATGGATAAAGAAGATGTGGTATATATATACAATGGAATACTATGCAGCCACCAGAAGAAATGAAATCTTGCCATTTGCAACAACGTGGATGGAACTAGAGGATGTTATGCTGAGCAAAATAAGTCAATCAGAGAAAGACAATTATCATATGATTTCCCTGATATGAGGAATTTGAGAGCAGAGTGGGGTTTGGGGGTAGGGAAGGAAAAAATGAAACAAGATGGGATTGGGAGGGAGACAAACCATAAGAGACTCTTCATCTCACAAAATATAGTAAGGGTTGCTGAGGGGAGGGGTTGTGTGGATAGGGTGGTTGGGTTATGGACATTGGGGAGGGTATGTGCTATGGTGAGTGCTGTGAAGTGTGTAAACCTGACGATTCACAGACCTGTACCCCTGGGGCAAAGAATCTATTATATGTTAATAAAAATAATTAATAAAAAATTCTAAAAAAGAATTGTATGTATCAATGGGAAGACTCGAATCAATATAAGTGTTTTGGGAATGACTAAATTTATTCACTTATTTAAAAATCCATTAAGTTTAACATACACATCAACTGTTAGACATCTTAATTTTAGAAACATTAAAATGTGAAAACTTTTGCATTTGAAATTGCAGGAATACAATAATACTTGCATAAGTAAGAAAAATGATTAGAAAGATGCAAAAGAAACAACATTTACTAGTATAGGGAAGAATGCAGTTAGGAGAGAGGCATTTATTTTTCACTTTCTACCTTTGAAAACTCTTTCAGTAATTTTCAAAAATAACATAATGCATTACTCATGAAATTAGAGTTTTGTAAAAGAAAAAAAGAATCACTGGGGACATTTGTGTTAATTGCTATCACTGAAGTTATTCTGTCCTTTGTCTTGCTGGATTTTTCACTCTTGAGTTCCTACTTTCCTAAGTTGTTCTATCCAACTTCCTTCACTGGGTCCCCTTCTACTGCCCAATTTCACATGTTCCCCCACATTTCAGTTTTTAGCAGTCTTCTTCCTGCAGATACCTTCCTTGAAGACATTATCTATATTAATGATGTCAGCTCATAACTATATATTCCTTAGGCCTCACCTCTCACACATGAATAGTAGATAAATAAAACTAGAAATGGTCTATTACCAGTTTTCTGATGGATTTCTAAGTCGATATCCCATAGTCAACACACAATGAACATATTCAAACACAACCCATTTTATTCATTCTCATTCCTACTTTGACAATTGCTTTTCATTTTGGGTAATGAATCATAAACTTTCATGCTAGAAACTTCAGAATCACCTCTGACTCCTCTCCTTTTTAATAAAGTCCCAATCTAGGTACTCATCAGTCAACAATGCTGAATTTATATCTATATTGTTTCTCACAGTCTTCCCCTTTAAAAGTCCTATAACTTGCACACATCTCTCATTTAAATTATAATAGCTTTCTGAGTTCTGTCTTTCTAATCTTTCCATGTCAATTCATATTAAATCATTTTACTAAAACATAGTAAGTCTACTCAGTTGATATTCCTAACTTAAAAATTTAAAAACACTTCCCACACAATAAAGCTCAAACTCCCCAGTTTTTAATATTTCCACGAATATTTAATAAATATTTATTATGTGCCTATATAGATGACAAATAGGAGAAAGACTTCAAAAAAAGCATTGGGATTGGCAGTAAAAGCTGAGGAGAAGAGCAGCACTTGATGAAACCACAAAATTGCATATTCTTAGCTATTACTACATTCCACCCAACCCTCAGTGCCCACATCCATTCATCTATCCTTAGAACTCTCTGCCGTAAGTCAATTCATTTGGCTCATATATGGCCTCTTGTATTCACCTGTCCTTCTTTAAGGGATATGGAAGAATAAAACATAGCTTTAAAGGTGATGAAATGGCTAAAAATAAACTCTTTATGAGACCTAACAATTTACAAAGGCTGCTTTCACATTCACTGCATTTAACATAATCATTTACTGTTTATTTACTTGACATTTAGAGTCTAACATAGCATAGTTCACTGATCACAGACAAAAGATTGTCAACCTAATGAATAGGTAAGCGTAAATCTTACTTTCATCAAGTCATCCTAACGAAAAGTTAAAAAATAAAATACCTAATTTATGTAGTTTTTAGGAAACAAAGTATTTGACATAACTAATTTTCTAAGTAACCGATATTTACCATTTCAAATGTCAAACTTTAAATACATTTAATCACTCTTAAAGAGAAGCATTCTAAAATACAGGCATACCTTATTTTATTGCACTGCCTTATTGTTCTTTGATGTTGTGTTTCTTTATAAATTAAAGGTTTGGGGCAACCATTCATCAAGCAAGACTATCAGTGTTATTTTTCCAACGGCATTTGATCCCTTCAAGTCTCTGTGTCGCACTTTGGTAATTCTCACAATATTTCAATTACTCTCATTATGATTATATTTGTTATGGTGATCTGTGATCAGTGATCTTTGATGTTACTACTGTACTGTTTTGGGGTGCCACAAACTGTGCCCATACAACATGGCAACCTTAATCAATAGATATGTATTCTGATTGCTTTACCAGCTGCTCCCCTATCTCTCTCTCTCTCTTCCAATCTCTTTATTCCCTGAGATTCAACAATACTGACATTGGGCCAGATAATAATACTGACAATTGGGCCCTACAATGGCCTCTAGGTGTTCAAGTAAAAGGAAGAGTCACATGTATGTCATTTTCAATCAAAAGCTAGAAATGATTAAGATTAGTAAGGAAGGCATGTCAAAACCCAAGAGATGCCAAAGCTAAGCCTTTTACATCAAACAGCCAAATTGTGAATGCAAAGGAAAAGCCCTGAGGAATGAAAAGTGTTACTCCAGTGAACACACAAATGATAAGTGAGACAGCCTTATTGCCAATATAACAAAACTTTTAGTGAACTGAACAGATAAAACCAACTACCTCATTCTCTTAAGCCTAAAACAGAGGACGACCTTAGTATTCCAATTCTATGAGGCTGAGAAAGGTGAGGAAGCTGCAGAAGATAAGTCTGAAGCTAGCAGAGGCTGATTTGTGATGTTTAAGGAAAGCCTTCCCCATAACATAAAAGTGCAAGGTGAAGCAGCAAGTTCTGATACAGAGGCTGCAAGTTCTCCAAAAGATCTAGTTAAGATATGTAATGAAGGTAACCACACTAAACAACAGTAGACAAAATAGCCCTTCACTGAAAGAAGAAGCCATCTAGTATTTTCACAGCTAGAGAGGAGAAGTCAGTGCCTGGCTTCAAAAATTCAAAGAATATGCTACCTCTCTAGTTGGGGGCTAATGCATCTGGTGACTTTAAGCTGAATTCAAGGCTCACTGACCATTCAGAGAATCCTACGGCCCTCAAAAATTATGCTGAAACCACTCTGCCTGTGCTCAAAAAAATGGAACAAAGAAGCCTGAATGATAGCACATCTGCTTACAATATGGTTTACTGATTTTAAGCCCATAGTGGAGACTTATTGCACAGAAAAAAAGATTCCTTTCAAACTATTACTGCTCATCAATAATGCACCTGGTCACCAAGAGTTATAATAGAAATGTACAATGAAATTAATGTTGTTTTCATGCCTGCTAATGCAACACCCATTCTGCCCAGCCCAAGGATCAAGGAGTAATTTTAATTTTCAAGTCTTTATTTATTTTTTTTTAAAGATTTCATTTATTTATTTGGCAGAGATCACAAGTAGGCAGAGAGGCAGGCAGAGAAAGAGAGAAGAGGAAGTATGCTCCCTGCCGAGCAGAGAGCCCGATGTGGGACTCGATCCCAGGATCCCAAGATCATGACCTGAGCCAAAGGCAGAGGCTTAACCCACTGAGCCACCCAGGTATCCTAATTTTCAAGTCTTTAAAAAAGACTTCCAAGTCTTTGATTTTCAAGTATTTAAGAAATATATTTAGTAAAGCTATAGCACTATAGACAATGATTCCTTTGATGGATCTGCGTAAAGTAAATAGAAAACCTTCTGGAAAGGATGCACTGTCCTAAATGCCATTAAGAACATTCATGATTTATGGGAAGAGGTAAAAATATCAACATTAACAGGAGCTTGGAAATAGTTGATTCCAACTCTCATGGATGACTTTGAGGGGTTCGAGATTTCAGTGGAGGAAGTAACAACAGATGTGGTGGAAACAGCATAAAACTAGAATTAGAAGTGGAACCTGAAGATGTGACTGGATTGCTACAATCTCATGATTAAACTTTAACAGAGGATGAGTTGCTTCTTATGGATGAGCAAAGAAAATGGTTTCTTGAGATAGAAACTGCTCCTGCTATCCCAAATTTCAGCAACCACCACCCTGATCACTCAGCAGCCATTCAATCTTGAGGCAAGATCCTCCACCAGCAAAAAGATTACAACTCACTGAAAGTTCAGACAACAGTGAGCATATTTTAGCAATAAAGTATTTTTTAATTAAGGTACGTACATTTTTTAAGATATGTTACTGCACACTTCATAGACTACAGTATAAACATAACTTTTATATGTACCAGGAAATAAAAAAAAACTCATTTGGATCACTTTACTGCAATATTCACTTTACTCTGGTGGTCTGGAACTGAACCCATACTACCGAACCCATCTCCAAAGTATGCCTGTATACCATACAGATTCCTGCCTTCCTAAGTAGAAAAGCAAAGAAAATTTTTAACTTTACTTGATAATTCCAGCACATCTAAAATTATTCCCTATAATAGAACAATTATGTGTCTCTAGTTATTTCAGATTCTTCTTTAAATTGAGGTCATTTCTTTTCTATCCAAACACTTTTTTACAAATTTCTATATTCAGGTATTTCACCTTAGCTTTTTTGTTCTAAAAAACTAGGAAACTATGTTAGGAGTCAATAAAGTTGGTGAAGGTCTAAGGAGAAAAGGAGTTGCTTTATTTTTATTTTATCATTTTTAAAGTTTTTATTTATTTGAGAGAGAGAAACAGAAATAGTGAGAGAGGGCACAAGCAGGGAGGACAGGGAGAAGTAGGCTCCCAACAAATCATGGAGCCTGAAATGGGGCTCGAACCCAGGATCCTGAGAACAGGATCTGAGCTGTAGGCAGATGCTTAACTGACTGAGCCACCTAGGCATCCCAGGAGTTGGTTTAATACAAATGAGAGCTTTGTGGTTAAGTATTTTCAGTGCTCTGAATCATTATATTATTTTACCTCTGTATTAGGAATTGTACTGAAATGGCTGCTTGTGCTAAAGTTTATTTCCTATAAAAAGTGGGGAGGTCAGTTAAACATAGAGTCCTCCTAGGTAGCTAAAAGAATGATTACAAAATGGGATTTAAATTTTATAAGATGAGAGTAAATCATACACAATTGTTGTTCACAAGGAAATTAACATGCTGAAACTGATGCTTTCATAGTTGACTTCAAAGAAATCCAAAGAAATTCATTTTAAAACTTCAAATCTATATGTCTAACTCGTAATGACAGGAAATAAGAAAACATTATATCTGTCTTTTTTCTTTCAATTTATGTCCAAAGGAATTCTCAGAATACAAAGTATTTTTTAACTCTGATATAAAAAGCCTAGACAGTTCTTTAAATTTTAGGATGTCCTTAATGAATCTAGTCCCTCATGGCAAGATGTGTTGCCTTTCACAGCTATTCATTCATTTTCTCCAAAGAAGTAACTTAGCTAAACTAAATATCAAAACCAAACTGATGCCTTTAACACTTTTTTATAGACATGGTACATGACTTTTTAAAAGAAACATGATCTGAAGAACTGAAGTCACCTGTAATAACAGGCAAGGCACAATACAAGCAAACATAATTAAAAACTTCCCAAAAATCGAACAAGGGTTTCTGAATCTTATATTATCTAATTTGGTAGGTGTTAAGTATGTAGCCTTAGAAAGTTTGCTTGAATAATCTTCTACCAAGAGGAATATGTGTATATTATAAAAACAAACAAACCAAAAAAACCAAAAGACTAAAGTAAAGCTTTGAATGTTTTTTTCCTAAAGAAATGTCTTTATGTATGTTACACATGTAAAAAACCGTATTGTGATTTTGTGCATAAATTATGCATATTTTTAATAACAACAGATATGTTAGTGCTTACAATGGGGCCAACTATATTCTAAATGCTTTACTTGTAAATAGTTCAGTCTTTTAAAAGCCCTTTAAGTTAGGTACTATAATAGTCAAACCCAATTTCACAGATGAGGAAATTCAGGTGCACAGAGGTTAAAGCTGCCCAAGATCCCTCAACTAGAAAGTAGAGGCACTGTTTAATAGATAATAGAAGAACTGCTAATATAATTTAAGGATATCTTAGTACAGTCTCTATGTGGTGTGAATTCTGAAATACAAAATATTGAATCCAGTGTAAAAATGGAGTAAAAAACATTTTTAATTCAATAATTTAAACACCACACGAAACAACTAGAAATAGAAGGGATGTTCCTCAACCTAATAAAAGGCATCTATGAAAAACTCACAGCTATCATCATACATAAGAGTGAGAGACTGCATACTATCTCCTTAGGTTGAGGAACAAACTTTCACCGCTTGTATTCAGTATTGTACCAGAGTTTCTAGCTAGGGCAATTAGGCAAGAAAAAGAAAGAAAAGACAGAAATTTGAAAGGAAAAAGTAAATTGATCTTTATTTACAGAGGACATGATCTTATATAGAGAGAATCCTAAGAAACTACTAGAAGAGTTCAGTAAGGTAGCAGGATAAAAGACCAATATATAAGTCAACTGAATGTCAATACACTAACAATAAACAATCTGAAAATGAAATGAAGAAAACAATCCTATTTACAATAACATGAAAAAATACAATAGCATGAAAAATACTTAGAGATAAACTTTTTTAAGAGTGTAAGACTTAAAATTTGATAACACTGTTGTAAGATATTAAAGAAAACCCAAATAAGTTGAAGGATATGCTACATTTCTGAATCAAAAGGCTGAACATTATTTTTTTTTTTTTAAAGATTTTATTTATTTGTCAGAGAGAGAGGGAGAGAGAGCGAGCACAGGCAGACAGAATGGCAGGCAGAGGCAGAGGGAGAAGCAGGCTCCCTGCCAAGCAAGGAGCCCGATGCGGGACTCGATCCCAGGACGCTGGGATCATGACCTGATCCGAAGGCAGCTGCTTAACCAACTGAGCCACCCAGGCGTCCCAAGGCTGAACATTATTAAGATGATAATATTCCTGAAATTGATCTATAGATTCAACACTATCTGTATAAAATTCCAGCTGTTAATTTTATAGAACTGACATACTGATTAGGATTTCACATGGAAATGCAGGAATAACCAATCTTGCTAAAGAAGAACAAAGTTAGAGAATGCACACTTCACATAATCAAAATAATGTGGTACTGTCATAAGAATAGAGAGACATGCAGTTTTAATAGAAAAGAACTGTAAGTCAGGAAATAAACCCTTACATTTGTGGTCATTTGGTTTTTGGCAAAGAAACTAAGACCATTCATGGGAATAGAATTATCTTTTTGATAAATCGGGTTCAACTGGAGATCCACATGAAAAATAATGAAACTGGACTCCTTCCTTACACTATATACAAACATGAACTCAAACTGATCATAGATTTTAATGTGAGAGCTAAAACTATAAGACTCTTTTTTTGTTTTAGATCTTATTTATTTATTTGACAGATCACAAGTAGACAGAGAGGCAGGCAGAGAGAGTGAGAGAGAGAGAGAGAGAGAGGAGGAAGCAGTCACCCCGCTGAGTGGAGAGCCGGACACGGGGCTTGATCCCATGACCCTGGGATCATGACCTGAGCCGAAAGCAGAGGCTTTAACCCACTGAGCCACCTATAAGACTCTTAACAGAAAACATAGGAATATAATTTTTGTGATCTTGGCTTAGGCAAAGCTTTCTTTAAATATGACACCAAAAACACAAGCAAGAAAAAAAAAATTGGACTTCACCAAACTATAAAGGATACCATCAAGAAAATGAAAAGACAGCCTATGGAACGGGAAAAACATAAATCATGTAACTGATAAGGGACAATTCAGATGTCCATCAACTGATGAACGGATAAACAAAATGTGGTATATTTATAATATTGGGATATTATTTGTCAATGAAAAGGAATGAAGTTAAGATATATCCTGTAACATGGACGAACTTGTAAACATTAAACTAAATGAAAGAAGCCAGTCACAAAAGACCCTATCTTGTATGAAATGTTCAGGAAAGGCAAATCTATAGAAAAAGACAGTAAGTCTGTGATTTCTTAAAGTTTGGGAGATGGATAGGCAATGACCACTAATGGGTACATGGATTTTTGGGGTGTTAATTAAGACATTCTAAAATTGATTGTTTTGTCATACAACCCTGTGAATATATTAAAAATCACTGAACTGTACACTTCATTTTTTTTTTAAAGATTTATTTATTTGACAGAGAGATAGAGAGATTACAAGTAGGCAGAGAGGCAGACAGAGAGAGAGGGGGAAGCAGGCTCCCTGCTGAGCAGAGAGCCCAATGCAGGACTCGATCCCAGGATCCTGAGATCATGACCTGAGCTGAAGGCAGAGGCCTAACCCACTGAGCCACCCAGGCGCCCGGAATTGTACACTTCAAATAGTTGAAATACATGATATAGATTATATCTCAGTAAAACTTAAAATAACTTGAATATCATCTTTTTACCTTGTATAAATTACTTGTGAATAAAATATACCTTAGATGGTGACCTTGGGAAATGATCCCTTTGTGAAAAAGAATAAAACATTTAAATCCTTTTTGTCAGGTGCTCCCTAGACTGACCAACACCAAGCAAGAGCAATCCTAGTATTGAACTATTATCAGATAAACTGGTTTAATATTAATCAGCATGAAGCTAAATTTATTAACTTTTAAACAGTTTTTCTTGGAAATATAATTTATTTATAGCAATAATTTAATATGGCAAATTAATTCCTTTTTGCAGTTTGGGGGCACATTTAAAAACTAACTTATTTGAGGGGCACCTGGGTGGCTCAGTGGGTTAAGCCTCTGCCTTCGGCTCAGATCATGATCTCAGAGACCTGCATCGGGCTCTCTGCTCAGCAGGGAGCCTGCTTCCCCCCCCTCTCTCTGCCTGCCTCTCTGCCTACTTGTGCTCTCTCTCTCTCTGTCAAATAAATAAACAAACAAATAAATAAAATCTTTAAAAAACACACAAAAAAACTAACTTAAATATTTGATAGAATGTGATTATGCTACCCATTTTTTAGTAAGTCCATGAGAACATTACCACAGAGATTCACACATTCTCTGTGAACATTTATTGAGTACTGATTATGAGCTTGGTACTGTGATAAGTGCTGAGTATTTGATGGTGACATTTTTTGAGGGCTACAGTGGAATAGTGGTAATAGTGGTAATAGTGGAATAGTGGTAATAGTCTACTCTAACAGAAAACAAAACAAGGTGCTTTATGGTATTTTGTTGTGAAGATTTCCCAGGACTCAGTCAACACTTTTTTCCCATGTGGTAGAGCAGATCCAAAACTCTTTTTTAATATTTTTACATTTTACTAAAGATGCAGCATGCTTTAAACACGAATTTTAATTCAGACTGTATGGCTTTACTTTTTCTCTGGGTCTTAATTTCCATATCCACAAAATGGGGATAATTGAATCTACCTTATTAGGTTCTTATGAGAATTAAATGAGATGATCCATTTAAAGTACACAGATTATTACCTATGTACTTGAGTAAAGACTCAATAAACATAATGATGATAATGATGATGTTGGTGGCAGTGACACAGTGGTAATTTACATATAGGTGTTCCTTTATGTACAGAGGTGAATCCTGTTGCCCTCCAGGTCTGTGTCCTGATTCAGCTCTCTATTTATTTACAAAAGCAGTATTTTCATCCTTTGTTTATCTGACTTTCAAAAATATATGGATATATCCTCAACTAGCAACTATGCACAACTGGTTTAAATCCAGCCTCTATGCTATGTCTAGCAACAAAAACTGATTTGTAGGAAATTACCTGAAGGTCATATAATTTTTTCCATTCTTCTATATACTATAAATACTATGGTTGCATAAAACACAATTCCCAAAAGGCCACAAACTTGGACTATATATCTTAGCCATCTTCAGAAACTCCATTTTTTAACTGGAAAAGAATAAAGTGTCATAAAAAATCTATTTATGCAACTGTTACTGAAATTCTGTAAAAGCTATAACTATGTACCTTTTCATCATAACCTCCAAAGATGCTTTCACATTCTAGAAAATTTTTCAGCCTCTCTTTGAGTAACTACTTGAAAAAAATTGAGAGAAATTATATTTGTGGAAAATTATTTATAAGCTGTCTTTTCCAACACTTTCATGTACTATTCTTAAACTTTCACCACTACAGACAGCTGTAAACTCAAACTATATTACTGTACCTATTATATATAAAAAAGTAACAAGGAACAATTTTTCTATTATAATGCATGCAAAGGATTGAACTTCTATTCTATGAGTTTATCCTATTCAGTAGTAAAAATTCACTGTTTCCCAGCCCACTTCTGACAGGGAACCCCTGCAGCCAATATGCACCTATGTGCTAAAGAAGCTCAACAGAGGCAACAGTTATTAATGGAGACCTATACAAATAAGGATGACTGGATATGAAAGGAGAATCAGCAGTTTAAAAGAGAAGACCAAGGCTACAAATGTGCAAATGGTGCCCAATGAGGAGAAATTATGCAAGAAACAGGAGAAGTGATTGAAATTTTCTAATTTTGTTTTCGGTTATATTTGAAAGATGTTATGCCAATAAAACAAGAATGTACTATCATGGAAACAGAGCAATCAACGGTAAAACAGCAAAAAATTGTTATACTAATCTACATATTTCCCTGGTATATGTAAGTTAGAATTTCTCCACATACTCAGGTGTTACTACTTAAACTCAGTTAATCGGATAAGCAATAGACTAAATCCATTGTTATTTTTTATTTAAAATTCTTAAATGTTTAGTTTTCAGGGGTTTGTTGTTGGCAGAAAGCAATGATAAGATTCAGAGGTCTAGTAGGGCATTTCAAAGTCAAATAAGGAATTCTTTGTTGAGGGAAGGAAGTCTAATACACTAAAGGAATCTGGCAGACATCACTGGCTCCTAATCAATGAATACCACCAGTACTGCTTTCTCAGTCAGGGTGAAAACCTAAAAAGGACCCTAACATTTCCTATTCCATGGCGGGGAGTAGAAGAAGAGAATACTAGCCATATTTTTTTTAATGGAGCTAATATTTATGTGTAGAAAATGAAATGATAAAAATCTCTAAAACAGAATATAGGAAGATCGTTTTACAGTCTTGCAGTAGTGATTTCCTTTCTTACCATAACATAAAGACCAGAAATCATAAAAGACTAACACACTTGACTAAACAAAAATGTAAAATTTAAATGTAGCAAAATATATAAAACAAAGCAAAAGACATGATGAATTGGGAAAAAATATTTATACTTACAAAAGAGACTAGTAAACATTCTTAATATTAAAAAATTCTTCCATAAAATCAATGAAAAGAAACTCTCCAAAAGAAAGATAAACAAAAGAAATGAATAGGAAATTCACTAAAGAAGGAAATTGAGAACTATAGAGATATATTAACTCTTACTATGTGCTAGTTTAACAAGTACCTAGTAGTTACTTTACATAAATATAGAATTCTCAACAATTCTCTAAAGTAGTTTCTAGATTCACATCAATTTTATAGTAAGGTCAATTAGCTTGCCAATGTTACACAGCATGTTAGTAGTAGAGTCTGGGATTCAAGCTCTAATACCAGCCTAGAGTCATATCATTGCTCCCTACCACTAACAGACAATGCATTGCCACAGATGTTTTAATTTTAAGGAATTAATAATAAAGCACATAGATATCTGTATGAGATAATAGGGGTACTCTCTATTTATAAGTAAGAAGGAAATTTACTTACTAAAATATAATCTATTCTTAACACATAGTATCATACAGAAATTAAAAAGAGTAAGGTAAACAAATATGTAGCAATATAGTAAGATATTTTAGCAATATGTCAGTGGATTTTTTAAAAAGCAACTTGCACAAGAGTATGATCTCATTTGTATAATTTTAAAAATTAAATATATATTTAATTGTAAATATTTATGTGTGTATACATTATATGTATAAACTTAGAGATATCTCTAAGGAATATAATTCTAGATAGGAATTCTTACTTTCTGCTGGTTTTTATTTGTAAAGTTAGATTTTTAAAACTAGCATACGTACATTTTATTATTTATAATGGGGCAACAAAAACACCTCTATCCTGGAAAAAAATAAGGGAAAACTACATTAAGTAAATCACTTCCTAGAGAAGCTTATTAGTAAAATGTCCAATGCTGTCACCTAGGTATTACTTTTATTTTATCTTGGAAACTCCTAATATGTTATTCCTAATGATAGCAGGTAGTAACTTATTCTTACCTCCAAATCATTAACCAGTCATTTTACAGCTTGCTAAGTGGTTATCTAAAGTTCTCACTATTTAAACCAGCCACCTTCCCTATTGATTTTGTCTAAAAATATTAAGCTAAAATATTAATTAATCTAAAAGTACAGAGTACTTTTAAAAAGTAGTTGAGCAATATTGTACCAAAATTTCTGAAATTTCAATCCTCTTTGATGTAGCTATTGCATTTTTTTATTCAAAAGAAATTGTGCCCAAAGATTTATTTCATCAATGACGTCAGAGCACCCATATAATAAAAAATTTAAACCAAAAATGGGAAGTTGTTTAAATAAGTCATGATACAACTAAACAATACCATACAGCCATATAAAATAATAGTGCAGAAGAAAACTAAGTAACAAGGATAGATGTTTACTATGTACTGTTAATGAAAAAATTCAAATAATAAAATGGCATATGCAGTATGAACTCATTTAAAAAGTAAGAATCTCTAAAGAGAAAGATCTGAGAGGATAAGAACCAAAATGATTATCTCTGGACAGGGTAATTATATGAAATCTTTATGTTCGTCTTCTATATCTTCTAAAAGAAATAAATATTACTTTGTAATAACAAAATTAGCTTAAAAGTAGAAAAAATCAAAATCATGTGTTGTGATATGTTTAACATATGGTATGTTTTTAGGTTATCTTTAGGTTATTCATAGAGAGAAAACTGAAATACAAAAGCAAAGTGATGGGCAATCATTTATTAATACAGTTTCACCAACCTGTCCTACTTTTCCTGGCAGCCCTTTACATGCTGAAAATCGGCTGTTTACAACAGAATAAGGTGTATTTAAGCTATTCACATTCTTCTGCAACAGGGGAAGGTAGTGAAATGGTTCCATTTTAGGCTTCTCTAAACCTCTAACAAAACTGGTGATGTCAACAACATTTTCATTAGAGATTAGAAGCTGTTAACAGTAAATACTAAAAATATCAACAGTACAAGTTAGAGAGTAGGTATTACAAATAAAAAAGTTTTTAAAAAATGTTTTACAAGGTAATATTCCCAGCAGATGAAATACAATATACTTGCTATTATCTAAGAGTTAAACTTTATGTGCAAAAGGGAAGCACCAATTACCAGATCATTGAATGGATTTTTATAAAATGTAAGAAGCTGCAGGTCGTATCACCTATTTCTCAAGCCCAACCTCACCTCAAGCATTAGAGTTGGAGAGGATTTATATAGTAAAATGAGCAAGTGTTTTAGGTAAGGTTTGAGAGTGAACAGCTGCAGACTCCACACAATAAAGAGGGCACGAGTGACTGAGTTAAAGTATCATCGGTGATTCTTGCCTACATTATCTCATCTAATGAAGTTTTCAGACTAACAAACAGACCCAGACTTCAAATGACCAAAGAGATGCCGGAGTTTTAGAGAGAATCAGTGGCAGAACTGGACCTCCCAAGATTGGAGTCTGGTTGAAAGATTTTTTTTCCTTCAAGTTCAACACTATAATAATAGACCAAATGAGACTGACAAGCCATAAACAGAATATGATAGGAATCAGATTTAAATTAAAATGAGTATTATAGGGTGGAAAAGTAAATAAAGAGAAAATAGATAATGACTAATGATAAGCATTTAAAAATTATAAATTTGGGGCACCTGGGTGGTTCAGTCATTAAGCATCTGCCTTCAGCCCAGGTCATGATCCCAGATTTGGGATCAAGCCCCGTGTCTGGCTCCCTGCTCGGCAGGGAGCCTGCTTCTCCCTCTCCCACTCCCCGTTTGTGTTCCCTTTCTCGCTGTGTCTCTCTCTGTCAAATAAATAAATAAAATCTTTAAAAATAAAAAAATAAAAATTCTAAATTTGTTAAGAAATAGCATTTTAGACTCTTTTTAAATTAAGTACTGGAAACCATGAATTCCAGAGAGGCTCATGTGATAATTCTTCATTTTGATTTTATTTTGCAATGTGCAAAAAAGTCACAGAGACATATTCATTTTGCACCAAGTAGAAGCTATCTGGTACAAAGGTCTCTTAGGCCATCTTGGAAAACATTTCAAGAAAAGCTAATAAAAAGTATAGTTTTTTAAAGAAGGAAGAAATATTTTAGTTCAGGATATTTATGACAGAGCAAAACATCCAATAAAAAATAGACATGCTGAGGAGATTCCTTGGGGAATAGGATTTCAGTAGAGATAGAAAAGGTTCTCATAAGTGCATATGTGTACATACACATGCACAAATTTCTTATGAAAATACATGAAGTAAAATTGTTAGAGAAATTATTACTAAGGTGATACAGTTGTAGGTATAAGATAGCTAAATTTAAATTTTTTGACATTATATACAAAAGTTACCAAAATATATTCTACTTTTCCTAATGCTTGTAAAATTTTAAACTTAAGGAAAGTTCCAGTAATAGTATCCCCAAAGAACACCCAATTACCTTTCACCTAACTTAATGATTTTTAACCTCTTGCCACATTTGCACTTCCTTTATCTTGAGTATCTGCTTGTGTGTGTGTGCATATCTGTATATATACATGTGCTTTTTTTGGTGAAACATTTGAGAGTTAGTTGTATATAATGTGGTACTTGACCCATATATAACTCAGTATTTATCTCCTAAGAACAATGATAGTCTCTACACAATTGTGATAATATAATTACGACATTCAGGACATTAAACAGTGATATTTAATATGATACAATTTATAATCCACATTTGTATTTTGTCATTTATCCCCAAAGTATCCTTTTTATTATTTTTGCCCTTTTTTTCCAAGTTAGAATTCAATCAATATTCATTCTGTTTTCACCTAGAGCAAATTCTCCAGTCTATTTTAGTTTTTCACATTACTGACATTTTGGAAGAGTCTAGGTCAATTGTTTTTCAGACTTCTTCAATTTGAATGTGTCTGGTTAATTCCTCATGATTAGATTTAGATTAAACATTATTGGCAGGACTACAACAAAAGTGGCAGCTTTTCCTTCTTAAGGAAGACACCTTCCTTAGGAGACACCTGATGCTAGACCATCTTTTATTGGTGTTCTGAAGTTTAATTTAGTTAAGATGATCTGCCAAATTTCTCTAATTTAAAGGTACCTATTCCTTTCTATTTAATAAGTAATCTGTGAGGTGATACATAAGACCATATGAATACCCTCTTTGCAAACAGTCTTTTACTCAATAATTTTAGCATCAATTGGTGACTGTTACTTGAATCAATTATTACAATGGGTATAAATAAAGGCAATTTCCTATCCTAGTATTCTTTCTACATTTATTAGCTGCCATTTGCCTGCAAAGAAGCACTTTACCTTCACACTTCTTCCAATTTCTTTTAAGTATCAGTGTGGACTCATTACTATCTTTAATTCACTTTGTCGTGATCAATTTCTATCATTTATTCTGATAGTCCAACTGTCCCAAATTTCTCCAGAGAGGGCCCCTTTAAAGCTGGCTTCTGTGCCCTTTGGACATGTCTCCTCAGTTTTTGAGCCTGTCCTAAAAAAAAGTTTAAAAATAATGAGTTATTTCAAAACAGAAGTCAATATTATATCCAATAGTAGAACCCTACTAGAAGTATTTCCTCCAAACTAAATAACTAGAAAATTCCTCCAAGGCTTAAAATAAGGGTATGAATTATTACCAGTATTATTTAAAATGGTTTTGAATATCTTTACAAATGCAAAAAAGAAAAAGGAACATAATGAATTAATATAACAGGAAAAGGCAAAATACTATTTTGATAAAATGATTGTATGCTATGAAATCTAAAAGAATCAACAGCACAGAAGTTATAGAACTAATAAGTTTAATATATTTTCCAGATATAAGCTAAATATACTAAAGTAATATCACCAAGTAATAACTAGTTAGAAAATACAAAGGAAAAAAAGATTCCATTCAAAATAACAAGGAAAAACTGCATCATTTAGAATGTAATGAGAGCTATATTTAATTTTTATGAAGACAACCATTAAATTCAATTAGGAGATTAAAATTATTATTCTTAAATGGAGAAAATGTCATTTCTTGAATGGGTGGCCATAATATTATAAAATTAGTTTTTTAGTTAAACATAGTATATTACACATGTGTTCATCTCCATTTCTTCCTGAAACACCATTTAAATAACAGTAAATATATTTTTAGAAAAATTATAGTACTATAAAAAAACCACAAATAGATAAATTGTATCAATACAATTTTGGAAACTGGAAATTGGATTGATTAAAGATAACCCAAGGGATAAGAAAGGTATGGAAGGGAAGGGAGAGAAAGAGGGAGAGAGGGAGGAAGGGAAAGGGAAGGGAGAGAAAGCAATTCTATTGCAGAACCTCAGAAAAGCTTAGGAATTGTCCTTCTGGATATAAGTGTTTAATAAGTCAGGCTTTAAGTGTAAGGATCTGCTCACAATTTTTTAAAAGAGGATGCCAAATAAACTAATCTCCTTCCCTAATCTGGAGCCAAGTGACTACTTCAGTAGGTGACTGAAGTTTTATTCTCTAGAAGGTTGAACCAGAGAGGTCTCATTGTGAGATACCCAGAAGAGCTGAGAGTGGAATAACGTGCCTTATTTAATAAGTGGGTTTAAGTAAAGGTTGTTTTTGTTTTTTGTTTTTACCACCACTCCCTTTCTTTTGATTGCCTCTCAGAATGTGTTCATCCAGGCTTGGCAAGAAGGCAAGAAACTAGAAAATTCCTGAGTATAATCTGAACTTCCCAAGAATAAATACCTTGAGTTACTGACATCTGGTGATCTCCCAACAAAGAGACCACTTCAGTGCTCATTCAACTCAGGGAAGCTCTTCAGTCAACAAACTCTGCTTATAGCCAACAGAGACAGAATTGAAACCACAGAAAGAAAAACCAAGAAATCGGAAAAATTGATACAATTCAGGAAACAGAAGAAACTTCAAAAAATATATTTAGAAACCTCTCAGAAATAAGAAACTATATTGTATCCAGGAAACAATAATCAGAAGCTATATGAAAGAAACTCTCAGAGAATAAAGAACAGAATGGAAAAAAAGAATAAATGTATAAAAAGAAGGCTCAAAGATAAAACCCAAGACTGCTTCCACAAGGTAGAAGAATTTAAGAGAAATGAACAATAGGAAACAAAAGATAAGACAATTAGAATCTAAGAGGTCCAATATCCAAATAATAGGAGTTCCAGAAGGATGAAGAAAAACATTACCAACAGCAAAATTTAAAGAAAAGAAACTATCAAAAAACAAACAAACATGAGAAGTTTCAAACGAAACACCGAGGTAAAAGGATAAAAATAGAACAAAAACAAGGTGAATCATTAAGGAAGTATAAAACACTGAGAAAAAAGAAGATTCCAAAGGATTCCAGAGAGTATGAAAGGGGAGCTACAATGAACAAGAGGAGAATCTGAAAGTTACTTGTCTTTTTAATAACAACACTGGAAAATAAAAGATAATGATCTTAGTAATTCTGAAATAGACAGGGTATTCAGGAAATGCAACCCAATTTTCATTTCTGTTAACAATTACAGAATTTCATTCTTAGTAAAAAATAATAACGTCTAACTCATAGGGTTGTCCTAAGAATTAAATATAACTTTTACAAAACAACAAAGAGTACTTAACAAATTATAGGTGTTATTATTATCTTCAGAATAATCATTTTTATTATTTAGTTGATGTCCCAGCCATAGAGATAAATGCTAAAAAACGAAATATTTAAACAATTGGAGAAAATATATTAAATTTTAGTAATTAATGAAATACAGTATAATGTGGTCATTAAATTTATACTTGCAAAGCCATGTAGAAACATGAAAAAAATTAGAAAATGCCAAAGAAAAAGGGACATCACAAAATAAATGTATAGAATAGTTTTAACTACAGAAAAAGGCATGTGCCTAAACATTATGGAATTGAAAAGTCCATATGCAAAAACAGTTAGAATACTGGCATTTTAAATCATTCTTATTTAAGAATTTATTTAGTGGCATGTTATCCATTTTAAATAATGTTTAGATCACTGTAGAAAATACAAATAAGTAAAAAGAAAATGTGTTAAAAATCATCTAAAACCTCATTCCCAAGAGCTATTACTTTTAAACTTTTGAGATTGGTAATGGTTATATATATCTATAGTTTAACAAAATCAGATTGCTTATATTAGCTTGCAAACATCTCAGTTTCCTCTCAACAAATTGTCATGAACTTCTTTTGACTGCATAAATATATTTCAAAGACACTTATAAAAACTGCTATTTAACATATTATAAGAATAACTCACACCCAACTCAACCCATTCTCTTGTGAAGCAATTACCTGTTTCCAATATTTAAGTTTTCTATAAAGTGATGTAATGACCACCCCTGTGGTTAAATCTCTGCACATAACTTTTTAATTTATAAACACCAATATAAATATTTTAACAACTTGGATATACACTGACAAATAGCTCTGCATAGGAGCTGTGGCAATTAACTTCTTGCCAGTAAGAGATATAAAGGTATCTAGATTTTTGAATGCTTGTTAATTTGGGTTTTCAAATTCTGTTTCCTTCCTTCCTCCCTTCCAACCTCCCTCCATCCCTCCCTCTCTCCCTCCCTCCCTTCCTTCCTTTTCTTCTTTACTTTTCTAACTTGATAAGAAAAGTAGCACTGTATGGTTACTTCCATCAGGATTTCTTCCTCCCTCCCACCCTCCCTCCCTCCCTTCCTTCCCTCCTTCCCTTCCTTCCTTTTCTTCTTTACTTTTTTAACTTGATAAGAAAACTAGCACTGTATGGTTACTTCCGTTAGGATTTCTTGAATTACTAGTGATAGTGAATACATGAAACATTTATGTCTGTTTATGTCCTTTGTTCAGTTATTTCCTGAAACACATGCTCAGAGTCAATTTTGGATTTCAGTCTTGGCTTTGCCATTTACAAGCTGTATAAAAGACTTCTATAACCTATAACCCGAGTACCACTGGAAAACAACTAAAACAACTAAAATAAAATAATATATAAAATATTTCTTAAATATTCCCATGAGCTAACAAAAAAGTAAAGAATTCTGACAAGATCAAGTGAAGACTGATATTCAGAGTGGCAAAGCAAGAACTTAAATTGTCTTCTACCTTGTGAATATTTACTGAAGTAGCTAAACCTGAGTATTAATTTTTGTGGCCTCAAAAGGTAGGGCATTCAACAGCAGACCCACTAAAGTGTTGCTACCATAAAGCACTACTCAGGGTAAGAGTAAATTAGATCATGATAAAAATAGCAAACACATATACAACTTACTGTGTTCCAAGTGCTTTAAAGATATTAGCTCATCTAATCTTCACAAAAAACATTAAAAAGGTCCCATTAAAAAAAAAAAAGCCCCATTATAACCTTTTCTAAAAGGTCAAGACTGAAGCACAGAAAAGTTAAGTAATTTGTTCATGGTTAGCAGGAGAGCTAAAATGCATCAGACAGTCTGGGTCCAGAGACAATGCTCTCTTAAGCACTATGCCATACCAATCCCCCAATCCTACCCAGAGGAAATGCAAAGGAAATAGTCTATACAAAGTTTTGGCACTGGGTAGATGAGAAAAATAAGTCATCTCTGAGAATTTGCAACCACAAGCTAACCCTCACTGAAGTCTGCAGTCTGAAGACTAACTACTCTTATGCTTCATAAAAACTCAAACCAAGAATTTAAAGTGGATCTATATTAATGGTATCATACTAATACTGTTCTTAGGCATCTGATGGAAACAAAGGTAAACACTGGAAAATCCACTTTCATCACAGGTAGTCCAAGATTTTAAAAATAATCACTTACATACATAAAAAACAAAGCACTATATTTTAAAACAAAAATATGTGCCAAAATCATTCCTAAAAAATTTCAAGGTAGTAGAATTACCACATACACAATACAAATACGCTTGATCTGTTTTAAGAAATAAAAAATCTTAACAGCAGAAGAACACAAATTCTGAAAAAAAGAAAGAAAACAGAATTTTTAAAAATACAAAGCAAGAGGCATGAGGGTGGCTCAGTAAGAAAGATATCGGACTTCTGGTTTGGGCTTAGGTCATGATCTCATGGAACTTGAGAACTGAGCCCTGCATTGTCAGACTCTGCACTTGGTAGGGAGTCTGTCGGAAGATTTTCTCCCTCTGCCCCTCCTTTCACTTATGCTCTCACGCTCTCTCTCTCTCTCTCTCTAGAATAAATCTTTAAAAATAAAAATAAAAATGCAAAGTATGATAATCAAATCAAAGGAAAAATCAATCGGTAAGTTAGATGATAACTTTAATACAGCTGAAATGAGAACTAGAAAACTGGAATAGAGAAATGAAAATCATGTCAAATGTAGTCCTGAGAGGTAAAGAGGTATGGCAAATACTGTGAAAAGATTTAACATGTACTGAATTTGAGTTCTAACAAAAAGAGAAGGAAGTGGAGACTACAGTGGAAGAGCTAAGCTACAGAAAATACAAGAAAAAGAAAATATTTCAAAAGCAATGAAAAAATAAACTACATTCAAAGGACTGACAAACTGATAATTAAATTTTTGAAAAAAATAGTAGAAGCCAGTAGACAGTGAAATAATACCTTCTATAGGCTAAAAGAAATTCTCTAGTAACCTAGAATTCTATCCTCAAAAATATTCTTAACAATGAGAATGAAATAAGGTTATTTAATGATAAAGACTGAGAGGCTTTGTCACTCTTATATCCTCACTGAATATACTTTCAAGCAAAAGGAAAATAATACCAGATGAAAGATCTGAAATGCTAGAGGAATGATGGTAGTGGGGAGTGGTAAATATGAGCAACATTAACATTATAAAATAATGATATTTATTTCTTACAGAATTAAAAATGGCATAGTACATAAAATAAAAATATATAAATTGGGGAAAGGTGAACAGAGTTAAAGTGTTCTTTTCTTAATATTTATTTAATTATTTTAGAGAAAGAGAGTGGGTGCATGTGTGTGGGGGAGGGGTGGGGGGGAGAGAGAGAGAGGGAATCTCAAGCAAACTCCCCACTAAGTCATGATTCCATGACCCTAAGATCATGACCTGAACCAAACTAAGAGTTGGACGCTTAACTGACTGAGCCACACAGGCACCCTAAAAATGTTCTCTTCTAAGATTTTTCTTTTTTGTTTAGCAGAGAGTAATTTTTTGTACGTAACTTGAAAGGGCATCTGATAACATTTTGGGGGTAACGAAGTAAAAGTAGAGAGTATGACTTCCAAACTAGCAGAACAATAACAACAACAACAAAATAACGAAGAGAACAACATAATGAAGTAAACAAAAAGGCAATAAAGGGAAGAAAAAGAAACAAAGAAATGGTGGGAAAGTAAAAACCCAAAATAAAAAGGTAAAAATAAACCCCCAAATATTAGTAATTACAGTAGCTATAAATAGACTGTATGTTCCAATTAAAAGATAAAATTGTCAGGTTGCACTAAGCATTTTTTTGCTTTTAGCTATTGTTTTCTTTTTTTAAAAAGCTATATGACATAAATGAGAGTACAAAGTAGAAAAATATATGAACAGCAAATATTACCAAAAATTATATTAATATCAACTGAAATGTACTCTCAGGCAAAAAACAATACTAGAAATAAAATGGATCATTTTTAAATGATAAAAGGTTTAATTCTCCAGGACAACATAACAATATCCAACTTGTATGTCACTAATAACATAACCTCCAAATACATTAAGCAAAACTTAACAAGAATTAAATACTGCAAAATGGAAGCTTTTTAATACAGCTTAGTAACTGAAAGGTCAAGAAGACAATGTCATAAGAATAGAGAAGATTTGAATCAGAGAAAGACAATTATCATATGGTATAACTTAAATGTGGATTTAAGAAACAAAACAGAGAAGCAGAGTGGAAGGGAGGGAAAAATAAAACAAAATGAAATCAGAGAGGGAAACAAACCAAAAGAGATTCTGAATCACAGGAAACAAACTTGAGAGTTACTGGAGGGGAGGGAGATGGGAGGATGAGGTAACTTGGTGATGGGCATTAAGTAGGGCACATCAGGTAATGAGCACTGGGTGTTATACATAACAGATGAATCACTGAACTCTACCTCTGAAACTAGTAATATACCATATGTTAATTAACTGCATGTAAATACAGTTAAATTAAGAAAAAATAAAACTGAACAAAAGATAAAAGAACATAGATTTGAACAATTACCCTTATCTAATGGATATATATAAAAAATGGCATCAATAATTGTAGAATACACATTATTTTCAAGTACTTTTCCAAAATAGGATATTTCAAAACCTGACCAAGTTAAGGTTCAGAAACTTGAATAACTGACATTATACAAACCACATTCTCTAACAAAATAAGAGTAAGATAAAATTTAATAAAAAGCATTATTTTAAACAACTCAAAATGTAAATTAGCTCTAAATATTCAGAACTAAATAACAAATAAAATTTAATATGAAAAGTATAAATAGCAAAAGTAATAACTGAAGAAACAATTTTTTTTAAAGATTTTATTTATTTGAGAGCGAGCGAAAGTGAGAGAGATCACAGAGGGACAGGGAGAAGTAGACTCACTGCTGAGTGGAGAGCCTGATGTGGGGCTCAATCCAGGACCCCAAGATCATGACCTGAGCTGAAGGCAGTAGCTTAACCAACTAAGCCACTCAGAAGCTCCTGAAGAAAATTTTATAACCTTACATGCCTACCATGGAAAAGAAGGATGAAAATTAGTGATATGAGGGGCACCAGGGTGGCTCAGTGGGTTAAGCCTCTGACTTTGGCTCAGGTCATGATCTCAGGGTCCTGGGATTGAGCCCCACATTGGGTTCTCTGCTCAGCAGGGAGCCTGCTTCCCTGCTCTGGTCTGCCTCTCTGCCTACTTGTGATCTCTGTCTGTCAAATAAATAAATAAAATCTTAAAAAAACAAAAAAAAGAAAATAAGTGATATGAAATTCCAATAAAATGGGTTTGATAAGAGAAACAAAATAAACTTTAAAAAAGCAGAAGAGTCAATTATATCTCAATAAAAAATTTAAAATGCAGAGGACAAGAAATAATTAAGAGAAACAGATTAAATAAAAAGTAAAAATAAAATAGACGTGACAGCAAAGCTAAAAGGTAACTCTCTGAAAAGCCTAATAAAACTGCAAACATCTAGAGAGATTTAGCAACAGTAAGAAAGGAAGGAAAAAAGGGAAGGAGAAAAAGAAAGGAAGAAAAGGAGGAAGGCACATGTAGAAATAGCTATTCGCAGAAACTTATAACTATAGATGCTTATGACATTTAAATCTTAAGAGGTATTAAAACAGCTTTGTGCCAATGCATTTGAAAACAGATGAAATGATCAAATTTCTAGGAAAATATACTTTACTGACATTGGTTCAAGTTCAAACAGAAAAATCTGAAAACTACTACTAAAGAAGTTGAATCAGTAGTAAAAATCTTTCCACAAGTTAAATTCCAGGCCCAGCTGTACAATCTAACCTATTAATCTCGGAGTCTTAGTTTCTTTAATCATAATATGCTGTTAATTATTTCATAGTTACTATACTATCTTACAAACACTTAATTTGAGAATTAAAAATAGTACATGATGGCAGTCTCCAAATTTTAAAGTGTTATAAAAACTATATTATATTATTTATCTATCTTTGGATTTAAATCAGGAAACCTATAACTTTAAAAAGATACATTCCAAAGAACCCACCAAAAAGTCAAGTTTTCACTGTAAGGCAAATCTTATTTTGCTACTGTATCCACTAAATGACTAAGGGCATATTCTTTGGGAGGAAAACTGGCCACAAAATAATACAACTGCAAATTAAGAATGCTAAAAAAACCTTTAAATTCATGTTTTCAAAAAGTCACTACTGTATCTTAAGATTTTACTAAGTTATAAAATATAAATGATAGCAATATTTTTTAGTGCAATAGGCTTAAGATCCAAAACACAAAAATAATCACGCAGGATGGGAAGCAGCAGCATAACAAACACAATAGTTCAATGTTTCATGGGTAATGAGTTAATGTTTTTCCCGCCGAAACACAATCTTCTATGAATGTGTGCTTTGTAAAATACCTGTAAATCTATTCATATCCACTTTGTCATGTGTGCATTCACTCATCAAAGATGTTAGTGCTTACCAAGTAACAGGCACAGGATTAGTTGATGAGGATAAAAAGATGAGTAACAGTGAGGCTTATAACCATTTTACAGTCCAGTGAGAGGGGAGTACTAACAAGTACCTGACTATGCAGAGTACTATAGATGTTCACAGAGGAGTACACTTAGTGCAAAATGAAGAGATCAGAGAATATTTCCTGAAGGGATGACTTCTAAGCCATGTAATAAAGAAGAAATTAGTTAGCCATGGGAAAGGGAGGAGTTGGATGTCCATTTCAGAAGAAGAAAACTCAGGTCACTGCTGTCATTGCTCCTCATATTCCTTCCTACAACCTCAGCATGCACATATATGTTATGCTACATTGGTCAAGCATGGTGCCTGCAACAAAAATTATTTCATAAAGAGCAGGGTTTTAAATTTACTACTGGATCATAATAATGGTGGGTTTTGATGATAGGAGTTGTATAATGTATTTAAATTATTCTAACTCTGACAAGATACCTTAAACTTATTTTGAAATCAAACTTCAGAGATCCATGTTTGACCAAAACATAATGAAATTTTAAGAATAATGCTCAAGTTGTTTCATTTTTCCATGCACTGGTATAGCTAGAAATTATAAAAAAGAAGTCAGTGGATCTATGGTGGGATGGGACAATGGGTCATAATTCTGGTCCACAAAGAAAGAAAGGGCACTTCATTGAATTGGGCTCACTTTCCAAACGAATCCATCTACTAACTTGCCACTTTAGCATGTAACATGTGTCATATCAATAGGTTATACAGCTTCCTAAAAAGATTCTTTTAACTAAGGGCACTGTCCTGGCTCTTCTTCCAGCAGTGACTGGCTTTGGGGAGTGTTTTTAATACCACTATTTCTATCTTAACTTTTCTATGACTCCAGTAATATTTACCCATGAGCCACTACATTAAATACGAAAATATTTCCAAGGCTGAAATGTTTTCAATTACATTAATTTTGATCTCTGTAAGAAATGCAACCCCACTGTTAGGGATATATGTTACTCTGAAGAGGAAAAAAGACACTGATGGAAAGCAAAAATAATAGAAAGCAGTAAGTTAGCAACACAGCTGGGGTTGTGTTTGGCTTTGGCACAATAAAGAAAAACATAATACCAGTGGATAATGTATTTTTTATTTTCTTCATGCTGCCTACATGGATATGTGAGGAATTTATTCTAAGGCAACAATTTGATTTCTCACAGAATGCTGTACTTTCTTATAGGCAACTTTTTATGTTCTGATTAAATTTTTCCATCTATCTTTTCTTGGTGAGCTGGAAAGTTGTGGTCTTGTTCAACATATTAAATTATGCTTTTGTATAATTTTATAGTTTCTTTTGTGTAAATTTTGGTCATAAAAAGGACCTCAAAAATTTGATTTGCCAATGAACAGACTCAGCTCCTAGTAGGGCCAATGTTCTTGTTCTTGTAGTCTTCTACTGCTCCTGTAAAAGCCCTCTATAAACAATCCAGATTTATATATATATCAGACTGAATAAAACAAGCAATATAATTCTGATCATTCACATAAATATTAAACCAAAATCAAAGTAATATTCACCTGAGAAATGTAGAAAGACTAAAAGTACTGATAAAAAATGAAAGAACACAGTATTTGGACTCAGACCTGGCTTAGAATCTTACTGTCACCACTATGTCACAGCTGTGTAACAGACAAGCTATTTAATTTCTTCCAGGCTTTGGCCTTTTTTACTGAGAAATACAGAAAATAATACATACTATTTTGAGTTGTTTTGGGGGTTAAATGAGGTAACAAATGTATAGCCTCCAGCAAAAATAGTGGACATGGACACCACAATTTTTTTTTAAAGATTTTATTTTATTTTATTTGACAGAGAGAGAGAGCGATGACAAGTAGGCAGAGAGGCAGGCAGAGAGAGAGGGGGAAGCAGGCTCCCCGCCAAGCAGAGAGCCTGATGTGGGGCTAGATCCCAGGACGCTGAGATCATGACCTGAACCAAAGGCAGAGGCTTAACCCACTGAGCCACCCAGGCACCCCAAGACACCACAATTTTTTAACTCAATTTTCTATCAAAGTAGACTGGTCAGAAGGTGTATTTTAGAGCACAGACTGTCCGAAATTTGGCTAGGTAAGTTAAAGTGATGTCCTGCTTAACTTCACACCAGTTCAACCTTGTTCATACAATATTTTTGAGGTGGAAGGGAGGATGGGATGATTAAAACAGCAAACTTGACATCAAAAATAGAAACATGATTTTTTGGGATGTCTGGGTGGCTCAGATGGTTGGAGTGTCTGTCTTCGGCTCAGGTCATGATCCCAGAGTCATGGGATCGAGGCCCGCATCCGGCTCCCTGCTCAGTGGGAAGCGTGCTTCCCCCCTCTCCCACTCCCACTGCTTGTGTTCCCTCTCTTGCTGTGTGTCTCACTCTGTCATATAAATAAAATATTAAAAAAAATAGAGACATGATTTTTAAAATCTTTTCCTCCAAGTTAATTCAGACCTTCTGGAAGCATTTTATTTTATTATTTATTTATTTATTTTAGTGGAGCCCAATGTAGGGCTTGAACTCACAACCCTGAAATCAATACTTGAGCTGAGATTAAGAGTGGAATGCTTAACCAACTGAACAACCCAGGTATCCATTCCTGGATCATTTTATTGTATGGTATTGTATTTTTAAGATTTTCTTTCTTTATTTATTTGAGAGATAGTGAGAGTGAGAGCAGGGCGGGAGGGAGAGAGAGAATCTCAAGCAAACTCTATTAAGCACAGAGCATAAGGTGGGGCTCCTTTTCACAACCCTGAGATCATGACCTGAGCCAAAATCAAGAGTCTGATGCTTAATCAACTGACCAGTGCAGGCGCCCCTCCTGGATCATTTTAAATCAGAGGACGCAGTGGGTGGCTAAGATAGGCAAGTGAAACAAGAAAGGGGATATTTGGGGTTTATGGCTATTATGTATGTATACAGAGATTATTCAATGTATTTGTGTATATACACATGCATGTGTGCACACGTGCAAGCACACACATCTCACACAAACACATATATAAAACAATTATGTGCATGAAAAAAATCAGGATCAATCAAAGAAAAACAAACAAATATAATGAGTTGTAGTTTTAACTTTAACATCTATTTTTAGTGAAAGAACACAATTTTTTTGATGTTTAGTATTCCTTTTTTTTAATATTATACTGAGGCTAGTAAACAGTATAATGCAATGAAATGAGTTTAAAAAAACAAACTCGGAACTGTCTTACCTAGCTAGCAGACTTTTAAAAGTGATGAAGTACGACTAAAGTTCTTTAATACCTAAAATTGTTTTAGGTTCTGAAAGGATGCTCATTTAATCACATTTATTTATATATCTAAAGTGACAACACATAAGCAGTATAGTTTTATCACTGTTTTAATTAAAAATCTTTTATTTCCGATGGAATCATATAATTTTTCTTAGTACCACTTATAGCCTTCTTCCTGCTTTTGCCTCTAGTGGACAAGAAGGGGCTACTAACATCTATAAAATACCTCAAAAATAATGTTAAAATATCATGGATCAATAACCAACAGTAAGCTACAAAAGGCAATTAATTAGTGACTATTACTAGAGCAGTGGAACATAGATTCATTCTTATTTGTGAACATTCTTAAGTGAGGAGTGTGCGAGACTGTACTTTCCAAAGATGCTAATTAATCTTTTCCCATATTCTCTTCTTACAATGTGACTGACAGTCCTCCCACTGAGAGGTAGGTTCTATGTCCCTTCTCTTGAACATGGGTAAGGGCTTATGACCGACCACTGCAGTAGATACATTATGATAAAGATGATCCTATGTAATTTCTAAGCTAGGTCATAAAAAGGATAAAGCTTCTGCCTAGTTTTCCTTCTTGAGATACTTTCTCCTGAATCCTGGTCACTATGCTGTGAGGAAGCTCAAACTAGCCCATGAGGAGAGACAATATGGAGAGGCCCTTTGGAGAAGAATTAAATCCCCAGCCAATAGCCAGAACCAACTATTAAGTGAATGAACAATAATGCGGATGATTTTAGCTCTCCCACCTTGCCAGTCCCCAAATTGAGATTCCAAACACTATGGGACTGAGACAAACCATCCCCACTGTGCTGTCTGAAATCCTGATCCAGAATCTGCGAGTGTAATAAATGGTCATTCTGTACCATTGAATAATTGGATATGCAGCATTAGAAAACTGGAATAGGTGTTTCTACACACACAAGTTTGAGACCCTGACATTTGAGGGCTGTATGTAGAGGTTTGTACTGTTTATACTGATGTTAGAGATAGGGAAAACAAGGGGAGATTAACAACTGATCTAATTTTCATAGTATATGGCTGTTTGCTTTCTCTTGTCTTAAGAACAATCTACTCTAACTACTCCCTGAACCTGAACATTAAGCTCCTCAGTGACCCAACACTCACTCTGATCTTCACTTGGCAACTTCCTACTCTCATTAAAGGTCTATGTTTCCCATGAAATGTCACATGCTCCCAGAAGGTGCATCTAACTGCTAAGGAATGGGTTTGGGTGCCTTCTGTGTTATTATAGTGATTTTATCATAATTGCAGTTGTTTAATTATCTGTTCACCCCACTGGCCTATAAGCTCCTTGAGAGCATATATGTTCTTACTACTGCATACAAAACATGAAATAGTCCTGCATGATGAATAGTATCAGTTTAATGAATGAATTAATGTTCTTTTCTACCTCAACCCTGCTGTAAAAGTACATGGGCTGAAAGCAAATACCTTGAAAATTGGAAGAAGTGGATATTGAGAAACTGCAGTAGGTTAGATAGAAATGAACAAAGATACACTTAAGTTAGAAACTTCCAAATTAGTTTTTCTAATTCAGGGCACCCAAAATATACCAAAGGCATCATGTCTGATGAATATCAGAGGTAAAACAATCTCCATTCTGGTTCCAGAAAATTCTGCAAATCAGACACAGTTCTCTCTCTGTTCCTGTCTCTCCTGATGCTCTTCTCAGTTCCTCATGTTACCCTAGTTCTTCATGTTACCCTAGTAGACTCTTGATAACCTCCAGAAATTCAAAATCACTTAATTTATCCAGATTTGTCATTATAAGTGCTCTATACTCGGGATCACAGACCTGGTAGGATTCAAGACAATACTGATTTCATTCATTTTTTTTTCCCCTCTCCATTAAGTTAAACCTCAAACTACATGAAATAATATCATTATAAAAACCATCACATAGGGCGCCTGGGTGGCTCAGTTGGTTGAGCAACTGCCTTCAACTCAGGTCATGATCCTGGAGTCCTAGGATCAAGCCCACATTGGGCTCCCTGCTCAGCAGGGGGTATGCTTCTCCCTCTGACCTTCCCCCTCTCATGCTGGCTCTCTCTCTCATTCTCTCTCTTTCTCAAATAAATAAATAAAAACTTAAAAAAAAAACCATTACATAAATGCATTCATGAATCAACAAAAGTATAAGATGAATTCCAATTTTCTAGAAAGAAAATAAGGACGTTTAACTAATGATTCTAAAATTACTCTCTCTGATTCTTTTAAGTTTTTACTTCTACTCCTTAATACTGATTTAAAACAAGTATTGATTTCATTATAACAATTAATTCTAGAGTGCAAATCACTTTATCCCTCCCTGGGGTTATCAACAAGAGATGAGGGACTTGTTTACCTAAATGTAAGACCTACAATAGATGTGAATAATTACTTTTGAGTTAGAAAGGTCTGTCAGTATTCATTGTCTACTCCTGGTATTTTATACAAAAAGTCTCTCAGGGAGCACAAACCCATGCTTTTTTCCAGGTTCCCATATTTACTTCTCTTCCTTACTGTCACCTATTCGGCAACTTCCTCTTCAAAAACATCTTTTATATTTTATTCTCTGGCACTTGGTTCAAAGGTTTTCCCTCCTATCCAAATACTGCAATCAACCAGAATCACTTCAGTGGGCGACATGAATGACCCCTTACTTATCTTCCATTGCTTGATTTTTCTTGGTAATTCAATCAACCATTTCCATACACATGACCAGCTGTCATAGTGCTATACCTTCAAAATAATACATTCATAGTGCTACACCCTGAAGATAATACATTTTACTCTGACCATGACCTCCCAAATAGCCAGTGGTCTCTTCTAATTACAATCCAATATATAGATTCTTTTTTTTTTTTTTTAAAGATTTTATTTATTTATTTGACAGAGAGAGATCACAAGTAAGCAGAGAAGCAGGCAGAGAGAGAGAGGAAGAAGCAGGCTAGGCTCCCCACTGAGCAGAGAACCCGATGTGGGGCTCGATCCCAGGACCCTGAGATCATGACCTGAGCCAAAGGCAGAGGCTTTAACCCACTGAGCCACCCAGGCACCCCCAATATATAGATTCTTGAGGCAAGTTCTAAGGTAGGATGTGCAAGATGATATAAGCTTATATAAAGTATATTAGAATAGAAATAAATACATATAATTTATAATTACATATATACATTGGTGGTGTGTTTTAAAAAACTGCTTACTTTCAGAGGCTTTCTATCTACCTTTTATCCTTTCTCTTTAGTTCCTTTCCTACTCTGCTTTTTTCACACTGTTCATCACTTCGACCACTTGCCTGTCAATATTTTCAATTCCCCTCCCCTTTGTCCTTCCATTGTACCTGGGTCCTGAGTGCTTCAAGAGAACAATGACAAAATATAAAACTCTACAGATAGTGGTCACCATAAATCCTTGGTCAGCATCCTTTGGGCCCCAATGATGCTGGGTAATCCTATCCGCTTTCCTTATTTAGCTCTCTATTCCTCCACAGTGAACAACTCAAATATTAATCATTTCTCAAAAACTCTATCTTTACCATGTCTTCCCTCACTCCTAGCAGATGAAGTGCTGGTCAACAGAAAAAAATAACTTCCTTTAGATGAGATGAGATTTCAACTCCCTCAATTTTCTACCACCAATGTTAAAAACTGACCTATTTCCAATTCTCCCCACTTCTTAAAACAGAAAGGTGTTTTTCTTCCTGTGCTGTGGTTTACTAATCTCACTCCCTTTACCTGTTTATCCATTCTGATACTAATTTGTTTATCTCTCTACAGCCCTTAGCAGTTAAACTTGCTTAAGTTTCTCCCATTATAAAAAAACGGCCTCTTCCAACCTCAAATTCTTTCTAGCTATATTTCTATTTCTTACTATGCTTTTTATCCTCTTCCCTTTCATAATCAAACTCCATGAAAGAAGGTTGATATCAAGTCTCCTTTTCTCCACCACTCACTTCATTAATTACAGCAATTAGGCTTCCATGACCATTACTTCAAGTCAATCCAATGATACGTTTTCATCATTATTTTTTATTGCATCTCAGCAATTCTGACTCGGCTCATTCTTCAAAAATTTTCTTTCTTTGGCATGGAGACAGCAGAGAGTTTTTATCCTATCTCACTGATTACTAGCCACCTTTGTGTTCTCTTCATTCTCTGGCTAACCCTATATGCATGTTCTCAATCTTGGCTGTACATTAAAATCACCAAGGATTCTTTTGAAATAGGACATACTGAGACCAAATGAATCACAATCCCCAGAGTGTGGAAACCAACTACCATGTTTCAGAAAGGTCATCATTTCAGATGCACTGTGACAGTAAGAATCTCTGTCTTAAAATCTTATCTGCAGGGTTCTGCCACAGGCCCTCTTCCCTTCTCACAGTATGCATTTGCTATATACAAACTCACTTACTCTTATGGCTTCAGTTACGATCTATATGCTGATAAATTCCAAATCTGTATCTTCAGCTCAGATCTCTCTTCTGATCACCATACCCATGTATTCAACTCTTTTGTTTGGACATAAACACTTTGATGTCTTGTATGTCTCAAACTCAACATGTTCCAAACTGAACCAATCACTCCCCATCCCCTCTATATAATCCACTCCTCATTACTACCCACCAACAAACACTAAACTCTAATAATTATACCTCTTGAATATTCCCTCAATCTATTTCTGTCTCCACCTTCCATATACAGTTCACCATCATTGCTTAACTGGACTGAGATGAGTTTCTCAATTGGCCTCCCACCTATAATTTTGCTCTCCTCCAATCCACACTCTTCACTGCAACCAGAATGATCTTTCTAAAATGCAAAGTTTGTTACATTACTCGACTTAAATTTTGTCATGCTTTAAGCCTTGCAGTGGCTTCTCACTGCCTTTAGAATAAAATACCTTAAAACAGCTTATAAAGTCCTTCATGACTGTGTCCCTTTTTGGCCTCATTCAATGTTCAAACACTATATTGCTAGTATGTGAAGAGTCGTCCTTCTCTCTACTGTAGGCATTGGCATAAAATTATGTCTACTTGAAATAACCTATCTCTTTACAAGTCTAGCTAACTGCTTCTTAATTTTCAGGTCTCAATTTGGATGCCACAGCTTCTAGGAAAGTCTTTCCTGACTTGTCCAATTTGTGGTAAAGACCACAGGCAGAGCTGGGGCTCAACAAATAGTCAAATGTAGCTCTTCTGCATTTTCTAACATTTCTAGTTAGGTTGGAGGAATGAGGATGATTTCTGGCCAGTAAGATGTGAAGGAAAAAGATATAAATTACTCAGGATTGGTCTTTAAAAATGTCTAATGGGATTCTCCAGGTCTCCCTTTCACTGTCATGACAACTGAAAAAGCCATGTTTATTTATTTTTTTAATATTAGTTTCACGTGCATAATTTTGTGATTTAACACTTCCATATAACAGCTGGGGCTTATCACAAGTGTCCTCCTTAGTCCCCATTCCCTATTTAACCCATCCTCCTCATCCACCTACCCTCTGGGAACTATCAGTTTGTTCTCTATACTTAAGAGTCTGTTTCTTGGTTTGCCTCTCTCTCTCTCTCTCTCTCTTTTCCCCCTAAGCTAGCTAGTTTGTTTTGCTTCTTAAAACCCACATGAGTGAAATCATATGGTATTTGCCTTTGTCTGACTTATTTCACTTAGCAGAATATTCTCTAGTTCCAACTGTGTCATTGTAAATGGCCAGATTTCACTCACTCTAATGGCCAAAATATTCTACTGCATACATAACACCTTATTTTCTTTATTCATCCATTCATCAGTCAATGGACATTTGGGCTATTTTCATACTTTGGCTATCGCAGATACTGCTGCTATAAACATCAGGGTACAGGTATCCCTTCGAATTAGTCTTTTTTCATTCTTTGGGTAAATATCTTGTAATGCAATTATTGGATCATAGGGTAGTTCTATTTTTGACTTCTGAGAAACCTCCAAACTTTTTCCAGAGTACAAAGCCACATGTTTCTGCAAGACAGTGGAGGACTACCTGATACAAATTGGACATTACTTAAATAGAAAAAAATTCCTTTTATGATAAATTATGGAGATTTCTGGTTTAATTTGGTAGCAAGTTTGGGCTAGCTTACCCTTACTGAAACAACACAGGGCTTCAGCTATATACTCCCACTGGACCTCTTTACTACTTAACACAATTGGTTATTGCTTATCTGTTTTCCCTGGTAAGACTATTAGCACTTTAAGGAAAAGTTTTGTGCTTTTCTTGCTCAGTGCCTTGTCCCTAGAATGTAGTCCAGTGTTTGAAACACAGATGACATTAAGGAATTATCTGCTACATGAATGACCGGATCAGTATAATCTACAGCATTAAATAGAATGCTAGAGTAGTATTGCTCTGAATTTATAAGTAATACTATACACTAGATATTTTATCTACCAGCTTTTTTCTATGCCTTTTCATTAAAAACAGCTATATAAATTTTGATTCTTGTATCTTCTATTTTGCAACTTTTTTTTCACTTAATATAAGAATGTATCTTTGTGATAACAAATTAATCAGAAACATCATTTAAAGTAAGTATATAATATTCCTTTATATCTAAATACTACATATACCCAAACATTTCCTATTCTTGGACATTTAGGAGGTTTCCTGCAAACAATTTTAGATGTAAGACAGTTTCTATTCTTGTTCAACTTACATTTTGAATAATTTCTCCCACATTTTAAAGGTCTCATTTTCTTTTATCTTGTAGTTTCCCTGAACACTAGAATTCCATCTTCAAATTCTTAAGCCCTTTTGGTATGCCTTGCTAGATACTTGGAACTGAATAAACACAGATAATACATATTGATTAACTCTGAATGGAGAAAAACCTGAAGCTACCAATTCCAAAACAAAAGGTACTTTAGATATTTTATAAGCAAGACATCTGAACCAAACAAAATATAAACCCAATTACACTACATTTAAGGGAAATGGAAATGGAGACACAGTTTTAACTGATAATTCTCTTGCTCCTTTTTGTTCTTCACAATTCTCCAAAATTAACTGAAGTTTTGATTTTAAGAACAACGAGAAAGCACAATAGCCTGGGGTCAGGATATTCAAGTTCAAGTTTTGGCTATTTCATTTAGTAGGTGTGTGGCCTTGTGTATCTCCCTGTATTTCAGTTGTTTTTGAAATAAGAGGGTGTGTGGTCTCTCTCTAAGACAGGGTTTCTCAACCTAACATAACACTATAGACATTTTAAACTGGAAAACTTGTTGGGAGCTCTCCTGTGCACTGTTTGATGTTTAGTAACTTCCCAAACCTCTACCCACTAGCTGCCAGTAGCAACATCCTGATTCTGTCAGGTGAGGGCAATCAAAAATATCACTAAACACTGTCAAATATGCCCTGTGGGACAAAATCACCCACAGTGGAGAACTACTGCTCTAAAATAAGAACAATACTTTATAATTCTATAGCTTTATTATTTCAGCAACTTATCCCTCAAATTTTTTTCAGAACTCCTAACAAATTACTAGGTTAAATGTTTATAGTCTGTCTGCAGTATTTCCTTTTCTTTCTCTGTAATTTCCTTTCCCTTCTCTGCTCTCTTGTAATTTGCTTTTAAACAGTCAAAAGCATATCAAAGAAACAAAGAAAATGGAAAAGTGTAAATGTTAAGCTGATTTGTCCTGGGGTAATTAAATATTGATAATATTGCTCTTTTAACTCTTAGCAGTATTTCAATTACTTTTTTCTCTATTCTCTTATAAGAAGAAAAGAGTACCTCAATTTCCCCTCTCCTACGAATAAGACCATTTAAGGTGGTGTTAGAGCTCAGGGATTCCAATTAGCATTTAACACTGCAAACACTAAAGAATATCTAAAACTGCTTCTTCATTCAGAACATTTTTTTTTTCAAGTCTGTTGAAGGTAGCAAGAGCACTCCAAAAAGAACCTAACTCGTAGTAATGGAATTAATTTAAAAATAACTATCATACATACAGACATGTATTACTCATAGGAAGTAATTTATATTTATACTACACCACACACTCTCAAAACACTCAATAAATGTTAAATCTAATAATTAAGTGTTCCCACCTTTTATAAGAGGGGAATAAATTTTAAGCATCTGAAAATGAGTCTTCAAATAAAAGTATCTCTTTAAAATACACCCTATATTACTATAGCACTTTAGTGGTAAGTAAATCAAGCATACTTTTACTTAAATACAGATTGTATATGTGTTAAAGGTATTATGCAACCAACAAATATGGTATGACAGGGAGTCAACTATAATCATTTCCCAGTAATTACATTAAATTTTATATTCCCTTCAAGATCTAATGTAGAAATAATTAAATTAATTAAATTAATAATTTAATTTCTCAACTAATAGAACAAGGGAAATTTGTTCACTTTCAAATATTTAAAGTGTTATCATTTTTGTTTTTTTTTTTTTAAAGATTTTATTTATTTATTTGACAGAGAGAGAGAGATCACAAGTAGGCAGAGAGGCAGACAGAGAGTGAGGGGTGGAGGAAGCCGGCTCCCTGCTGAGCAGAGAGCCCAAGGAGGGGGTGGGGGGGTGGGGGGGTAATACAGGAGACATGGACACAGGATCCCAGGGCCCTGAGATCATGACCTGACCTGAAGGCAGAGGCTTAACCTACTGAGCCACCCAGGTGGCCCTAAAGTGTTATCTTAATATTCACAGTGTTCTTTTAGGAATTTGGAAATGAACATTTCTATGACAAACAACATTTTTCTACCTGTTAAAAAGAGTTGCTGAACCTGAATTTCTTAATCATGATCTAACATTTTCAAGTGATTAGGCATATACTGGGAGTAATGTCAACCTTTTAACTACATTTAATGAGTAAAGAGCAATCACTTGCCATAATTTTATTTACTTATTTATTATTTATGCCCTGCTAGCTTCCAATAATGATTTAAGATGATTCACCTCATTTTTTTTATACATTAGAGTTATAAAGGCAGCACTGTGTGGTAGAAAAGCACTGCTTTGGAATCAGACACACCTAGGTTTAAATCCTGTTTCTGTGGCATAGTAGCCATAAACTTGAGTCAAGTCACTTATCTTACTTTCTGAATAGCAGGTTCTATAGCTATTAGAAGTATTAGCTCTAATACCTGTATAACTGGTTTGTAGCTAGCATTCCATAAGTTTTATTTCTTCTTCCTTAAAAATATTTAGAGTTTCAGAAAATTAAATGTGCTATTTTTCACAGTGTTCTCTTATAGATCAAAAAAGTTAAGGCTTTGTCACTGTGCCTGATAGGGAAAACATCAGTATGTAAAATATTAATGCAGATGCCATTCTGGACTCATTCTTTTTTTGAACCACTTATTATGTACTCATACCACTAAAAGGAGTTAAATACTATGTAAAAGGGTACATATGAAAATGACAGTGTAAATTAATATTTCAAGAGATAAAATACAAGTGGAATTTTGAAAATACTTTAAAGTCTCTGAGTAAACCTTCGTTTTACAGCAGTGGGCTTCAAATAGGGCTCTGTATTGAATTTTCTTTCTAACGATCTACAGGAGATACTAGACTATACTAATCATTAGAATGCCAATGCACGTCTTTGATCAAGATTTGTCTACTAAAAATTTAATTAATTACTCTTTGTTGCAGTTGGTTTCAAAGCAGATTCAAGGAAATTCCAAACTTCTTTAGAAACTAGGAAAATTTAATTCAAAAAACACTTTTGGAAAAAAAATTACTTTTGGAAATCAAGTCTTACGATACTTAAGTAGACTAAATTATGTCCCCAATTCACTGAATTAGCTATACTGATTCTCATTAGGGTTGTCCATTTTTGAAATTTCTACCTGTGTGAAAATTTAAAAAAATACATGGCTAACAAAATCATGCAGAGAAAAAATACATTTTAAATACGGCAATCTGGCTTAAAGACAAAACAAAATTGATAATTCTGACAAGTGATTGGTAAAAAAAAAAAAAAAGGCTAATTCAGTAGTTCTGCATCAGAATCACTACCTAGAGAGTTTAAAACAGACCACAAGGCCCTACCTCTATAGTTTCTGATTCAACAGGTCATGAGAAAGTCCTTGGAATTACATTTCTAACATATTTCCTGGTGATGCTACTGCTGCTGGCTAGTTTAGCAAGCTTTGAGAACCACTGTTCCAAATATCCTTAAATATTTATTATTTCTAGTCTTTTTTAATCTGAATAATCTTTTATGTAATTTTCTTGACCCAATTTATTCATTTACTCCTACAACAATTTCTTGGCCAGGTTGTTTCAAGGTTCTGCTGTCATGGAACTTACAGTCTACTGGTAAGAGAGACAATAAACATGTAAACAGGAAAATCCTGGATAGTAGTAGATGCCATAAACAGAATTAACACAAGATGATGTGACGTGAGTGATTTCTTTAGCTTTGGTGGAAGACTTCCCTGAGTAGTTAATATTTAAGCTGAGACCTGACTTGTTAAAAAGAGTCAGTCATGGAAAGACTGAAGGCAAGAACATTCTAAGCAGAAGAAGCAACTTGTGTAAATGTCTTAATAAGAAATAAATTTGGGGGACGCCTGGGTGGCTCAGTTGGTTAAGCAGCTGCCTTCGGCTCAGGTCATGATCCCAGCGTCCTGGGATCTAGTCCCACATCAGGCTCCTTGCTTGTCAGGGAGCCTGCTTCTCCCTCTGCCTCTGCCTGCCATTCTGTCTGCCTGTGCTTGCTCTCTCTCCCTCATTCTCTGTCAGACAAATAAATAAAATCTTAAAAAAAAATAAATTTGGTATGTCAAGAGATAGGTTAATTTGGATTACCCATGAGGGTGGAGAGATAGAAGTCAAATCAGTCATGTAGGGTTGGGGAACCTGGGTGGTTCAGGAGGTTAAGCGTCTACCTTGCCCTTGGGTCACAATCCCAGGGTCCTGGGATCAAGCCCTGCTTCTGGCTCCCTGCTCCATGGGAAGCCTTCTTCTCCCTTTCCCACTCCCCCGCTTCTGTTCCCTCTCTAGCTGTGTCTCTCTCTGTCAAATAAATAAATAAAATCTTTAAAAAGAATCATGTAGGGTCATTTGGGCCAAGATAAGCAATTTGGAGAGTTCCAGTATACCATACTGAAAAAGTCTGCCATTAAAATACAAACAATGAAAACGGCAATTAATCTCTTGGCACTGTAGCTGTATCATATAAATAGCAGAATACACTTCCAATGGGTCAAAGGACCATGCCTATAGCAATACACATGGTTTAAGGAATTTAGAGCAGTTTCAAAAAAAAAGTTAGAAGTTCAGAAGGCTTAGCTACTTATCAGCAAGGTGATCAAAGGCATGGTTGCCTTCAGTTTTCTGGACCTCACTTTCCTCCATCTTTAAAAGAGAACAAATATCGCTAAAAATTGTTAGTAATATTAAACAGGATAATGAATACCCAATAATTACCTTTTATTTTGTGGGTACTTCATGAACAGAAGTTATAGAAATGTTATTGCAGATCAATCTCTTCTGCTCTTTCAGATAAATTAATCAGCTCAAAACAATGAAAGAATGATTGAAACATGCTAAGTTTTCAAGAAATCTTTCTTTTGTATCTGAATTCTCATAGCTGCAATTTCCCAAAGATCCCACATATGTGTCTATATATCAATTTTATTTATTTATTTATTTATAAAATTTATTTAAAGATTTTTTTATTTATGACAGAGATAGATGGTGGGAGAGGGAATACAAGCATGGGGAGCTGGAGAGGGAGAAGCAGGCTCCCTGCTGTACAGGGAGCCTGATATGGGGCTCGATCCCAGGATGCTGGGATCATGACCTGAGCCAAAGGCAGACGCTTAATGATTGAGCCACCCAGGCGCCTCTATATCTGAATTTTAAATACATTTGTAAAACAATAATCCTAAGAATAATGAGTATTATATTTTAATCAACATACAGTAATCTAAACACCAAATAAATGTTGCTCCATTCAAGTGTAGGATTATAGAGCTACACTTGTTCCAAATAGCTTTGAAACTCTTGTTCTAGAACTAGTGTAAGAACGAATCAATTTAAAAGACCCCCCAAAATCTGCTTTTTAGCTTTCACTTGTTTTTGACCAAGAATGAAACAAACAAAACACAAAACCTTCCTCAATAGACATTACTCGGAAAGACAGTTGTCTGTAAACTCTAAATTAACTCTCAAAAAGTGACTAATAATACAGATAACATTCAAAATAATGGCACAGACTGTGAAGATAACCTAAGGAGTTCCAAAAGTAGTTAAGCAAACCAACAGCACTGAAATAACTGCATAGCCTCCCATGTAATTACTTTCTAAGAAAAGATATTTGCTTGCATGGATGGTTTCTAGGATATTTGTTTAAAAGCAATCTACCAAAGTGTGCATTATTTGTATGTGGGTAGCGTAGAGTGAAATTTAAAGATTACAAGAAAAGAATCCCTTAGGAAACTGAATGTTCTATAAACTAATAATCTTCTGGAAAACAAAAGGTCATGATAGACAAGAAGTCATGCTTCCAGCTTTTCTAACTTCTTAGAAGTAGTACTTCAATATTCTTTCTACCCAGTCTCAGTCACTTAATAGCTCTCATCATCTATCATGTGTTTTTGAGTAAAAACTATTAGCCAGCCTTATGAGAGGAATATTGAGAGACTTGGAGAAGAGTTAAGTGGATAATTCAAATTTAAAGATAAAGTGAGGGGTAGATAAGAAAGAAGGGAACCTAGTCCCATTACTTCCAAATAAATAGAAGAACTATACATGGTATAAATGAAAAAGGATTTAGGTAGGGCAGTTCCTAGAGTCTACAGAAGAAAAGAATGCAAATAACAGGAAGCTATGAGAAGCAAAACAAAACAAACAAACAATTCATCTCAGCCTGCATCCAGGTCAGTTAAAGGCAACTTTAGCAATGGACTCAGCCTGTTGGAATTCTCACTCTCATTGTATGATGGGATAAATGAGCCTCAGAAATCACATGAATACTGCAGTACAGCTGTTTTCATATTTGAGGATGGGCCAGGCTAGGGTAAAGGAGATAGGTACATTCTAAAAATATTTTCATAGAAACATTGCCATAAGATCCATAAAACTGTTAATATCATGTCTTACATACACTATGGATTGGTTAAAGGAACATAATGTCACCAAGCATAACCACCATGTAAAACAGCATTTCTGTGACAGATACTGAGAAAACAGATATACAGATTAAAGACTATCTATATTAGTCTCTTCAAGATGAAGAGGCTTATCATAGTTAACAGTTACTTAATATGTGATTACAAGGTCACCTGATTAAAGCTACTAATGGTCACAATATCTGTCACTCAAAATCCTTGAGGCCAGCAAAATTTCAGAATTGATATACATGTATTTTTTTTTAATTTTAGAAATTTAAAGAAACATATATACTATATATTTATACTATATATGATATAGCCTTCCCAGAGGGGACTGGAGCAGCACCTGAAAATCAAACACATGTGAAGTACAGGAATATTCACACAGGGGAAATACAAAGCCTAATAATAGCCTCACAAAATTCAGCTCTGAATTTACCACCAAATAAATTAAGTTCAAGTTTGAATTTGCTGCCTGAACTAAAAATACTTTTACTTAATTTTTTCTTATTGAAAAAGGTGTGTGTGTGGGGTTTCCTTCCAAACTTTCTGAAGCTCTGAATTACAGATAAGGGACTATGGACACTTATATCAATATCTGTAAATTCTCTCAACATCACTGTATGGATGATCCACTGTCACCTTTGAAAAAAAAAAATTCGGGGGCTTCCTAACTAAGTAAAGACTAATTGACTATAGACAAAAAGCTCTAAAAAAACCCTTGTAATTATTCTAGTGCCCAAGGATTCTTGCAAAGGTTTCAAAAGGCCTCAGGTAATATGAGGAGAACAAAGTTTCTCTTGAACTGAATGCTGGAAAATGCTGTGATCCAAAATATGAGATTTAGATTTGCCTCTCTGGACGATCAACAAAATTACTGTAATAATAATGATAATGATGTGGGAAACCTTGCTTTAAAGCACCTGCCAACAAAACCTGCCATTCTCTGTTTCCTCACACTCGAGTGGATTGCCCTAAACCTAGGCAGGCAGTGTTGCTCAGCCCTGCCCTTGTTTCAGTGGTCATGACCTGCTGTGTTGCTTACACAGACAAAATACATTTACATGGCACAGCAGACGCTATCTCTAGGTCAACCAGACTAGTGTTTCCTTCTCTCTCCCTCCTACTGACCCCTTTTGTGCCAATTTCTATTTCCATACTTGGAATCTACTCTCTTCTGCTATCAGGAGTTCCTCTGACTTCAGATTAGACTCCACCTTCTATTGTTTAAGAATTTATATTCTCCTTTCTAGAGTAGCTAATGTTCTGATTAAAGTTCTGTGTTCACTGAGACCCTCATTTTCTGTAACCTCTTATCAGCCTAAATCAACTTTAATCCTTGGTTTTTCTTGACCTGTCTCATTCTATACCATGGGTAGTGATCAAAGTAACTCTTCTCAAAGTATTGGCTTATAGTTATAAAATATGTCTTCCTTCTGTATTTTCTCTGCTTTATGGATGACCCATCAATCTCCTTAATCAAATAAAATGGAAGCCAATAATTTGAAAAAAGACAAAAATATATTAGAAAAAAAAGTAAGGGGCAAATGTAAAGACAATAAAAAATACTTAATACAACTCTTTGAAAACCTATTGTCACTAACTGCATCAATTCCAACCAAATAAATAAGGAAAAATGATGGCAAAAAGGAAATATTAGTTGGGGATGGAGGTAGGGGATGGGGAATGGATTGCTTAAGAATGGGGGAAAATAGCCCCAGGAAGAAAAATCAGCCACCATTAAAAGAAATGGCAAAAATATTTTATAAATAGTAATAAGACATCCTGTATTTATATAATGGCTGTCTTCCAAAGAACTCATGGTGATGTATTTTTTAAAGCAAAGACAATTTTTTTAAAAAAGATGAGCCAATATAGGATTAACTTGAATCGATCTTAAAGTATATGATATTTGCGTATCGAAGATTCAATTACTTGGTCCTAAAAAAAAAGCAAAATCTATTAAAGATACTGTTTTTCATGTGAGACAAGGATTTCGATAGGCCCAAATTTCCACTGAAAGATCAATGCAGCAATGATGAAAAATACATACTGAAAAACTGACTTAGAAGTCAGCAAACATTGTACTGAAATATCTATATATGTTTAAACTCTATTTTATGAGGAAGAAAATAAGGGTAGGTATTACCTTAGATCTATGTCAAAATTGTTTTATTTTTTCAATGGCTGTTATAAAATATATTACCTTTTGTATTATATGTTCTTATCCTTAGAATTAAATTCTAGTTGGGTAAATTTTATAATCCCAACATAAAAGGTGAAGCTCCTAGTTAGGTATGTCACAGTGAATTGGTGACATCCCACATGAGACCAAAAGCATGCAAAAGATTAAGTAATTTGCCCAGTATTAATGGTAGAGTATGGTGGAGATCTTGTTTAATTTCCAGTCCAATGCTTTTAAATACTACATAAATCTATATTCTAAAACATAAAACTAAGTATTAAATTGCAAAGAAACAAAATAGGAGATTTTATACAATAGTATTTCTATTCTAGGTTTTTCTTTGGCAGGGGTGGCGAGGGGAGGGATGGATAATCTATCTAGGAGGAAAAGTCTCCTGGTAGTGAAAATGTGAAGGATACAAAAATATTTTGTAAATGATACAAACAATGGATAAAAATGGAACTTGAAATTTCAATAGGGGCAGGGTGAAATATAGAGCCTTTATTGGGATGCTCTATTTCTTATTTATTTTATTTAAAAAAATTTTTTTTAAGATTTTATTTATTTGACAGACAGAGATCACAAGCAGGCAGAGTGACAGGCAGAGAGAGAGGGGGAAGCAGGCTCCCAGTTGAGCAGAGAGCCCGATGTGGGGCTCGATCCCAGGACCTTGGGATCATGACCTGAGCTGAAAGAAGAGGCTTTAACTCACTGAGCCACCCATGTGCCCCTCTATTTCTTATTTTTGCATGAATTATGATAAGCAAATGTTAAAAAAAAGAAAAATATATATAATATAGCTCAGATTATATATATATATATATATATATATATATATATATATATATAAAATATAGCTCAGATATGGTATTTTTAATCTTCTCATCTTTCCATTTGAAAAAATTTCATTTGTAGGGTTGCCTGGGTGGCTCAGTGGGTTAAAGCCTCTGACTTTGGCTCAGGTCATGATCCCAGGGTCCTGGGATTGAGCCCTGCATCGGGCTCTCTGCTCAGCAGGGAGCCTGCTTCTCCTCTCTCTCTGCCTGCCTCTATGCTTACTTGTGATCTCTGTCTGTCAAATAAATAAATAAAATCTTTAAAAAAATAAAAATAAAAAATTTCATTTGTAACAAAGAAAGTTATGTTTGCTGACTTTCAATTAAGCAGAGGTTATGCTTTAAAATAATATATTAATACTAACATACAATCAATCTTTTCACAAAAACATTTTCCACTTAATAGTAAATATTTCCCAGTCTCCCCAAAGTCATAATCTCTTTTATAATCAGAACCAACCAACCCAAAAGTGGCTTTGTGAATATAGTTATATCTTGATTTTTGAAACCAAGATTCCCAAACATTTTATAAAGCAGAAATATTGGTTAGTAAGAGAAAGGGGAACACAAATTTTACATGTTTGACTTTTGATTAATTTCACTAGTGATGGAAAACAGCAAAGAGGAGAGATAACAGAGCTCAAGTTTGTGGAACAAATGGAGTTGGATTTGAAATCTCACTTTCTCATTAGTATCTTAATAACTTTAGGCAAATGACTTACCTTCTTTGGGCTTGTTTCCTCATATGTTTGTTATGAGGATCATAGGATATAATGTCAATAATGGGCAAGAAGCACAATGCCTCATAAATAGTGGTTTTAATTATTAACAAGATATTTATAGAGGATGACCGACTCATTTTGTCAGAAACATGCCAGATGGTCTTGAAATTGTGCGAAAGCTACCAGCAAAAAGGTAAGATTATTTTATTCCTTTTTGGGTTGCAAATGTACAGAAAGTTTTGTAATAAAAAGTTCCTTCCCTTGAAATTCACATGCAAATTCAATGGAAGTGTAACAGTTTTAGATGTGTGAGATTAATGTTTTATGCTTCAACTGGAGAGAAAATTCCACAAGGGTTTGGATCATGTTTGTTTACAATTTATCCTAAACCTAGAAGAACTTTGGTACATAGTAGTGACTCAAAGAATATCTGTTGGGGGTGCCTGGGTAGCTCAGTTGGTTAAGCAGCTGCCTTTGGCTCAGGTCATGATCCCAGCATCGAGCCCAGCAGTGGGCTCCCCACTCAGTAGAGAGCCTGCTTTTCCCTGTCCCTCTGCCTGCTGTTCTGCTTACTTGTGCTCTCTATATCTCTAAAAAAAAAAAAAAAAAAAAAATCTTTTAAAAAAACTGTTGAATGACTGAATAAATAAGTGAATACATTAAAGTCACTCAGAGAAGATATAAAAGGGTCAAAAAATTATAAGAAACATAACCATTTGAAATGAAGAATAACCCAGAATGAAATGCTAGTGGTCCTGGGCAAATGGTAGAGAACTGAGGAGTTTAACAGAACCCATCAGAGCCAAAAGGAATAGAATTGAAAAAAGCATGACAGAGAGATAGATACATGCTCTAGAAGAAGGAAGATAGCACAGGCGACACTGAATGACAAGAACTGGAAAACTTAGAACTCAAAGTAAGAGATGAGATGCGATTACATAAACATTCAAATAGTTCTGGAGAGAGCAGATTTAGCTTAAGACTATAGAGGTCTAGGGCTAAAGAAAGAAAATTATGGGGTCTCAGAGTCCAAAGGATCCATAAGAAAAGCCTTTGATTTTGCATACGAAGTGTGAAATATTTTCTCAAAAGGAAAAGGATGAAGGACACAACAAACAAGAATGAGACAACAGAATAAATTAAAGCAGAAAGATTCGAAAAAGTCTAAAAATCACTTAACAGAATCATGCTGAAGTGAATGAATTAAATAATGAGTATATTGGTCAGGATCAAGACTAATGATTTACCAATTAAATTCATGCAGTCACATTCAAAATGAGCAGCTACTGATATTTTATATAGTTTGTGTCCTAACATACCAGGAATTCACCCACAAAACTATGAATTACACTGCAATAGGCACTATGTAGAAGAAACAAAAGGATTAAAGTTATGATTCTGGGGTAGACTCAAGAGTAGGTCATCTAAGCATGCACAGAACCATTTGTGAAGCCTTGTGAATGGGGGCCACTTTGGACTGTGCTGCAATACAGGGTCCTTTTATGGAAAGCAGACCAGGATTATGGGATATACGTTATCACTTCTCTGTCCTACCTACTGTACCTCATTCTTCCTTAGAGCAACATATTTTCCTATGAGTGATGGGGATATATCTTCTTATTGAGGTTGATCTTGTTTGGCTCCAAGTTGCTATATGCTCTATAGTTCAAGGCATCTTTAATCCTTGTCAGAAGTTTCATTTTCCTCTGGTTTTATAGCTTAAACCAAGTGAATGGTGAGGGAACAGAACATAAGTAATTTACACTGGAACTATCTATACCTAATTAATTAGGAGTTAATTGCATGTCTTTCTCATGTTATTTATTTACTCACTCAACATACGCTTATTAGGCTCCAACTATGTCCAGAAATTACTGTAAATGCTAGGGATATAACAATTTGAAATGACAAACAAGAGTAGTTTGTATTCAAGGTGTTTGGAAGAATGGGGATTTGAAGGAGACAATAAAAAAACATTTATTTAACACCTTTTATATTAAAACCTATTTGAGGGCACCTGAGTGACTCAGTTGGCTAAACAACTGCCTTCGGCTCGGGTCACTATCCTGGAGTCCCAGGATCGAGACCTGCATCAGGCTCCCTGTTTGGCAGGGTATCTGCTTCTCCCTCTGACCCTCCTTCTTCTCATGCTCGCTCTCTCTCTCTCTCTCTCTCTCTCAAATAAATAAATAAATAAAATCTTTAAAAAAAAAAACAAACTTATTTGATATTAATATTGAAAATTGCCTAGCACCCTGACATTGTGAGCTGTTTCTTATCCTGAAATATAATCTAAAGAAAGTATAATCCTTTGGGTACATGAATTATCATTTTAGTTAATATAAGTGACTTCAAAACATTTGACATAATTAGAAGCAGCAAATGCTTTTCTATATTTATCTTAGCTTCCTATATTGCATTTGATAAAAACATATTTATTCTTCTCATCATAAAAGTAACAACAATATTACAGAAATATTGGAATCTAGAAGAAAAAAAAGCCCTAATATTAGCACCTCGATATAGCATTTGGTACATTTTATTCTAATATTTTTAATGTTTAAATAGTTGTAAATTTACATAGTTGCAATCAAGTTATATAATTTTGATTTTTTGTTTTATTTTAAGCATTTTTCAGTACTTCATAATTTCTTATAGTAGAGCCACAAATTAGCAAAAGAACTGCATATATATTTATCATTCTGCAGATCATATAAAAACTTTAAGAATGAAACTAAAAAGTCTATTTTAAGTGTAATTAGTCTTTCAATTGAGGCCCAATACTAAAGGCCTTAAGCCTAGAAAATACTATGTTCAAAATCTGATGCTTCTTTGGGGCACCTGGGTGGCTCAGAGGGTTAAGCCTCTGCCTTCAGCTCAGGTCATAAGCTCAAGGTCCTGGGATCCAGCCCCGCATTGGGCTCTCTGCTCGGCAGGGAGCCTGCTTCCCCCTCTCTATCTGCCTGCCTGCTTGTGATGTCTCTCTCTCTCTGCCAAATAAATAAAATCTTAAAAAAAAAAAAAGAAAAAAAAATTTGATGCTACACATTTTTTTAAAGCATTATCAGACATGGCAAAATATTGCACTTACATTATCACAATTTCTACTTTAGGTTTGCTATTGAATAAAGTTAATGAGAAAATTGATGAGTTAATTTTTTGATAAACATTTATTTAGCTACTAATAAAATATCAGGTTCCAAACATATAACTTGAAATTTCGTTCAGGAAACTAAAGAATCACACTTTTTTAAGAAAAAAAATATTTATTTATCCAAATTAAATTTCTGCTTCTCTCATGACTCAACATTCCTGGATCATTTTTTTGAAGTTATCTGTGCATGACATCTTTAAAACTAAATACAGAATACAGTGGATTTCCATATATACTGATTTTATTGAAGAATTATGATTTTAATAAATCTGTGGCATTACATGATATAGATGCCTCAGCTGGACCACAACTTACTCATAAATTTAGGAGAGACCCACCTCAGATATATTGCAGGTTTGGTTGCAGACAAAGGAAATAAAGCAAATATCTCAATAAGGGGAGTCAAATGAATTTTTTGGTCTCTCAATGCATATAAAAATTATGTTTCCACTATACTGTAGTCTATTAAGTGTGCAATCCATTATGTCTAAAAAGCAATGTATGTACCTTAATTTAAAAATATCTTATTGGGCGCCTGGGTGGCTCAGTGGGTTAAGCCTCTGCCTGCGGCTCAGGTCATGATCTCAGGAACCTGGGATTGAGTCCTGCGTTGGGCTCTCTGCTCAGCAGGGAGCCTGCATCTCCCTCTCTCTCTGCCTGCCTCTCTGCCTACTTGTGATCTCTCTCTCTCTGTCAAATAAATAAATAAAATCTTTAAAAAAATACCTTATTGCTAAGAAATGCTAGCCATCATCTAAGCTTTCAATGAGTTGTAATCACTGATTACCATAACGAATACAATGACAAAGGATGAAATATTGCAAGATTTACCAAAATGTGATAAAGATGCAGAAAAGTGAGAAAATACTATTGGAAAAATAGCACCAATAGAATGGCTCAACTCATGGTTGTCACAAATCTTTAATTTGTAAAAAACTCAATATCTGCAAAGTGCAAGAAAGCACAGCACAATAAAATGGGTATGCCTGCATATGATATCTGTCTGCTCTAATGGAGGGATAGATTAATCACCTGCCCCTAATTCCACACCTCCAGACTGCAGATTGCACCTTTACTTTGACTCTAAACTTTACGCAATGAGATTTTTTTTCTATTTTGACTTTGTTTTAATAATTCTAAAAGATCCACTAGACACAAAGTAGTATTTATTAACACGACAACATGGTTTATTAAATTAACTACCTTCAGGATCTGGACACTAAGGAAAATAAGCAAAGACAAGTTTTTAATAGGGAAGAGAGTGGTCACAACTATAATTGAGATGGGGATGCAATGAATGGGCAGGGACTGCCACTCTGACTTGAGAATTTCAGGCATGTAGAAGATTGTGTATTTTCCGTACTCACTCACTAGCCAAGAAAATTCTATGAAGCTTCATTTTCTCTAGCTTATACTAGCACACTGACTATGCTTCTCTAACTCCAACAATCTCCTGAGAGGCTATTATTATTGCCAACACTACTATTACCCTCTAAAACATCTGAAAAATCTCTGACTTAAGACAGGCTGAATGAGACTAGGCCAAAACCAATACCCAAAATGTTTGTGACACAAAGGCAGTAGTTTTCAGACTGTTGATAGAGCCAAACTATTCACAATTCTGCTGAGATTCCAAGTCAGCATGTTATGAATTAGAAGTGGCATAAGTGGTAATGAAAACTTCAGACACATGATCACTTCAACTTTGTTTTAAAAAGTTTAATGATGTTAACCTGGAAACATATTTCAGTGGATCACTCAAAATGAAGACAGAAAAGGTATACATCAAGAATAGATGAGAGAGAATATTAAACATTATTTTTCTATATATATATCTAAGAAGGTTAGCTACAGGGTCATTTTCTTCAGTCTATGTAGCAATCATCCCCATGAACAAAATATTTTGATGATAAAATAATTAACAACTTATTCTTTTATGGTATTAAATTTCCAACATAATGGTGGGATTACTGGCTAATTCCAAATTATAGCTATGATATCCAGTTATGTGAAAATTACATTTGTAATTAGCATTAACCAAAAGAAGTTCACAATTACCAACAAGAAAGCTAAACTTATAGTGTAGAAATCAGAGATCTGAAAGGGTCAAAGAATGTTTATATTAAAAGAAGTATCGGGGTACCTGGGTGGCTCAGTTGGTTAAGCGACTGCCTTCAGCTCAGGCCATTATCCCCGAGTCCTGGGACTGAGTTCCATATCCCAGGCTCCCAGCTCCATGGGAAGTCTGCTTTTCCCTCTGACCTCCCCTCTCATGTGTTCTCATTCTGTCTCTCTCTCTCTCAAATAAATATATAAAATCTCTAAAATAAATAAATAAATAAATAAAAGACGTATCAGTGGATAATATATACTTAAACTGGATTATTTTAGCTACAGTAGAAAGGGAAGTCAGTCATATGACCCTGTCAAAATCATACATTTGTAGTGGATAAGCTGTAGGGCAGTTCACTTTACGAAAATTAACGACAAAATGACTACATAAGGAAAAATGATTTTAAATGATAATCTCAGAATTATATATAGCAGTAGTCAACAGCCATGAGAAACGGATCATACAAAATCCATAGTAAACACTAGCGCATTCAGTGTATTTAGAGTAATCTGCCAGACCTAAAATAAATAGAAAGCTGGTAAAATACTATGCCAACCTGACATATAAGCAAACAATACTCAGTGGATACCACAGGCTATTCAGTATACAAGCTCAGGATCTGATTAGTTACTCAAATCCACAGATCTGAGCCACATCTGTCATCTAGTCATAATCAGTCTTAACACTAGAAAGAACCCCAGGAATCACTTGGAAAAATATGCTTGCCGATTGTTCGAAAATTATCTCCAGTGTTTATAAAATAGTTGAGAGTAATATTTAAGGGTTCAATCTCTGAAGCACCAGTTCTGAAGGAGGGTTTTCTCCAAATCTATAAAAATTTAGTTCCTATAAACGACTCAACAGGAAAGAATATGACCTTGACCAAGACTAGAGTTCCACAGACTGTTGTTAGGTGATTGTGGCACCAATAAAATACATCCCACATATCAGAATACCTTAAGTGGATCCTAAAATTGGTGTGGAATCTGGTGAAGTCTATAATCTAACAGGGAAGAAAAAAAAAGTGGGGATATAATGGAATCGAGCTCTAATGGTGAGTACAAGACTGTATCAAGCGTAAGTTTAAGGCATCTTTTCTCTCATGTTATAAAAGTTACATACTGCGGATGCTTTTCTTCCAAAACTGTTTTAGAATAAGCAGATTTATTTTATACAATCTTATTCCTCTCAAACTGAACCAGAATACCCTCTTTTTCATTCCAAACTCGAGTATTTGGAGTGATTCTCAGTTGTCCTTGTATCTCAGGTGTCTCATTCATCTCAGGGAATCTACATATCCTCTTCGAACTCTATATGCTTTTAACCACAGCCTCTTATTTGGTTTCAGAAATATCTAAAATTATATTCTGTAATATAGTAGTCCAGTCCACAGTATAGAAAATTTTGAAAATCTACTTTTATATGTATTTCCATTCACTGATTTTGATTTTCTCTTATTTCTCTGAAGACACAGAGATATTCAGAGATATTCATGGTTGTTTTACTTCCTTATCCTAACAAATCATTACTTAACATCTGCATATACACATTTCAGGAGTCTGACCATCTTGGGGTCAACCATGCATCACTGAACATCTCCAATGCCAGTGACAAGATCACTCAAGATACCAATAAAAATCACCATTCAAACAACACAGGAAAAGAGTTATATTTCCACAGAAATGTTGTATTAGGTGAGCAAGAGTGGTTCAATATTTGCAAACGAATCAACATGATACATCCTATCAGTAAGAATGAATAAAAATCAGATGATCATTTCAGTAGATGCAGAAAAAGCATTTGATAAAGTACAACCTCCATTCATAATAAAAAGCCCTCGACAATGTGGTTTAGAGGAAACATACCTCAACCTAACAAAGGCAATATATAAAAACCCACAACTAACATCATCCTCAAATGGTAAAAACTGAGAGCTTTCCCCTAAGATCAGGAACAAGACAAGGATTCCACTCTCGTCACTTTTATTCAACATAGTACTGGCAGTCCTATTCATAGTAATCAGAAAACAAAAAAATAAAAGGCATCCAAATTACTAAGAAAGAAGTAAAACTTTCAGTATTTGCAGATGACATGATACTATAAATAGAAAACTGTAAATACTCCACCAAAAAACTACTAGAACTGATAAATGAAGTCAGTAAAGTTGCAGGATACAAATCAATGTACAGAAATCTGCTCCATTTCTATACACTAATAATGAAGCATTAGAAATAGAAAGTAAGAAAATAATCCCATTTGCAATTTCAGCAAAAACAATAAAATACCTAGGAATAAACTTAACCAAAGAGGTGAAAGACCTGAACTCTGAAAACATTAAAACATTAATGAAAGAAATTGAAGATGACACAAAGAAATGGAAAGATGGAAAGACATTCCATGCTCATTGTTTGGAGAACAAATATTGTTAAAATGTCTATACTATCCAAAGGAAACTACAGATTTAATGCAATCCATATCACAATACCAAGAGGAGGGAGGGGTGCTTGGGTGGCTCAGATGGGTTAAGTGTCTGCCTTTGGCTCAGGTCATGATCTCCAGCTCTTGGCATCGAGCCCCACGGGCTCCCAGCTCAGCGGGGAGTCTGCTACTCCCTCTCCCTCTCCTCCTGCTTATGCCTTGTCTCTGTCTCTATGTCTCTCTCTCAAATGAATAAATAGGATCTTAAAAAAAAAAATACCAAGAGGATTTTTCACAGAACCAGAATAATCCTACAATTTGTATGGAAACAAAAAAGACCTCAATAGGGGTCTTTTCCAATAGGGATCTATTCCAAAATAGAACTGGAGGTATCACTATTCCAGACTTCATATATTACACAGTTGTAATAATCAAAACATTATGGTACAGTAAAAATAGACATATAGGTCAATGGAACAGAATAGAAAGTCCAGAAATAAACTCACAACTATAGGGTCAATTAATCTTTGACAAAGAGGCAAGAATATGCAATGGGAAAAAGGCAGTTTCTTCAAGAAATGGTGTTGGGAAAATTGGACAGTTACATCCAAAAGAATGAAACTGGACCACTTTCTTAAATGACATACACAATTAAACTTGAAATAAATTAAAGACCTAAATGTGAGACCTGAAACCATAAAAATCCTAGAAGAAAGCACAAGCAGCAATTTCTGACATTGATCACTGCAATATCCTTCTATATATGTCTCCCGAGGCAAGGGAAACAAAACAAAAAATAAACTATTGGGACTATACCAATATAAAAAGCCTCTGCACAATGAAGGAAACAACTAACAAAAAGAAAAACTATTGAATGGGAGAAGGTATTTGCAAATGTTTTATCTGATAAAGGTTTAATATCCAAAACATATAAAGAACTTATACAACTCAACACCCAAAAACAAATAATCTGATTTAAAAACAGGCAGAAGACATGAACAGACATTTCCCAAAGAAGACATACATATGGCCAACAGACACATGAAAAGATGCTCAACCTCACTCAATATCAGGGAAATGGAATAGAAATCAAAACCATAATAAGGTACCATCTCACACTTGTCAGAATGGCTAAAATTAAGAACACAAGAAACAACAAGTGCTGGCAAGGATGTATAGAAGAAGGAATCCTCTTACACTATTGGTGGAAATGCAAGTTGGTGCAGCCACTGTGGGAAACAGTATGGAGATTCCTCAACAAATTAAAAAGAGAAGTATCCTGTGATCCAGTAATTGCACTGTTGGGTATCTACCCCCAAAATACAAAAACACTAATTCAAAGGTATATATGCACTCTTATGTTTACTGCAGCATTATTTGGAATAGCCAAATTATGGAAGCAGCCCAAGTGTCTACTGATAGATCAATGGATGAAGAAGATGTGGTATATATAAACCATGGACTATTATTCAGTCATCAAAAAGAACAATTTCAGGAGTCAAGATGGCGGAGAAGTAGCAGGCTGAGACTACTTCAGGTAGCGGGAGATTAGCTAGATAGCTTAACTAAAGATTGCAAACACCTACAAATCCAACGGGAGATCGAAGAGAAGAAGAACAGCAACTCTAGAAACAGAAAATCAACCACTTTCTGAAAGGTAGGACTGGCGGAGAAGTGAATCCAAAGCGACGGGAAGATAGACCGCGGGGGGAGGGGCCGGCTCCCGGCAAGCGGCGGAGCAACGGAGCACAAAATCGGGACTTTTAAAAGTCTGTTCCGCTGAGGGACATCGCTCCAGAGGCTTAACCGGGGTGAAGCCCACGCAGGGTCAGCGTGGCCTCAGGTCCCGCAGGGTCACAGAAGGATCGGGGGTGTCTGAGTGTCGCAGAGCTTACAGGTATTAGAACGGGGAAGCTGGCTACAGAGACAGAGCCGAGGAGTAAGCGCTAAGCTCGGGGTTACCTTGAACCGGTCACAGGCTCGGTCAGCTCGGAGCGGGCCGGAGGCAGGGTGACGGGAGTAAATCAGCGCTGTTCTCTGAGGGCGCACTGAGGAGTGGGGCCCCGGGCTCTCCGCTCCTCCGGGCCGGAGACCGGGAGGCTGCCATCTTCATTCCCGCCCTCCGGAACTCTACGGAAAGAGCTCAGGAAACAAAAGCTCCTGAAAGCAAACCCAAGCGGATTACTCAGCCAGGCCCCTGGTAAGGGCGGTGCAACTCCGCCTGGGGCAAAGACACTTGAGAATCACTACAACAGGCCCCTCCCCCAGAAGATCAACAAGAAGCCCAACCAGGACCAAGTTCACCTACCAAGGAGTGCAGTTTCAATACCAAGGAGAGCAGCGGAATTCCAAAGGAGGAGAAAGCAAATCACGGAACTCATGGCTTTCTCCCCATGATTCTTTAGCCTTGCAGTTAATTTAATTTTTTTTTCTTTTTCAATTTATTTTTCTTCTTCTGCTAAATTTTTTTAACTTTTACCCTTTTCTTTTTTAACGTTTTTTAACTAGTTTATCTAATATACATATATATATATTTTTTCCTTTTTATATTTTTTCTTTATTGGTTTTCTTTTTTTAATTGTTTCTTTCTTTCTTTCTTTTTTTTTTCTTCTTTCTGAAACTCTTTTTATCCCCTTTCTCCCCCCTCACGATTTGGGATCTCTTCTGATTTGGCTAAAGCATATTTTCCTGGGGTTGTTGCCACCCTTTTAGTATTTTACTTGCTCCTTCATCTACTCTTATCTGGACAAAATGACAAGGCAGAAAAATTCACCACAAAAAAAAAGAACAAGAGGCAGTACCAAAGGCTAGGGACCTAATCAATACAGACATTGGTAATATGTCAGATCTAGAGTTCAGAATGACGATTCTCAAGGTTCTAGCCGGGCTCGAAAAAGGCATGGAAGATATTAGAGAAACCCTCTCGGGAGATAGAAAAGCCCTTTCTGGAGAAATAAAAGAACTAAAATCTAACCAAGTAGAAATCAAAAAAGCTATTAATGAGGTGCAATCAAAAATGGAGGCTCTCACTGCTAGGATAAATGAGGCAGAAGAAAGAATTAGCGATATAGAAGACCAAATGACAGAGTATAAAGAAGCTGAGCAAAAGAGGGACAAACAGCTACTGGACCACGAGGGGAGAATTCGAGAGATAAGTGACACCATAAGATGAAACAACTTTAGAATAATTGAGATTCCAGAAGAAGAGGAAACAGAGAGGGGAGCAGAAGGTATATTGGAGAGAATTATTGGAGAGAATTTCCCCAATATGGCAAAGGGAACAAGCATCAAAATCCAGGAGGTTCAGAGAACCCCCCTCAAAATCAATAAGAATAGGTCCACACCCCGTCACCTAATAGTAAAATTTACAAGTCTTAGTGACAAAGAGAAGATCCTGAAAGCAGCCCGGGAAAAGAAGTCCGTAACGTACAATGGTAAAAATATTAGATTGGCAGCAGACTTATCCACAGACACCTGGCAGGCCAGAAAGAGCTGGCATGATATATTCAGAGTACTAAACGAGAAAAACATGCAGCCAAGAATACTATATCCAGCTAGGCTATCATTGAAAATAGAAGGAGAGATTAAAAGCTTCCAGGACAAACAAAAACTGAAAGAATTTGCAAATACCAAACCAGCTCTACAGGAAATATTGAAAGGGGTCCTCTAAGCAAAGAGAGACCCTAAAAGTAGTAGGTCAGAAAGAAACAGAGACAATATACAATAACAGTCACCTTACAGGCAATACAATGGCACTAAATTCATATCTCTCAATACTTACCCTGAATGTTAATGGGCTAAATGCCCCAATCAAAAGACACAGGGTATCAGAATGGATAAAAAACCAAAACCCATCTATATGTTGCCTACAAGAAACTCATCTTAAACCCGAAGACACCTCCAGATTTAAAGTGAGGGGGTGGAAAAGAATTTACCATGCTAATGGACATCAGAAAAAAGCAGGAGTGGCAATCCTTATATCAGATCAATTAGATTTTAAGCCAAAGACTATAGTAAGAGATGGGAAGGACACTATATCATACTCAAAGGAACTGTCCAACAAGAAGATCTAACAATTTTAAATATCTATGCCCCTAACATGGGAGCAGCCAACTATATAAACCAATTAATAACAAAATCAAAGAAACACATCGACAATAATACAATAATCGTAGGGGACTTTAACACTCCCCTCACTGAAATGGACAGATCATCCAAGCAAAAGATCAACAAGGAAATCAAGGCCTTAAATGACACACTGGACCAGATGGACATCACAGATATATTCAGAATATTTCATCCCAAAGCAACAGAATACACATTCTTCTCTAGTGCACATGGAACATTCTCCAGAATAGATCACATTCTCGGTCCTAAATCAGGTCTCAACCGTTATCAAAGATTGGAATCATTCCCTGCATATTTTCAGACCACAATGCTCTGAAGCTAGAACTCAATCACAAGAGGAAATTTGGAAAGAACCCAAATACATGGAGACTAAACAGCATCCTTCTAAAGAATGAATGGGTCAACCAGGAAATTAGAGTTGAAAAAATTCATGGAAACAAATGATAATGAAAACACAACGGTTCAAAATCTGTGGGACACAACAAAGGCAGTCCTGAGAGGAAAATATATAGCGGTATAAGCCTTTCTCAAGAAACAAGAAAGGTCTCAGGTACACAACCTAACCCTACACCTAAAAGAGCTAGAGAAAGAACAAGAAAGAAACCCTAAACCCAGCAGGAGAAGAGAAATCATAAAGATCAGAGCAGAAATCAATGAAATAGAAACCAAAAAAAACAATAGAAGAAATCAATGAAACTAGGAGCTGGTTCTTTGAAAGAATTAATAAGATCGATAAACCCCTGGCCAGACTTATCAAAAGAAAAGAGAGAGGACCCAAATAAATAAAATCATGAATGAAAGAGGAGAGATCACAACTAACACCAAAGAAATACAGACAATTATAAGAACATACTATGAGCAACTCTACGCCAACAAATTTGACAATCTGGAAGAAATGGATGCATTCCTAGAGACATATAAACTACCACAACTGAACCAGGAAGAAATAGAAAGCCTCAACAGACCCATAAGCAGTAAGGAGATTGAAACAGTCATCAAAAATCTCCAAACAAACAAAAGCCCAGGGCCAGATGGCTTCCCGGGGGGAATTCTACCAAACATTTAAAGAAGAACTAATTCCTATTCTCCTGAAACTGTTCCAAAAAATAGAAATGGAAGGAAAACTTCCAAACTCATTTTATGAGGCCAGCATCACCTTGATCCCAAAACCAGACAAGGATCCCATCAAAAAAGAGAACTACAGACCAATATCCTTGATGAACACAGATGCAAAAATTCTCGCCAAAATACTAGCCAATAGGATTCAACAGTACATTAAAAGGATTATTCACCACGACCAAGTGGGATTTATTCCAGGGCTGCAAGGTTGGTTCAACATCCGCAAATCAATCAATGTGATACAACACATTAATAAAAGAAAGAACAAGAACCATATGATACTCTCCATAGATGCTGAAAAAGCATTTGACAAAGTACAGCATCCCTTCCTGATCAAAACTCTTCAAAGTGTAGGGCTAGAGGGCACATACCTCAATATTATCAAAGCCATCTATAAAAAACCCACCGCAAATATCATTCTCAATGGAGAAAAACTGAAAGCTTTTCCGCTAAGGTCAGGAACACGGCAGGGATGTCCGTTATCACCACTGCTATTCAACATAGTACTAGAAGTCCTAGCCTCAGCAATCAGACAACAAAAGGAAATTAAAGGCATCCAAATTGGCAAAGAAGAAGTCAAACTATCACTCTTTGCAGATGATATGATACTATATGTGGAAAACCCAAAAGACTCCACTCCAAAACTGCTAGAACTTGTACAGGAATTCAGTAAAGTGTCAGGATATAAAATCAATGCCCAGAAATCAGTTGCATTTCTCTACACCAACAACCAGACAGAAGAAAGAGACATTAAGGAGTCAATCCCATTTACAATTGCACCCAAAACTATAAGATACCTAGGGATAAACCTAACCAAAGAGACTAAGAATCTATACACAGAAAACTATAAAGTACTCATGAAAGAAATTGAGGAAGACACAAAGAAATGGAAAAATGTTCCATGCTCCTGGATTGGAAGAATAAATATTGTGAAAATGTCTATGCTACCTAAAGCAATCTACACATTTAATGCAATTCCTATCAAAGTACCATCCATTTTTTTCAAAGAAATGGAACAAATAATCCTAAAATTTATATGGAACCAGAAAAGACCTCGAATAGCCAAAGGAATACTGAAAAAGAAAGCCAAAGTTGGTGGCATCACAATTCCGGACTTCAAGCTCTATTACAAAGCTGTCATCAAGACAGCATGGTACTGGCACAAAAACAGACACATAGATCAATGGAACAGAATAGAGAGCCCAGAAATAGACCCTCAACTCTATGGTCAACTAATCTTCGACAAAGCAGGAAAGAATATCCAGTGGAAAAAAGACAGCCTCTTCAATAAATGGTGTTGGGAAAATTGGACAGCCAAATGCAGAAAAATAAATTGGATCATTTCCTTACACCACACACGAAAATAGACTCAAAATGGATGAAGGACCTCAATGTGAGAAAGGAATCCATCAAAATCCCTGAGGAGAACACAGGCAGCAACCTCTTCGACCTCAGCCGCAGCAACATCTTCCTAGGAACATTGCCAAAGGCAAGGGAAGCAAGGGCAAAAATGAACTATTGGGATTTTATCAAGATCAAAAGCTTTTGCACAGCAAAGGAACCAGTTAACAAAACCAAAAGACAACTGACAGAATGGGAGAAGATATTTGCAAATGACATATCAAATAAAGGGCTAGTGTCCAAAATCTATAAAGAACTTAGCAAACTCAACACCCAAAGAACAAATAATCCAATCAAGAAATGGGCAGAGGACATGAACAGACATTTCTGCAAAGAAGACATCCAGATGGCCAACACACACATGAAAAAGTGCTCCACATCACTCGGCATCAGGGAAATACAAATCAAAACCACAATGAGATACCACCTCACACCAGTCAGAATGGCTAAAATTAACAAGTCAGGAAATGACAGATGCTGGCGAGGATGCGGAGAAAGGGGAACCCTCCTACACTGTTGGTGGGAATGCAAGCTGGTGCAACCACTCTGGAAAACAGTATGGAAGTTCCTCAAAATGTTGAAAACAGAACGACCCTATGACCCAGCAATTGCACTGCTGGGTATTTACCCTAAAGATACAAACGTAGTGATCCGAAGGGGCACGTGCACCTGAATGTTTATAGCAGCAATGTCTACAATAGCCAAACTATGGAAAGAACCTAGATGTCCATCAACAGACGAATGGATAAAGAAGATGTGGTATATATACACAATGGAATACTATGCAGCCATCAAAAGAAATGAAATCTTGCCTTTTGCGACGACATGGATGGAACTAGAGGGTATCATACTTAGCGAAATAAGTCAATCAGAGAAAGACAACTATCATATGATCTCCCTGATATGAGGGAGAGGAGATGCAACATGGGGGGTTAAGGGGGTAGGAGAAGAGTAAATGAAACAAGATGGGATTGGGAGGGAGACAAACCATAAGTGACTCTTCATCTCACAAAACAAACTGAGGGTTAATGGGGGGAGGGGAGTTGGGGGGTGGGCTTATGGACACTGGGGAGGGTATGTGCTATGGTGAGTGCTGTGAAGTGTGTAAACCTGGCGATTCACAGACTTGTACCCCTGCGGATAAAAATATATTATATGTTTATAAAAAATAAAATTAAAAATAAAAAAAAATAAATTAAAAAAAAAAAAGAACAAAATCTTGTCATTTGCAACAACATGGATGGAGAGCAAATTATTTTTAGTTTAAGGGCCATATAAAAACAGGCTGAAGGCTAGATACGACCTGTGGGTGCTAATCTATTGATTCCTTATATAGAATTACTTGCCAAGAGGCCTCTACTAGACTCTGAGATTCTGGAGAGGAGGAATGAAATGTATTTTATTCACTTTTTATTTCTACCGTCTGGTACAAAGAACTTTCACATAGCAGTCATTCAATAAATATTTGATTACTGAACAAATAAATGACTGAATAAATCCGTTAGCATTCCAGCAACAAAATTATTACTTATACAGTAAAGTATCTGCACTGTTCAGCAATAGCTGGTTTCTTCTCTCTGAGGCAGACAGACGACTAATTTCCCAGCCTCTTTGTGACTGGATTTGTGACTTCTGGGCTAGAGCCCTTAATTGTAGATGCAAGATCTTTCAGGGCCCTTTTTTCTCTTTTTTTCCAGTGTGATGATCAGCAATGATTGAATGGTGGCTGCTCCATAAGGTCCCTAAGTGACTATCACAAGCATAGATACCTCTGACCATGACGGACATGCAAGGAGAATAACAAATAAACCTCTATTGTTCCAAACCACTGAGGTTTTGTGGTTGTTTCTCACTACCTCATAATACAGCCTAGCCTGGCTGATACACTACCAATCATACTCTCATGTTTAGGCTACATGCAAACTATTTAAAAACTCACACTTGTCTGTAGTACACAGCAGAAGAACAAAAGCATTTTTATCATTCCACTAAAAAAAAAAAAAACAAAAAAACTAAGTGCTCTGAATTTTTAAACTAATTTCTAGGGTGATCTGGGAAAAATCATCAATTATTTGATTTTTGTGACCTGTTTTCCTAACCAGAATATATAATCAGGGTAATATTTACATTCTAAGAACACACTTGTAAGGCAAATTAAGAAAACAACTATATAGATATTATTTACAATTAAATAAGTTGGATAATTACCAGTGGCTCCTGATTTCTTACAAACTATTTTCACTTAGACATTTATGTGAAGACTGTTAAAAAAAAATGAGTAAGTACTTATAAATTTAATTCTTACAATTTAGGTTGCTACTTTCTAAAATTTCCATGGTGAGAAAAGATGTACATATGAAAGTAAGTCTAATCAATTATTAATCCTGAGAAAGAAAAGCTATAGATTCAGAAACACTTAAGAAATACCTCAAACAACTGTAACGTATGGATATCTTATTTAGAACTTGATTCAAATGAACAGCTACAAAAAAAAAAATCACAAAAATACCAAATATATAATGCAATTGAAAAATATCTGAAAACTGATGTACAATGATAATTAGAACTGTGTCCAATTTTTAAAAGTGCGGTAATGGTATTGTGGCTATTTTTAAATTGAGTTATCTTTTATATATACACATAAAAAATCTATAGATGAAAAAAGCCCTATAGCTAATGTTATAACCCTTTCAGGGCAATTATTCCCATTTCTTTTAGCGTAGTCTAGTGTTTTAGGAATAAAGGGCAATGGGACAGAGCTCAGACAAGGAAAAGAAGTATAGTGGGCAGGGTTCTAGATTTCCATTCTGATTTCAAACAGAGTACATTAGTTTTTATTTTTGACTATGATTACCAAACAGACAAATAACAACAAAAACCCAAAGAATCAAACTTGACTAAATCTAGTTTATCCCAGTATATCTTATAGACTGTTGTCTTTCGTTATCTCCCCAAATGTAAACCTTTCTTCCAGACTCTTACATAGTCTTCTTAGTTGCCTCATTCTACTCTGGGCTTCTTCCCTGAACCACCTTTTGAATAATTCCTTCCCATAGTGTTTTTTCTACTGTACCTCTATTCCTGCTACTATAATTACTAATTGACAATTTACAATCCCCTATGCCTCCTCTTCTTGACAAAAGAAGACGTATTTGCTCTTAGAGATGTATTTGCTCTTAGTAGAAACCCAGAGGACACCCTTCTCTGGTGGACCTTTCTAAAGAAAGAAATCTTTATTCTCCCAACACCCTCATATAATGCTGTAACAGAGTCTCGGGGAAGTAGGAGGTCACCATTCCTTAAGCCACTCATTATCATTTCCAAATCATTACTGCCAAATCCTCATGTAAAAAGTTCTATTCTGAGAGGAGTCAAGATGGCAGAGAAGTAGCAGGCTGACACTACTTCAGGTAGCAGGAGATCAGCTAGATAGCTTATCTAAAGACTGCAAACACCCACAAATCCAACAGGAGATCGAAGAGAAGAACAGCAATTCTAGAAACAGAGAATCAACCACTTTCTGAAAGTAATCTCACAACCCCGAGATCAAGAATTGCAGGGTCTACTGACTGAGCCAGCCAGGAGCCCTTCCTTCATAATGTATTTATAATCATTTCCTTTTCTTTCAACTTTTCATTATTGTAAATAAATGTTTGCACATAAAAAAAAAAAGTTCTATTCCTTTGAGGCTTATTATTTTCCAGTTATACCCACTACTCTTTTCAAAAGGAAATAGGATACCTATAAATCTGTTTAATCAGAAACCTCACATTAGTGTTTTTTCCTCATCTTCAATATTTATTAGAAGTCCAATAAATACCAACCTAAATTACACAGTTTTACAAAGGAAAGAGAAAGCATCCAAAGGGAAAAAATAAGATACACACAAATTACAAATATAAAAGGGCCTTGTAACAATGACAGACTTGAAGGCAAGCAGACTAAGCAGTGTTATTGTTGCTTTGTAGAAATTAAAGCACCAAGACTGATGGTGAAGGGAAGAAACACAAATGGTGAAATGGAAGAGAGAATACTCTGGGCAGTGGTTTATTTATTTCCAAAACACAAAGCTTTATTTACTTTTTCTGTTAGAAAAATCATAAATACTAACAAAAAATTCAAAGAAGAAAAAAAATTATCTGATATCTTATAAGCCAAAAATAGCCAGGGTCAACAATTTTATGCAAATAGAATCATACTATATTTTGTATGTTATTTTTACCTGTGGCTTTATAAATAATGCACACTTCCATATTAGCTACAAAGGTCTATATAATACAGTTAACAGCACTTGCTCTGAAATCATACTTCCGGATCCATAACCTAGCTTTTCTTCTTAGTAGTCAGGTGATCTTTGGCAATTTATTTTTGTCTAAGGTAAATCATCTTTAAAATAATGTTAAAAATAGTACCTATCTCATGGGATTCTGAGGATGAGATATATTTAAGCTATTTGAGATATTCTAAGCTAATTGCTTAGAATAGTACCTAGACATTAAGTATATGTGCTCAATAACTAGTTTTTATTTTTAAATGTCATTTTCATATTAATAATAATTATAATGATTTTATATATGTATACACTGAAAGTGATTATCACAATAAGTTTAATTAACATCCATCACCTCACATAGGTAATTTTTTTTTTAGGAGAAGTTTTAAGATCTACTCTCTTAGCAATGTCCAAACATACAATACAGTATTATTAACTATAGTCACCATCCTTTACAGTACACCCCTAGAACTTACGTACCTTCTAACTTTAAGTTTGTCACTTTGGATCACCTTCAGTGATTTCATGGTCCCATCTCCACCCCCTGCATCTGGCAACCAAAAATCTGTTCTCTGTATCTAGGAGTTTGGGTTTTTTTTTGGATTCTAATATAAGTGAGATCATACGGCATTTGGCTTTCTTTGTCTGAGTTATTTCACTTACCCTAACTCCCTCAGGGTCCATCCATGTTGTCACAAATGGTAGGATTTCCTTCTTAATGGATGAATAATACTTCATTTTTCTTGGTGTGTGTATATACATATATATTTTAGCATATTACATACATATTTTAATGTATAGTTTAGCATAATATATACACATATATTTACAGCATATATGTAGACACCATATATACGTGATATAATGTGATAATATGTATATATATTATGATAATATGTATATATATATAATGGGATAATATGTATATATTATCACATTTTCTTTATCAATTCATCTGTCAACAGACACTTAAGTTGTTTCCATGTCTTGGCTACATCTGCCATTTTAAATGGCTATACAGTATGCCATTATAAGAATGTACCATATGCATTCAAACTACCCTCTATTAATGGATTTTTTAAAAAAGATTTTATTTATTTATTTGATAGACAGGGACCACAAGTAGGCAGGGAAGCAGGCAGAGAGAGAGGAGGAAGCAGGGTCCTCGCTGAGCAGAGAGCCAGATGTGGGGCTCGATCCCAGGACCCTGGGATTATGACCTGGGCCAAAGGCAGAGGCTTTAACCTACTGATCCACCCAGGTGCCCCTATTAATGGATATTTGAGTTGCTTTCATTGAAGCAGTGTTTTTAAATTTAAGAGCAAGGAAGTAAGAGGGATAACAAAGTCATTTACAAAGTTTTAATTTAATTTAAAATTAATTTAATTAAGTTTTATAAATTTTGTAATTTAAAATTATAAAATTTTAATTTTAATTGACAAAAACAATTAGGACACTGAATTTTAACATTAACTTCAAATCCACCAATTTTAGCAACATGCCCTCCCCTTAACTCTCAAGAGTTTTATTTGTACATCACGGCAGTCTGACTTATCTATACCTCACCCAACCACCCTTAACTCAGTAAATCTAAAATTAAGACCTTTCTTTCTTCTAAACAGACTTCATCACCCTAGTAGGGTTCTTAACCTTATCCATCTTCTTGTCACAGTAACAGAAAATCATCACTGTGAGACTATCGCACTTCTAAGGAGTGCAGGATACTTAGATTACATCAGGTACTAAGAAACTAAAACATTTCTTTGCGAGGATTCTTTGCCAGTTCTATGGGAGGAGTTTCAGGCCTTGGGTTTGCAAAGAAACCTAGATGGATTATTTACTCCGTCTATTACAACATTTCATCTCCTATGCCATTTTTGTTAAAAGGATAGACTTTAGAGCTGCTTATGTGTACCCCAGAACATGAACAAAATAAAACAGAAATCTGTTATTTCTCAATCAAATCACTGTCATTTAGAAAGCTTAAAGAAAATGAAACATAACCATTTACCACTGGTGAAAGGAAATACTACTCCCAGTCAGATCCAACTGATCTAACTTTCATGTGATATGAAAATTTGTAATGATAAAACTTTTGAGGTAATAAATAAATCTGATACATTCATAATACAAGAACCTGTCATGAAAAGTAATGATCTATTGTCAGCAGTAATTGAATGCCATTTTATTCAGTTTTCAAATAAAAACTAATTAATGTACCCCCTACAGAATTAAAATGATATGTTAAAATCTCCAAGTATTCCACTTACCACTCAATCAAACCCTTAGCTGGTACATACATAGGTTATGTCTTCAGAAAAATATAATGCTAAACCTGAATAAATCACTTTAATAATAGGAGATAGTATTTTTCTTTGTTGTATAGCACACACACACACACACACACACACACTTTAGAAGTTTTTTCAGGGGGAAGGAGCGGAGAGGGAGAGAATCCTAAGCAGGCTCTACATCCAGCACAGTGTCCCAGGTGTGGCTCAATCTCACAATCCTGAGATCATGACCTGAGCCAAAATCAAGAGTAGGATACTTAACTGACTGGGCCACCCAGGCACCTGGAAAAGGTTTTGTTTTGTTTCTTGATACAGAGAAAACTATGTTGATAATTTCTAAAATAAAACTTTTAGGGGTGCCTCGGTGGCTCAGTTGGCTGAACATCCGACTTCCGTTTTGGGTGAGGTCATGATCTTGGGGTTATGAGATTAAGTCCAGTAATGGACTCTACTTAAGATTCCCTCTTCCTCTGCCCCTCCTCTGCTCTCACTCTCTCTCTTTCAAATAAATAAATAAATAAATACATGTCTAAAAAAAAGAATGGAATTTTACCCATGAAGATTAAAGTCTGCATTTTAGCCTATACATTTTTTTAAATGTTTGATTTCTGGTAAAACAGAAGTCTGTTTTGCATCTAAAAATATATTATCCTGAGGGGTGATATTGTATAAGATAGTATAATTTGGTAAACTTATTTTTAACTAAATGATGACTCATTTTCACTATGTAGATTTCAGGTAACTATATATATTTACCCAGTCGCATTATTTAGAAGTGTTTGTTATTAGAATTTTCAGTAGGTTTCAAGACGTTACATCCACTACAATAAATGTTATTATACTGGAGAATATAAGCAAGGTAGAACATATCTTCCAGTTAGCATAAATTCTCTAGGTGAATGTACATTGGCATACAATGATTAAAATATGGAGTACAGACATTTACGTTTCACTATGATTTACTCCAGATGATAAAAACACCTGATCATGTGAGACATTTTGTAAAAATGCAGTGTCTAATGAACTTTTATAAAATTTTCTTCATATAATCTTTCAAATTTAGTATTAGAACTCACCATGAACATATTAAAACCTAATGATTCCAAAACACAGAGTATGCTAATGTTTTATTCCATTTTCAACTAAAAAGACAATAAGCCAGCATAACATTTATATAAAACTTGGAGAAAAACAGTAAACTTCTTTGAAAATGTTTAAAACAAAAGGCATTTTAAAGACAGAGGCCAGCCTGAGAAGAGAGAAGAGAAATGTGCAATGCTAAATTATCAGAGAGAAAATATCTCAGACCATTTTTGATGAATAGATCCCCCAACAGGGAGGAACATACTAAGCATATATGTGTATGTTAGCTATAATATGAGAAAGTCCTGAGAGACCTGAATCTGAGTCCCAAGGTCTACTATTTGATGACTGTATACACTTGGACAAAGTACTTCTCTGCAAATGTCAGTTTCCTTATCTCAAAAGAAAGAGGATAAGAATAGTGCCTATTTTATTGGGTTATTAGCTGGATTAAATGAAAATATAAAGGGACTTAGCACAAAGTCTGCCTCCTAAACCAGTCCTCTATTAACTATTCACATCCACAAATACATAAATCCACATCTACATGTATACACACATAGAGAAAAATACATTATAAATAAATATCTATGTATATTTATATATACCAGACAGTTGGGGTTTGTCAGAGAGAAAAATCATAATATATTAGGTTAATATTGATTTTGACTTTAAATGGAAATGCTTCTATTTTAGCATGTATGTCTATTAATTTGTTAAATTACTACCTTACTCAGAATTATCAATTTATAGTAATATTGGAGTTTAGTTTTACACTTAGACATTCTAAATGTCTGTTGTATAAGGAAAATAGTATTACGATCTTGATTAATGTTACTTCTGTATTTCCAATTTTTATACTAGTGAAGTTGTCAGACTTTTCTATAATTCTAACAATCCAGAATTCATTAGGTAGTATCAGAAGAATGGCATGAAGTTTGATAATGCAGTGGGCAAAAATTTTCCAAAATATACTTGTGGACAAAATGGTGAAATGTGAACTGGAGATATGGTCCTCAACCTTTCATACTTTGTATCCTACCATCAAAGATGGTTCCACCATGATAAAAAAGAATGACCATTTTGCCTGAGGAATTTGTGTTTGTTTTTCCAAGATTCTCATAATGATGTAAGTGGCAATCTGCGCCACCTGTGGTATTTTTGGATAATGCTTTTGGGATTAAATAGTATATAGCAAATGTACTATCAATATCAAATTACTAGAATGGATATTACATATATCATCATATAGAAACACCACTGGCTTAAAAATCTTACCTCTAAGGTTGAGTGCTATGTTAATGTAGAAAGGTCTTTAGGAAGTGTCATATACTTTTGTCCTTTCACCTTATTCAGTTTTTATTATGTAATTAATGAAGTCACTGAAAGAGGGAAAATCATTTAGCAATACTTTGTATAAATGGGAAATGCCTGCTCTAGTTCCCCATGAGCTCCTTATTATTCAGCACTGCGACATAGCTGCTAAACACAAGAACATACTATGTGGTGACATTTATATAAATGTTAAATCCAGCAAAAAGCATTGGTTGGATGATCATTTACTATGAGTTGTTAACTGAGAATCCCGTACTAAGGAAAAAAAATAAATACCAACAATAGTGGATTGGCTAAATAAATTATGGTTCTTCCATTTAGAACTCTATTCTGTATTTTAAAATTATGTTGATGAAAATGTACTGACATGGAAGTATATTCATGATGTATCAAGTAAAAACAGGCTGTATAACAGTATGTAGTTCTGATCCCATTAAAATAGAAACAGATACATCTCTCTTTCTCTCTCTCTCTCACTTTCTTCTTCCCATCTTCCCTCACTCTCCTTTCCCTATGTATATAAAAGGTTTGGAGTGAGAAACATATATGCTAACCAGTAGATATCTCTGAACAATGGAATTATACATTTAGAAACTCTTCTCTTATTTATCCAGGCATTGCAAATTTTCAAAAGAGAACATATATGGTTTCTATACCATAAAAGAAAATTAAATGAGTGAAACCTGCATTAGCAGAAAATTTGGGTTTTAGTTCAAAGTGTTTTCCAATTTCTAAAAATCTGTTTTTTTCCTTTACCTACTAGTAACAGCACATCACTTAAAATTATAATGAAGGACTGAAAAGCTTCTTACAAATGGCTTCAAAGAACAAACTTCATCTTCAAAAAAAAGATCAAGTTCGAAGTAAAATAATTGAATAACCCTATTAGTAAAACTAGATGAAGAATCTATCAGTATGGTATCGAGAGCAATGATAGAGTGAAAAGTGAAATAGGGTACCCTCAAACTGCTAACTAGTTACAATTATCATCCATCATCTCTTCACTTCTTAAGATGGTACCTGAAGCATAAAAACAACAACAAAAAAGAACCTATCAATGCACTATAGTAGGAATATTTGATAAACAAACAAATACTGCAGTGTACAACTACATCAGACTTTCTCCAACAGAAATGATTTGTTGTAAGTATTCAACAAGGGACTGTGGAAGGAACTCATGGATTCGAGAAGATACGGGTACTTGAATCACAGACAGCATCACTGTGAATAACTAACCCAAGATCTTTGCTTCTATTCTTCCAATACAATCTGTCCTTAGTACAATTCTGGAAACAAAGTCTAGTCAGATCATCAATTTTCACTCCGAAATCCTAGGTTCAATGGAAGATACAGCCTCGGGAAAACTATAGGCTACTTTGAATACCAGTCTATCAAGAATGTTACAGGATAAGCACTACCGCTTGCCAGCAGGGCAGAGTTAGCTGTTCCTCTTCTGCAGGAGTCCTTGCAGCAGTCCACATAGTGGTTCATACAGCCATCTGAGAGCTTTCTTTCCTTGTCTCCTACATCACAACTTTGGTACAAGATGAGACCCACATCAAACAGATGAGAGAGTTGCACTGACTTAGAGGCCACCTGCACCACTTGTAGTCAGTATCTCATGTAACCCCATAGGCATAGCTTCCAGGATTCCTCCAAGGGACACGTCCATTTGTAAGAGCCACCACACTCAAGGAAACCCAAAGATATGGGTGCCTGCCAGTATCTACAGTGCAAGAGTACAAATGAAGTTTATCAATTAGGGGGCATTTTACCATAAGTAATGTTGTCTACTGACACAGCTGATATACTACCTTTATCATGTAACCATGTAAACAGAGCTAGAGCCTTAACAGAAGGTCAAACTCCCATGCCTAAGGGCAAAATGTTCTTGTTAAACCTTTGCCCATATAGGGCAAGATACTTTTTTGTAGCGCTGGTAAGAGAGGACAGTAAGAATGACCACTCAGTTACCATGAGATTTTAAAAGTCAGCTTTGGAGGATGAGAGGAATAGGGATGACGGGAAGAGTTAGAAATAGGGAATAGTTTAAGATAGGGGAAAAGAAGTGAATGAAATTATTCTTTAAGCCTGAACACCATCTATTTCTATTTGTTTTAATCGTAGTCAGTGTTTGAATAAAAACAGATTCTAAATTCAGTGTTTTTATTTTGTAGACAAGCAGATAGAGTGAGATCTCAAACTATATTCACTTAAGAAGTCATCTGGAATAAATCTGTAAAATACAGATTCATTTCTTAAGTTTTAGAGATACTGGAACTTAAGGAAAATTTATGTCTTTGCAAATGAAATAAGATGTTTACTGAATTCCTGAAGATTGTATCTTGATTATGTCTAATGATAATCTTTAAAGAAAATAAAATATAACAAAAATGCCTAACAATTACTGAGTAACTCTTAATAGGGAGTTCAAAATACTCCTTTGATATAAATAAATTTAAAGCTCCTAGACATATCAATGTCCATCATAGTGGCTGGTTTAAAGTAAGTGCTTAATAAATGTACTGAAGTAATGAATATTCAGAAAGTATATCTTTTACACTCTATTTTACAAAGTTACTACGAAAAGTCAAAACTTCTATCAACATTAACTAGTGTTTTCTTAACATTGACCAGAATTGGTACAGATATTCTTAAATCTATATTCATTTCCACAAATAATCATCAAGTATCTCTATGTGCTATGATCTGTGCTAGCTGCTTGAAACACCATGTTTGTTCTCTAGGTATTCCCAGAAAATTCTAATATGACAGAAAAATACAAAACTGGATGATGCCATTGGGTCACTGAAGGACAAAAGCAAGCCTCACAGGCCACACCAAATCTTAAATATTAAGAAAGAAAGAAACAAGTACAGACATATGAAGTGCATTCTTCATTGAAGGAATAGCTTGAGCAAAGGCCTGGAGGTGAGAGAAAATATAATATATGTGGTAGACCTAAAAACAGTTTAGTATTGCTGAAGGAAATATTAATACTAAAGTGGGGAGGTAGTGAGAGATGAGGCTTCATCATGAGATGAACATAAAATATTTGCCTATTAACACATGGCATTTAAGGTGATAACTGTCTATAAATGTACCCAATGAAAATAATGCTGCACATTTCTCTTGTCCCCTGCCCACCCCCAAAACTTTAACAATAATGTCTGCTTAATTTTGGAACATACAAATAACAGATATGCTTTAGTAACCACTTACCAATTAAATGCTAAGTTCACATTTTAAGCTTCGCTTTGTATATATTCCTGGCAATGAGCATATATAGACAATCTTCCTATTTTTAAGAAAACTCACAAAAGATGACCCCAACTGGGTGTTACATGCAAGTGATGACTCACTAAATTCTACACCTAAAACCAATTTTACCATGTGTGTTAACTAATTAGAATTTAAATAAAAACTTGAAATTAAAATAGAATACAAATAAATTCTTAAAAAAAATGAAAACACAAGGCTCAGCTTACAGTGTTTTTTACTGAAAAAATCCACAAAAACTCATTTTTAGCATCTTATGACATTCCTATTTCCCACTTTCCATGTCATCTCTGGTTTATCTAACAGGGAGTCATTAACTTTAACACATTCAACTTTGAAAAAATTCATATTTTATTACATTATACTGTGATATTCCTATATTAATTTTTTTTCCCGAGATTGGTTTTTCCTATATCTTTTGTTGAATGGTGATTTCAAATGATCATGACACTGCTTCAGAGTTGCTACAGTTACAGAAAACAATCTGATTTCAACCATGGGACAAAGAATGCTAACAGGCTAGGAAAACACAGAAGCACCTCACAAACTCATAGGTTTGACCTTCTCAACTGATATGTAGAATGTCTGGTCCTACACACAGCATAATGGTTCCAGCTTCCTCCAAACTTAAAGCTATTCTCACTTCACTTTATTCCCTCTCCTACTTTAATAATACCGGGAAATACTAGGCTATATGAAAATAGGAAAGCCTCATGATAGAGGCCTATGTGGTTGGAAAGAGGCCTTCTACACCCTTCTCTAGAGGAGAGCAAAGATGTTTTACCCTTCCCCTATTCCTGCTCCAAGCAGGTAGGGCTTATATGTGTTAACAACTGGGGATGAGGTTGGGAGTTATCTAGCCCCAAATCTTCCTTTTGGAAAGTGGTGATGCCTAAATTTATTGTCTCAGATGATGGCTATGCAACTCTCCCTCAGACTCCAATGCAGTGAGGAATCTCACCTGCCTACTGGGTTTTAGGGCCTGAAGAAAGTAAGACAAGATGAACCGTAATTTTAGGTATCAGGAAGTGACCAACCACAAAGGTTTAATTTCAGCTCTCCAGTAGGTTATCAGAAACACATTAATATGAAAGTAGTGGGCTGTGTAAGTATGAATTGCTGTCAATATTTTAAGTATTCTGTTTTTCATATATCAATTACTAAAGGAATAAAGGAAGGAAAGAGGGGAAGAAAAAAGCAAGAAGGGATAGAAAATTGGAAAAACTGGCTAATATAAACAGCCTCTAATTGTTTGCAGTATTACCTAAAAATTATAGATCCTTTAATAGATTTGTGATTAGGTAAGAGAAGGAAGGTGAGTTCAGCTGTAAAGCTTGATGAGTCCCTGTGCAAAACTGTTGGGATTAGCTGGGCTGGGGGCATTAGCTATCATGAGAGAATGGTGAATACCAGCCAAATTAGAGTGTCCAAAGTGTCATGAAAGAATGTAGGTTTGATCCAGGGTAGCACCAATTTCCAAATAATCTCATCTGATAGAAGAAGTAATATGAATGAAATCTTTGTGTAGCGGTGACATCTGAAGACCATTGGTAGTAGCAGTAAGTTTCCTCAAGACTTAGACTACATAAAAGCAAAGCCAGAGGTATAATGATTCTCTACCTGGGCAAAAGGGGCTGCAGTCCCATCAGATCTCAAGACCAGGACGTTTCCTAGTACTAAACAAGTTATCAAGTCAGTCTGAGCTATCAGGGTGGCCATGGTAGGAGAAGGCTATATAGCCTGTTGACATTAGAGCACTTATGGAATCAACCTAGCACCTGGATACTGAGCTAAAACCAGAAAGATTAATGCTCATGAGAGAATGAGATCACTAATATCCTGGCTCAGGAACTGAGCTGGATAGACATGTAGGTAAAAAGTCTAGAATATTGATAAATAAGAAAGCAATATTATAATTGGTGTATTCATGGGTTTTTCAGGGTTTGTAAACTGTACTGGTGGCAAAGCCTGCCATTAGAGAGGCCCCTATCAAGATCTGCAATTTTTTAAAATAATTGAGCCCTTATTCACACATACACAGTATCACCCAAAATATACATTAGCACAGGAGAGCAAATTAAGCACATCACCAGTTTTTATAAAACAAACAACAAACAAAAAAACAAACAATGCCCCGTCCCCCACCCGTTGTATTGGAACACAGGTATACCCTCTTCATTTGTTTATTGTCAATGGCTGGTTTCACACTACAAAAGCAATGCTTAATCTGGCTCATAAAGCAGAAAGCAGAAAGGGCTTTACTATCTGGCCTGTTACAGAAAAAGTGTGTTGAGTAGTGCATTAGGGTAATACTACCTAGAATAAATCCAAAGGATCTCCAATTTCCATTCCTGCCATTTATTTTACTTCTATTTCTCAGGTAAATTAAAACCTGGATTTTTTTTAAAGGCAAGATTTATACTAAAAGAGAGACAAGAAATGTATAAAGATTCTAAAATTTCAGGAAAAACACAAATTCAAAACATTAAATAAATTCTGAACAAATGAAAGCAACACTGGTACTCAATCCACCTACAATCCCTAAAATAAATTCTTAAAGTAATGTATACCTCAAATTTCTTTAAAAACAATTGTGGTTTTTCTCCCTATTAGTGACCAAGATAATCATTTTCAAAAATTGTATTTGAATACTGAGACAGAGAAAGGCTAAGTGACCTGCTTCTCAAACTGGGTCATAGGTTCCAAAGAACCTGTGAATATGTTCAGAGAAATTCTTGTGTTTTCCAAGAAAATGTACAATTTTGTTTTTTGTTTGTATTTTATTTTATTTTGTTAATGGGGGGGGTGGTAATTATAGCTATGTAAGAGATAAGAAACTGAGTTCATACCTGCTTTATATACATACATATATAAAATTTTCTAGAAAAGAGTCTACCATAATTTTTTCCCTTGTAGAGTTGTAAATATAATAGTAATATTTGAAAAATCCTTGTCAGAGCATGTCAGTAGAGGAAGGAAAAATGACATTAAAAAATCATAACAACATAGTTAAAACTTGAGTGATTTTATAATTTGAATAACATTAATTATTAAAAACTCCTAAACCAAAGTTCAACTAGATTTCTCTGCCTGGAACAGTAATCACACATCTCTAAAACAACACTGCTTACATGACATTAAAACAAAAAGACTTGGGATGCCTGGGTGGCTCAGTTGGTTAAGCGGCTGCCTTTGGCTCAGGTCATGATCCCAGCATCCTGGGATTGAGTCCCACATCGGGTTCCTTGCTCAGTAGGGAGCCTGCTTCTCCCTCTGCCTCTGCCTGCCATTCTGTCTGCCTGTGCGCTCGCTCTCTCTCTCTCTCTTGTCTCTGACAAATAAATAAAAAATCTTTAAAACAAAACAAAACAAAACAAAGCAAAGCAAAAACAAAAAGACTTTAGCAAAAGTTAATGTATTATTCTGAGCTTACAGGATATGGACAGTTAAGTGATAAATGTTTAAATTACTAATACAACATATAAAATTATATACATTTGAAAACATGTTAAGTGACTCACACTCTGTATGATTAGTGTAAGCTCTGAAGAGTATAGTTTAAAGGTACATATATTTTGAATAAAGCCTACAAATGCTTTAAGAGCAGGAACCATGTAATTTTTTACTTGTTACAAATTAAGATTCTAGGAAATAATGTCAAATTTTAGCATCTTGCAACATTCTTCTCTTAAAAAAGCTAAAATTATATATATATTATATATATACATAATATCTATCCATCTCAAGATTAAGATTGCCAAAAGAAAGGGAATTTGTAGGACAATTTTATGATAATTCTGATTTCAATCTAATATACAGTTGACCCTTGAACATTGGTTTGAACTGCCAAGTCCACTTACATACAGTTTTAAAAGTACTGTACTATTAATGTATTTTCCTTATGATTTTTTTAAAGATTTTATTTTTTTACTTGAGAGAGAGAGAACGAGCAGGGGGATGGAGCAGAGAGGTAGAGGGAGAAGCAGACTCTCCGATGAGCAGGGAACCCCATGTAGGGCTCAATCCTAGGACCTTGAGATCATGACCTGAGACAAAGGCAGACACTTAACAGACTGAGCCACCCAGGTGCCCCATCCTTATGATTTTCTTAAGATTTTCTTTCCTCTCGCTTACTTTATTATAACAATACTGTATATAATACATATACAAAATATGTGTTTATCAACTGTTTATGTTATTGGTAAGGTTCTGGTAAATAGTAGGCTATTAGTAGTTAAGCTTCTGGGGAGTCAAAAGTTATATGTGACTATGTGGAAGACTGGCACCCGTCATCTCCACATGTTCAAGGGTCAGCTGTACAAACTAGGAAAGTATTTTCAGCCAACATGGGAAAATGTTACTATGCATACTATAAAACACACACTTCCATATTAATAAATTAAAAAATTCAGGCCTCGATAGAATAAATGAATAGACCAAAGAGGATTTCATGAATAAATACTATTAAAACAAAATGAAGTACCATAGGTAAAGAAGACAGAAATATTTATCATCCTGAGAACCAATAAATAAAAACTGAAGATCTTAGGTGGAAAAAATACAAACTTTCAATTGTACAGTAAGCCATTCTGATATATTACCAGATGGGATGTATGTATCAGTTTCATCTTCGTAAGAAGTAAATTGACAACATGAGTCAATAATAGCTTTAATGTTTTCATAGACTTTGGCACAGAAATTTCATTTTCAAGAATTCTAGTCTTTGGACACTGAGATGTTGACAGTCTTATGCAATAAAGCATTCACTCCTATGGTATAATAATGAAATATGAGAAACAATATAAGGTCTAACATTAAGGGAATGGCTAAGTAAATTATTATGTACACACAAGAAAGAGTACATTTAAAAGTTTTGAATAACATGAAAATATATTTATGTTGGGGTAGATTTCCCCAGTTACAGATCAAGCAGACCTACATCACCAGTAAGCAAGTATAGTTATTTATGATATAGGAAAGAGAATTTTTTAAAAGTAATATTCTAAATAATAATGCTAAGGGATTATAAATATGCCCAAAAATTGGAAAACTAGTAGAAATTATTTATATTATTTTAATTTTTAAAATCCTTGATGAAATCAAACCTCAAAAACTATTTCAAAAATTCAGCCTACTATTTCAAAACAGAGATTTGGAAACCTTTTTGGAATGGAGAAGAAAATATGTAAAATACAATGAATAAAGGGAGAGTTAAAGACTATCAGCATCAGAAACTAGTCCTAACTTTTTTGTAATCTTGGTGGAAATGTGCAAAGCCTCTTTGGTTAAGTAATGAACAAATAAAAAAAACTGAAGTAACAAGATAAGTAGTAGCAGAATCATATCTAAGTACATGAAAGGAGGCAAAAATGGTACATACGATTTGACTGAAGTTAGGGAGGTTTTGTCATTTAGGGAGAAATGAAAAAAATATATTTATAGAACAAATAATCAAGCATTATCTGTCATAAGAAGAAGAAACTTGAAAGTAAATTTTTCTATTTCTTCTGTAAAGTCTTCTATTTAACATGTTAACAAAATTCTAGGCATTATTAAGGATACTAACAACAAAATATTTTCTTTAAAAGATTTTATTTATTTATTTGAGGGAAAGAGTGACTGAGCATGAGTGGGGGTAGGGGAGGGATAGAGGGAGAAGCAGATTTCCCCTTGAGCATGGAGCCCAACAGGGGACTCAATCTCAGGACCCAGAGATCATTACCCGACCCGAAGCCAGCAGCCTAACAGACTGAGGCACACAGGAGCCTCCAAAATAAACATTTTTAACTTAAAATTTTTCAATAAATTTTGAAATATTTGACAGCAGTCCATACCTTACTTAGACCCTAGAATAATCATTTTATAAGTATATGCAACAGAAAAACAGACTAGTTCAATTAACCCTCACTACTGTGGAAAGAAAACATAACATGGAAATTTATCAAGTACTACAAGAATGAATGACAAAAATTGGTTCTGTATAAACCATAGAATTAAAAGACTTATAAAGTGGGCATTTTAAGGCATTGCTCTATGCATTTGAAGCCTCTAAATACCTTAAAGCATTTCACCAATCACCAAGAACCAAGATTCCTCCTGGCCCTGTGCTACAGAAATCCTTTAAGGAATGAGAAGAATTTCCTTCAATTATTTTTTAATTGAAAAATAATTTTAAATATATTTAAATTTAGACTATTAAACATTTTAATTACATTAGTGAATTTTCATAGCTCACTTAATATTAATTACATTCCTACTCAAATCAAGTCAAACTCCTGCATCCAAACCTAAGAGTATGGTGACAGCATAATGTACAGCATAATGACTACAGTTTGTATTGTAGAACAGAAGTTTGCTAAGGGAATAGAACTTAAATGTTGTCACCAAAAAGACATATACTTGAGGTGATGGGTATGTTAATTAACTCAATGGAGGAAATCCTATCCCAGGGTATATGTATATAAAATCATCACATCATACACTTTAAACTTTATTTTCAATTATACCTCAATGAAGCTGGAAAAAAAAAAAAGGCCATGGGGATGCCAATAGGATTTTATTTATTTATTTGACATATAGAGATCACAAGTAGGCAGAGAGGCAGGCAGAGAGAGAGAGAGAGGAGGAAGCAGGCTCCCTGCTGAGCAGAGAGCCCGATGTGGGGCTTAATACCAGAACCCTGGGATCATGACCAGAGCTGAAGGCAGAGGCTTTAACCCACTGAGTCACCCAGGCGCCCCGAGGATGCCAATAGGGTAAAAAATTTGCTTACTGGGTATTCCGTTACTGAATGTGTAAATGCTGTAACTTACTGTATATATAGAAGGCAAATAATAAATTATACTTTCCTTCAGTTGTCAGAACCAGCTTTTACTCATATACAAACATTTCATAATAAAAAAGCCACTGACAACTCTTCAGTTAAATATGTATTAATAAATGACGATAAGATACAAATATGCAAACTATGGAAATAGATACATAACTTTTTTTTTTTTTTTAAAGGGAGAGGCAGAACCAGACTCCCTGCTGAGCAAGGAGCCAGACATGGGGCTAGATCCCAGGACCCTGAGATCATGACATGAGCTGAAGGCAGACACTTAATCAACTGAGCCACCCAGGCGCCCCCACATACAACTTTTACACAACCAAATAATATCACCAACAGGGATTTGTAAGTTCTTGCCAGGGTTCTTCATTAAGAAGTCTTCTGTTGTGTCTATAATATTAGCAACATCACAAATGTACACATACAGGACACTAGATATTATAAAAACTTATAGCAAATGTTTCATCTATTTACACACTTATCCATCCATCCACCCAATCCATTCTATAAAACACTTTCATTGTGTTCCAATGACTTAATTTAAATACTGAAATAGCCATAAGTTCTGACTACCTCACATAAGGATATTATGTTCTTCTGCAGTGTAAAAAAAAAAGAGAGAGAGAGAGAGAGAGAGAGAGAGAAGGCATTCTGGAAGGAAGTTTTTAAGCTAATAATTCAGTCATACTTTTTGCTTAACAAATATTCTTTGAACAAACTTTTAAAGTTAGAAAGTAATGAAATCTACCCGAGGAAAACTTTAAACACTGTGTCTATCCTATACAGATGTTAGAGATAAATGGCAAAGTATATATGGAGACAGAATAAAATGTTGTGATTATACTTCGCTCATTTTTTTCTTAATGAAGTAATGAAACTAAAGATAAATGACAGTGGAGAATATTTAGTAGTAAACAAGTAAGAGCCTCTGAAAAAAATTTTTTAAAGCAATTGCAATGCAAATAAAAGCAATCTAGAAAGTCAAAATAAATATTTATATATTGGAACATGTTAAGCCATCCATAATTTAAACTTGTTTCATAATAAGATCACTCATATTACAAAAGATCTATAGAATAAAACATATACAAACATAAAACTGACAACATTGGGAGTAGATGGGTTTGAATTGTGGCTTTTCCACTTACTGGCTAAAGGACACTGACAATTAAATTTAACATTTCAGTCCAGTTTCATTATCTGGAATATACAGACACTACCTAATTTGTAGGGTATCTGTGAGCACCCAAGAAATAGTTCGGGGAAAGCATTTCATGACACTGTCAAATGATAAATAAATAATACATATTGTAAGACAGAAGTAAGGGGGGGAAAAAGAAAAAAATGCTGACTCAAACTCTGAGGTAAAAGGTAGAGAGATGAGAGTTATACAATTCTCTCCTTTAAAACAGCACTCTAGGAGGGAGGAGCAAGATGGTGGAGAAGTAGAAGACCTAATATCATCTGGTCCCAGGAGTTCAACTAGATATCAAACCATTCTGAACACCTACAAACTCAACAAGAGATAGAAAAGAAGAAGAGCAGCACTTCTAGGAACAGAAAAGCCACCACTTTCTAGAAGGTAGGGTGTTTGGAGAACTGAATCTGAGGTGATATATGGGAAGATAGACAGTGGGAAGAGGGGGTGAGAGGCCGGCTCTCAGCAAGTGGTAGAGCCATGGAACACAAAATCAGAACTTTTATAAATCTGTTCCAATGAGGGATGTGGCTCCAGAGGCTAAGTGGGAGGTGGAGCCCTCGCTAAGACAGGGTGGTCTCAGGACCCATGGCGGGTCACAAAAAGACTGGGAGTGCCTGAGTGTGGCAGAGCCCCCAGATATCAGAGCATGGAAGCAAGCTGCAGAAATGGAGCCGAGGATGGGGCTCTCAGCTCAGGGTTAACTTAAACTGTGATCCGAGGCATAGTCAGGCCACTTGTTCTTCGAGCAGAGACCCCATAAGTGGCAGATCGGGGGAGACTCCCCCCATTCTTCCTCTGGGAGCAGCAGTGCGGGAGCATGCTGCAGGAATCTGCTGGGTTTGGAGACTCAAAAGGGGGCTGGATGCCAGAGATAGAAACGTTCGGTCACAGGCTGAGTGAGCATGGAGTGTGGCAAGAGACCAGGAAGATGGGGGTGACTGACTGTTTTTCTCTGAGGGCACACTGAGGAGTGGGACCCTGAACTCTCAGTGCCTACAGGGCTAGAGTTTAGGAGGCCGCCATCTTCATTCCCGACCTCCAAAGCCGTTCAGAAAGAGTTCAGGGAACAAAAGCTACCAAGCGCAAACCTGAGATGATTGCTTAGCCTGGCCCCTGACAAGGGCGATGCAATTCCGTCTCGGGCAAAGGCATTTGAGAATCACTGCAAGAGGCCCCTTCCCCCAGAAGATCAGCAAGAACATCCAGCCAAGACCGAGTTCATCAATCAATGAGAACTCAGAACTCCAGAGATAGGGGAAAGCAACACATAGTACTCATGGCTTTTCCCCCATGATTCTTTAGTCTTTCAAAGTTAAATTTAAAAAAATTTTTTTTTTCAAAAAATTTTCCTTCTATTCTTCTATTTTTCAAAAAATTTTCCTCTTTGCTATTTTAACATTTTTTGAACTATTTTATCTTGTCAATACCTTTTTAAAAGCTTTATTTAATTTTCATTGTTATAGTCATATTTCCCTTCATTGTATTTAGCTTTATTTTTCATATACATATAGGTTTTTCCTTCTTTAAAATTTTGGGATACAGTTTCCTCTAACAGATCAAAATATACCAGGTATAAAACTAGTGCATGGCTTTGTTCTAGTCTCCAGCCTGATCACATTCTTTCCTTTTTCTCTTTTTCTTTTTCCAACCAAATTCTTATCAAATCCTTATTTAGAATCTTTTTAAAATTTCATCTTTACAGTCATATTCCATCCCTTCATCATATTCACCCTTATTTTTGTATAAGTTTATTTTTCTTTGAATATTGGGACACAGTTTCTTCTAACTGATCAAAATACACCCAAAATCAAGTGGTTGACTCTGTTCTATTCACCAGTCTAAAACATGTGTGTGTGTGTATATATATATATTTTCCCCCCCCTACTTTCTCTCCCCCCACCCCCCTGCACCTTCAGGTCTCTTCCAATTTAGTTAGTATATATTTTTCTGGAGTTGTTGCTACCCTTTTAGTATTTTATACTCTCATTCATCTATTCTTACCTAGATAAAATGACAAGGCAGAAAAACTCACCTATAAAAAAACAAGAGGCAGTACCTATGGCTAAGGACCTAATCAATACAGACATCAGTAAGATGTCAGATCTAGAGTTCTGAATGATGATTATCAAGGTGCTAGCTGGGCTCAAAAAAAGCAAGGAAGATACTAGAGTATCCCTTCTGGAGAAATAAAATCCCTTTCTGGAGGATTAAAAGAACTAAAATCTAACCAAGTTGAAATCCAAAAAGCTATTAATGAGGTGCAGTAAAAACTGGAGGCTCGTACTACTAGAAAAATGAGGCAAGGGAGAATTAGTGATATACAAGACCAAATGATGGGGAATAAAGTAGCTGAGAAAAAGAGAAAAACAACTATTGGACCACGAGGGGAGAATTTGAGAGATAAGTGATACCATAACATGAAAAAGTATTAGAATATTTGGGATCCCAGAAGAATAAGAAAGAGAGAGGGGGGAAGAAGATATATTTGAGGAAATTATTGTAAAGAATTTCCCTAATTTGGTGAAGGAGACACGCATCAAAATCCAGGAGGCACAGAGATTCCCCCCCCCCCAATCAATAAAAATAGGTCCACACCCTGTCATCTAATAGTAAAACTTACTAGTCTTAGTGACAAAGAGAAAATCCTGAAAGCAGCTCGGGACTAGAAGTCTGTAACATACAATGGTAGAAATATTAGATTGGCAGCAGACTTATCCACAGAGATTTGGCAGGCCAGAAAGGACTGGCATGATATATTCAGAGCACTAAACGGGAAAAATATGCAGCCAAGAATACTATACCCAGGTAGGCTGTCATTGAAAATAGAAGGAGAGATAAAGAGCTTTCAGGACAAACAAAAACTAAAAAAATGTGTAAACACCAAACCAGCCCTATAGGGAATATTGAAAGGGGTTCTCTAAGCAAAGAGAGAGCCTAAAAGTAGCAGACCAGAAAGGAACAGAGACAACATACAGTAACAGTCACCTTACAGGTAATACAATGGCACTAAATTCATATCTTTCAATACTTATCCTGAATGTAAATGAGCTAAATGCCCCAATCAAAAGACAGAGAGTATCAGAATGGATAAAGAAACAAAAGCCATCAATATGCTCTCTGCAAGAAACTCATTTTAGACCCAAAGACACGTCCAGATTTAAAGAGAGGGGGTGGAAAACAATTTACCACACTAATGGACATCAAAAGAAAGCTGGGGTGGCAATCTTTATATCAATAAATTAGATTTTAAGCCAAAGACCACAAAAAGAGATGAGGAAGGACACTATATCATACTCAAAGGGTCTCTCCAACAAGAAGATCAAACAATTTTAAATATCTACACCACTAAAATGGGAGGAAACAATTTTATAAAGCAATTAATAACAAAATCAAAAGAACACATCAAAACTGACACAGTCAGAGTCGGGGACTTTAACACCTCCTCATTGAAATGGACAGATCATGCAAGCAAAAGCTCAACAAGGAAATAAAGCCTTTAATGACACTCTGGACCAGATAGACATCACACATATATTCAGAAAATTCCATCCCAAAGCAAGAGAATACACATTCTTCTCTAGTGCACATGGAACACTCTCCAGAATAGATCATATCCTGGGTCACAAATCAGGTCTCAACTGGTACCAAAAGATTGGGATCTTTCCCTGCATATTTTTAGGCCACCATGTTCTGAAACTAGAACTCAACCACATGAGGAAAGTTGGAAAGAACTCAAATACATAGAGGTTAAAGAGCATCCTACTAAAGAATGAATGGGTCAACCAGGAAATTAAAGAAGAATTTAAAAAATTCATGTAAACAAATGAAAACAAAAACAAAAGTGTTCAAAATCTGTGGGAAGCAGCAAAGGTGGTCCTGAGAGAAAAGTATATAGCAATACAAGCCTTTCTCAAGAAACAAGAAAGGTTGCAAATACACAACCTAACCCTATACCTAATGGAGCTGGAGACAGAATAGCAAAGAAAGCCTAAACCCAGCAGCAGAAGAGAACTAATAAAGATCAGAGCAGAAACCAATGAACAGAAAGCAAAGGAGCAGTAGAACAGATCAAAGAAACTAGGAGCTGGTTCTTTGAAAGAGTTAGTAAGATTGACAACCCCCTGGCCAGACTTACCAAACAGAAAAGAGAAATAAATAAATAAAACCAATAAATAAAACCATGACTGAAAGAGGAGAGATCACAACTAACACCAAAGAAATAGAAAAAATTATAAGAACATATTATGAGCAACTATACACCAGCAAATTTGACAATCTGGAAGAAATGGATGCATTCCTAGAGACATATAAACTACCAAAACTGAACCAGGGTGAAATAGAAAACCTGAACAGACCTATAACCAGTAAGGAGATTGAAGCAGTCACCAAAAATCTCCCAACAAAGAAGAGCCCAGAGCCAGACGGCATCCCAAGGGAATTCTACCAAACATTTAAAGAAGAATTAATTCCTATTCTGAAACTGTTTCAAAAAACAGAAATGGAAGGAAAACTTCCAAACTCATTTTATGAAGCCAGCATTGCCTTGATCCCAAAACCAGACAAAGACCCCATCAAAAGGAGAATTACAGACTAATATCCTTGATGAACACAGATGCAAAAGTTCTCACCAAAATATTAGCCAATAGGATCCAACAGTACATTAAAAGGACTATTCACCATGACAAGTGGGATTTATTCTAGGGCTACAAGGTTGGTTTAACATCTGCAAATTAATCAATGTGACACAATACATTAATAAAGGAAAGAACAAGAACCATATGATACTCTCGATAGGTTCTGAAAAAGCATTTGACAAAGTACAGCTTCCTTTCTTGATCAAAACTCTTCAAAGTGTAGGGATACCTCAATATCATAAAAGTCATCTATGAAAAACCCACAGCAAATATCATTCTGAATGGGGAAAAAGAGTTTTTCCCCTAAGGTCAAGAACATAGCAGGGTTGTCCACTATCACCACTGCTATTAAACATAGTACTAGAAGTCCTAGACTCTGCAATCAGACAAAAAAAGAAATAAAAGACATCCAAATCAGCAAAGAAGAAGTCAAACTCTCACTCTTTGCAGATGATATGGAAAGCCCAGGAGACTCCACTCCAAAACTGCTAGAACTCATACAGGAATTCAGTAAACTGTCAGGATATAGAATTAATGCACAGTAATCAGTTGCATTTCTATACACCAACAGCAAGACAGAAGAAAGAGAAATTAAGGAGTCGATCCCATTTACAGTTGCACCCAAAACCGTAAGATACCTAGGAATGAACCTAACCAAAGGGGCAATGAATCTGTATTAAGGAAACTATAAAGTACTCATGAAAGAAATTGAGGAAGATACAACGAAATGGAAAAATGTTCCATGTTCATGGATTGGAAGAACAAATATTATGAAAATGTCTATGCTACCTAAAGCAATCTATACATTTAATGCAATCCCTATCAAAATATCATCAATTTTTTAAAAAAATGGAACAAATCCTAAAATTTATATGGAACCAATAAAGACCCCGAATAGCCAGAGGAATGTTGAAAAAGAAAACCAAAGTTCGTGGCATCACAATTCCAGACTTCAAGCTCTATTACAAAGCTATAATCATCAAGACAGTATGGTACTGGCACAAAAACAGACACATAGATCAATGCAACAGAACAGAGAGCCCAGAAATAGATCCTCAACTCTATGGTCAACAAATCTTCAACAAAGCAGGAAAGAATGTCCAGTGGGAAAAAGTCTCTTCAACAAATGGTATTGGGAAAATTGGAGAGCCACATGCAGAAGAATGAAACTGGACCACTTCCTTACACCACACAGAAAAATAGACTCAAAATGGATGAAAGACCTCAATGTGAGATAGGAATCCACCAAAATCCTTGAGGAGAACACAGGCAGCAACCTCTTCGACCTCAGCCGCAGTGACTTTTCCTAGGAACATCGCCAAAGGCAAGGGAAGCAAGGGCAAAACCGAACTATTGGGACTTCATCAAGATCAAAACCTTTTGCAAAGCAAAGAGAACAGTTAACAAAACCAAAAGACAACTGACAGAATGGTAGAAGATATTTGCAAATGACATATCAGATAAAGGGCTAGTATGTAAAATCTATAAAGAACTTATCAAACTCAACACCCAAAAAACAATGAATCCAATCAAGAAATGGGCAGAAGACTTGAACAGACATTTCTGCCAAGAAGACACCCAAATGGCCAAGAAACACATGAAAAAGTGCTCCACATCACTTATCATCAGGGAAATACAAATCAAAACCACAGTGAGATACCACCTCACACTAGTCAGAATGGTAAAGTTAACCAGTCAGCAAATGACAGATGTTGGCAAGGATGCAGAGAAAGGGGAACCCTCCTACACTGTTGGTGGGAATGCAAGCTGGTGCAACCACTCTAGAAAACAGAATGGAGGTTCCTCAAAAAGTTGATAATAGAGCTACCCTATGACCCAGCAATTGCACTATTGGGGTATTTACTCTAAAGATACAAATGTAGTGAAACGAAGTGGCACGTGCACCCAAATGTTTATAACAGCAATGTCCACAATAGCCAAACTATGGAAAGAATCTAGATGTCCATCAACAGATGAAGGAAAATAGAAGACGTGATATATATATATAAACACACACACACACACACACACACGCACATGTATACAATGGAATACTATGCAGCCATCAAAGAACCAAAATCTTGCCATTTGCAACGACGTGGATGGAACTAGAGGTTATTATGCTATGTGAAAGTCAATCAGAGAAAGAGAATTATCATATGATCTCTCTGATATGAGGAATTTGAGAGGCAGGGCAGGGGGTTGGGGGTGTAGGGAGGGAGAAAATAAAACAAGATGGGACAGGGAGGGAGACAAACCATAAGAGACTCGTAATTTCAGGAAACAAATTGAGGGGTGCTGGGGGGGTGGAGTGGGATAGGGTGGCTGGGTTATGGACATTGGAATCTGTACTCCTGAAGGAAATAATACATTATATGTTAATTTAAATAAAAAGCACCCTAAGAACAATATTCATTGTGTTGTTTAAAGTATGTAATGTACAGGATGAAAAAAGGTGATCACTGATATAATGTCTCTGGGAATGACCTGAGTAACATTGAAGATTTTAATGTCTGTTCTTTTTAATCAATAAAGTTGAACCAGATATACACCAGTTCTTATTTCAGGGTCCAGAAAACAAAACAAACCAATTAAAAAATAAAACAACAGCACAACTCAATACAGTTTTTAGAATCCAATTTTTTTAAAGCATGGGAATAATTTTGTGTGCATTCCCTTCATGCTGCTGCTAATATCCAGGATCAAAGATTCTAGTGGTGAAACCTAAGTAAAATGCATTTTGACATAACTACAAACCCTAAAGCACACTGAATGTACTTTTTTTTGCTTTATTTTTACTATATTGGATTTAAAACTCCAAAAAAAAAATCGAAACCAGTAGAACAGTATGGGATTCTAAGACTCATGATCCTATTACTAAGTAACAAGGTCTTCATATTGTTCATATCCCATGACCACATGCCTTTAACATATAGAGATCAATAACAAAAAAAAGACATTCTTAAAGGCTTGAGGTAAACAAAACACTTTTAAAGAACAGAGAAGGCACTGAAGAAATCACAATAGAAATCAAAGTATATTTATAAGAAAAGAGTAACAAAACCCTGTATTTTAAAATTTGGGACATACAGTTAAAGCAGTATTTACTGGATACTTAATGGTCTTACTTATCTTAAAAAAGATAAAAGCCTGAAAATTGATGAGAAAGCATCTAAGTTGCAATTAAAAAGTCACTATATAATGAATAAAGTAAAATTAAATAGAACAAAAACATTAAAAGATGGTTATAGAAATAAATTAAATAGAAAATAAGAACACAGCAGTATCAGCAGTACCAAAAGTTAGTAGTACCAAAAGCTATGAATAACGTTGATAATGCCATTACTGTGTTAATCTTATATAAGAAAGAAGCATAAGTAAAAATGTTGTATGTGAAAAGTAGCATATAACAAATAATGCATTTATTAACCAGGTAAGAGATCACGAACATCTTTATGCCTATAAACAAGAAAACACAGACATACATGAATTCTTAGAAAACTTTAACATTATTATCCAAAGAATAAACTAAGACTCTAAATATTCTTTAATCACTAACGTAATTATATCTAAACACCTCTCACATACACAACACACAAACAACAGCTTTAATGGGTTATAGGTATTTTTCAGAATGCATTCAAACAAAATTCTAATCTTATAAAAACACTTCCAGGCAATGAAAAAAGAAAAAGGTAAACATCAACTAATTAAAAAAAGGGGGGGGGACAAATACAGAGCACTCTTGCTTCCTGGAAAGAGTTGAAAAATGCACGAACTAAATATTTTAAAATCTAATCCAGCAATGTAGAAAAAAAGTGTTACAACGTGACTAAGTTGGTTTATAACAGGAATACCAAGTCAGTTTAATTTAGAAAATTACTTAAATGTAATTTAATTTAACATTTGCATTAACAGATTAAAGAAGAAAAATATAAACAACTCAATAATGCATTTAATATGACTCAATAGTTGTACATGATAAAACCTTTTAATACTGGGAACAGAAAATGACTTTAAAAATCCACCAAAAAAAAAAAAAAAAGTCGCACTTAAAAGGTGATGTGGAAAGTACTTTTTTAAAAAAGCAAGATTACAAGGATATCCATTATCATAGACACTGGAGATTCTATCCCCATATAAAAGCAAAGGGAAGAAATAATAGGTATAAGGCTTTGAAAGTAACAAACAAAATTTTACATTTGCTAAGAAAGATTCTGAGAACAAAATTATTAGAATGAAAAAGGGTGCTTAGTAAGCTTCCTAGATAAATAATAGATACACAAAAGAGAACTGCATTTCTGTACTAAAATAAGATACAATGTATTTTAAAGTACAAAACTATATAGAATAATTACACTGGGAAAATCTCAAAACTTTGTGAAATATTAAAGAGTAAAATACAAGAAGTATACTATAGCCTTATACTTAAAGCCTTGTTGTAATGATGACATCAATTCTAATAAAAATCCACATGAGGTTTCTTACAGTCTATGACACACTGATCAAATTTCCATGGAAGTACTATTTGACAAGATTTCGTCTATCAGCTATCAAGATTTATTTTAAAGGTGTAACAATTAAGGCAAGGGTTAGACAAACTGACCAATGAACCCAATAGTGAGTCCAGAAACTGACCCATACATGTATTATAACATAATTTAAAACAAATGGAGCAATGAAAATTAATGTATAGGAGAATTCATTCAATAAACAATGCTCGTACACTTAAACACTGAAGGAACTAATAAAATTAGATCCTATCTCAAATTCTAGACAGAAACCCAATTCAAGTGCAGGTAGGTATAAAAAAATGTAGAAGACAATAGTTTAAAACTTAAAAAAAAATGTTACAGGAAAATGTATTAAACACAAAACAAAAAGAATTTAGAACTTCTTTTCTTTGAAGCACCATAAAAACAAAATACAAAATGGGAGAAGATATTTGCTACGTGCATAGAAAATTAGTAACTAGACATACAAAGAATTCCTAAACTGAGAAAATGGAATCACAAATGTACCATGTGAAAATATAGTTAACCTCATTAGTAATTAAAAAAATGCAAATTAAAATTATAAGATGCCATTTCACACTTACCAGATGGCAAAACTTTAAAAAAAAGGTGGTCAGCAGAGGAAATACCAAGGGTCAGAGAAATAAATAGAAGAGCAATGGCAATTCTCATACCCTGGTGGCAGAATAAAGTGATACAATGATTTTGGAAAACAGAATGAATTGATCTTGTAAAGTTGAACATATGCATAGACTGTGATTCTGCAATTCTGCGTAAACCCACCTTAGAGTAGTGCTCCTCAAATAATCTATTTTGAACAACCCACTGTATTTGTTAAAATTTCCAATCTGTTACAGATCAATACTCATGTAAAATATAATAAAAATGAATTGCTAGATAAGTAGTCATGTGCTTGGATAGTGCAGCTATTAAAGTTTCTAAACATTTTCAACTTTTGTACTTATTTTGTCAAAAAATAGTGACAATTTGAGGATCAGTACTGGTTCATGAAACACATTTTGAAAAAGCACTATGTTAAAGCAATGCTATTCAAGAAAACCTCTAATAACAGAAATGTTGTATAACTGAGCTTGACAAACTGAAATCAAAGTGTGTATTCTGAGCACAATGGAATGAAATTTGAAGTCAACAGCAGAAAGAATTTGAAAAATTTACAAATACCTGGAAATTAGACAACACACTTCTAAATAACCAGTAAGTCAAAAAAGAAATCACCAGAAAAATTAGGAAATACTTTGAAACAAAAGAAAAGGAAAGCACAATAGATAAAACCTTATGGTATATGGTGAGTGAACTACGGAAGCTGAAGGGTCTCCATTTTAGAAAGGAAACATCTCTGCTGTTTTTCTGTTAAGCTCCATTTACTCATGTTCCAAAGTTTGCCTGTGAATGAATCAAAGAGGCCATGTTCCCACTTCAAGGGGAAAGAAAGAAAATGAATCATTCCCTGAGTTTTGTCCTATGCCCCAAACACCTGATTTTAAGACCAGAAGAAGCGCCAGATCCCAAACGTGTTCCAGCACATTAGCTTCAAACGAGCCTCAGTTGTGGCTAGCATCAACCTCTTACCTTCAGTAATTTATGGAGTAACACCTATTGTTTGCCTGACACTCCTCTTTTTTTTTTTTTTTTTTGGACACTGATCTTTGATTAGGAAAGGAATCACTCATTCCTCCGATCCTCTGAATCCAGACACTAGTCTGGATTCCTGAAGGAACACATACCACAGACCCCTTTCTGACATAAACACCTAATGCCAAATGACAATAAGACCCTGCTTTCCCTTTGGAGGCTCCCAAAGACTTTGTCTTCTACTCTCTACATTCTACTTACACTATTCAATAAACTGTTGCCACTTTGTCTGGCTTGTGTTTGATTTCCAGCTTCTTGACGCCAAAAACCCTCTTGGCTGGTCCTATGAGATGCCTTTCTGGGCCGGCACCAAAAGCATTGTTAAAGGGAAAATTTAAAGCTGTAAAGGCTCACATTAAAAAAGAAGAAATCAGTAACATAATTTTCTACCTTAAGAAACTAGAAACAGAGCAAAGTAAACCCAAAGAAAGAGGAAAATAATAAAGATTAGAGCAGAGATAAAGAACAGAAAATAGAGGGACACCTGAGTAGCCTAGTCAATTAAGGGGCTGACTTCAGCTCAGGTCCTGATTCCAGGGTGCTGGGATCGAGACCTGCATGGTCTCGCTCTGACTGCCAATCCCCTGGCTTGTGTGCTCTTTCTGTCTCTCTCTGACAAATAAGTAAATAAAATATTTAAAAAGAGAGAATAGAGAATAGAAAAAAAAAGAGAAAAATCAACAAAAGCAAAAGTTGGTTCTCCTGAGATCAGTAAAATTGACAAACCTTTAGCTAGATAGACCACATTAAAAAAAGAAGAGATTATAATTACTAAAATCAAGAATGAAAGGAGGGATATTACCATGGGCTTTATACAAATAAAAAAGGATTATAAGACTATACTATATATAGGGGCACCTGGGTGGCTCAGTGGGTTAAGGCCTCTGCCTTCGGCTCAGGTCATGATCTCAGGGTCCTGAGATTGAGCCCCTCATTGGGCTCTCTGCTCAGGAAGGAGCCTGCTTCCCTTCCTCTCTCTCTCTGCATGCCTCTCTGCCTACTTGTGATCTCTGTCTGTCAAATAAATAAATAAAATCTTTAAAAAAAAAAGTATACTATATATAATTATATGCCAACAAATTAGATGACCTAGATGAAATGGACAAATTCTTAGAAACATAAGGACTTCCAAAACTGAAGAAGAAATAGAAAATCTGAAAAAGATTTACATCAATTATCAAAAAATTTCTAATATAAAAGTCCAGGACCAGATGGCTTCACTGGTAAATTCCACCAAATGTTTGTTTCTTCATTTATTTATTTTTAAGGACTTATTTATTTATTTGACAGAGAGAGACAGTGAGAGGGAACATAAGGAGGCAGGTGGGAGAGGGAGAAGCAGGCTTTCTGCCCACTAGGGATCCCAATGTGGGGCTTGATCCTAGGACCCTGGGATCATGACCTGGGCCCAAGCCGCTTATAATAAGACACTTAGCAACTGAGCCCCCAAGTGCCCTTCTACCAAATGTTTAAAGAGAAATTAACACCAATCTTTCTCAAGCTCTTCCACAAAACAGAAGAGGAAAGAATACTCCCTAAATCATCCTGTAAGACCATTATATCCTGATACCAAAGTTAAAAAAAAAAAAAAAAAAAAAATCACAAGAAAACTATTGACCAATACCTTTTATAAATATAAATACTATAATCAACAAATTTAGAAAACCAAATCTGTTCACACCTCTTCTATTCAAATGATAAGGGAAGTTCTAGGGAGAGCAATTAGATAAGAAAAAAAAAAAGGCATCTACACTAGAAAGGAAGAAGTTAAAAAAATAAAAGAACTATCTCTATTTGGAGGTAACATAATTTTATATACATAGAGGAATCTGTAAAAAATTATGAGAGCTAATGAGTTCAGCAAAGTTATAGAACGTAAGCTCAATATAGAAAAAGCAGTTGTTATTTCAACACTAGCAATGAACAAACCAAAGAGGAAATTAAGAAAATAATTCCATTTACAAAAGCATGAAAAGGAATAAAATAGACAGGAATAAATTTAACCAAGAAGTTTAGGACTTGTACACTGAAACCTATAAAACATTGTTTAAAGAGATTAAAGAAGACCTACATAAATGGAAAGACATCCCATGTTCATGGATTGGAAAGTAAATATTATTAAGACTGCAAAAATCTCCAAATTGATCTATACATTCAATGCAACGTCTATAAAAATTCCAACAGCCTTTTCTTTTTCTTTTCTAATTTCCTTCTTTCTCTTTTTCAGAAATGGAAAAGCTGATTTTAAAGTTCATATGGAAATATAAAGGATCCTAAATAGCCAAAGCAGTCTTTGAAATAAAAAAAAAAAGTTCAAGGATTCACATTTCCTGATTTTAAAACTTATTAAAACTTACTACAAAGCTACAGTGCTCAAAACACTGTGGTAGTGACATAAGGAGAGACCTATAAATCAACGGAAAAGAACTGAGACTCTGAAATATACCCATATGATTATGATCAACTGATTTTTGACAAGGGTACCAAGATCATTCAATGGGGGAAAGAATAGTTTCTTCAAATGGTGTCCGGAGAATTGAATACACAAAAGAATGAATCTGGACCTTTACTTCATATCATACCCAGAAGTTAACACAAAATGGATCAAAAACTTATATGCAAGAGCTAAAAAATATGTATAACTCCTAGAAGCAGAGATACAAATCTTTCTTATGTTGGATTTGGATTAGGTATTGTTTTTTTTTTAAATAAGACACTAAAAATTCAAGCAACAACAACAAAATAGTTAAACTGCTTAATTAAGAACTTCTGTGCATCAAAGGTTATGATCAAGAAAGTGAAATGATAATACAAGGAATGGGAGAAATATTTGCAAAAATATATATCTGGTAAGAGTCTAGTGTCCAAAGTATATACAAAAATATCCTCTTACACCTTAACAATAAAAAGACAATAAAAAGAAGGGGTGCCTGGGTGGTTCAGTGGGTTAAGCCTCTGCCTTTGGCTCAGGTCATAATCTCATGGTCCTGGGATTGAGCCCCACATTGGGCTCTCTGCTCAGCAGGGAGCCTGCATCCCCCCAGCCCCCTGCAACCTGAGCACTTGTGATCTATGTCAAATAAGTAAACAAAATCCTTTTTAAAAAAAGACAACAAAAAGATAAACGATTCATTTTAAAAATGAGTCAGAAGATTGGGCAAATGGACAAAAGATTTGAGTATACCTCTTTGCAAAGAAGATCTGTAAATGGTCATTAAAAACATGAAAAGATGCTGTCGTTAGCCATCAGGAAAGTCAAATCAAAATCAAATGAGATACCACTTCAACCAGGATAGCTATCATAAAAAATATACATAATAAATGCTGGCAAGCATGTGCAGAAACTAGAACCCTCACATACTACTGGTGGAATGTAAAATGGAGCAACCACTTTACAAAACAGTCTGGCAGGCCCTCAGATATTAAACAAAGAGTTAACATATGACCCAGCAATTCCACTCCAAAGTATATACCTCAGAATACTGAAAACATGTATTTACACAAAATCTTGTACATAAATGTTTATAGGAGCATTATCTATAATAACCAAAAAGTGAAAGCAACCCAAATGTCTATCAACGGATGAATAAACAAAATGTGCTATATCCATAAATCATTCAACCATAAAAGGGGCTGAAGTATTGATACAAACACATGGATGAAACACTGTGCTAAATAAAATAAGCCAGACATAGGGATATCATTCCGTGTATATGAAATGTCTAGAATAAGCATATCAACAGAAACAGAAAGTAGAGGCTGCCAGTGGTGGTGGAGGGGTAAATTTTAAATGACTGTTAAAAGGTTTCTTTATAGAATGATAGAACTATTCTGGAATTAGATAATGGTGATGGTTCCACAATATCATTTATATACCCCAAACTACTGAATACACTCTAAAATGGTTACAATGATGACATTCACATCATGTAAATTTTACCTCAATTAAAAAAAAGTAAAAATAAATCCTCCTCTCTCCACCCCCCCAACCAAGAAAGCAAGATAAATGCTCAGCAAATTTCAGTTTTCTTATTTGCTTTCTGGTTTAAAAGATACTGCTGCAGGCCTCATTTGGAAACAGCTGGAGTATAAAACCATAGCATCACTATTCTATGGCTAGTGCATACCCAAAGATTTTCAGGGATTTCTAGTGTTATCCAAATTCCTCCCCTGGTTCAAAAGAAAGGTAAAGAACAGCTGACTCCCTGAGATATCTCCTGACATCCACATGTCACATGATCTCTAGCTTCTAGAGAGCTAAGGTCTGTCCAATTTCTGGGTACAAATTACTGGACTGCTGAGAACCAGTGAATATACCATAATCCAGTCAAGCCACAGTCTAGTCAGTCAATCTATTGCACCAGAAACTTTCAGCAAATAAAGAAAAAGACTTCTTTCTTACGATCTCTCTACAACATGGTCAGTGTTATTTCTGTTGCTGGCTCTCTGAAAGTGTTATCACTAATGAAATGTTCTTTTGCTCCTCCTGCTTCACCTGTTGATTCACTGCTCAGTGTTCACTGTTCAGAGCACTGCCAGTAGTTTTTTAGACCCAGGCAAGACTCCATGCCTTATGGAGTGGACCATGAGTGGACCAGGCCAGCATTCCAGGGTGTGACAGGGCAATTTTTCAGAGAGGTTTCTCTTCTACTCAGCCAGAGGGATTTATCATTTCTCTTTTCTCAGAGGAGCAAAGGTGGAACTTCAGGCACTCTGGGGATCTTTTCAACCAGTGAGCCCCACCTAAGAAGATTCAGTCCCCTGTATGTTTTCTACTACCATCCTTTTCTTTTAGGGGTTTTCGTATTGTTTGTTTTTCTCTGAACAAGTCACATTACCTTAACCTTCCTTCTGAATATGCTCTCGCTTCTCCCTGGAAAGCCTCACTCCTCTCCATCCACCAACTCCAAACCAGCAAGCTGTTTTTCATTCTCCAAGTCACAATCTTCCTTGATGAAGACTTTCCTAATGCTCCAGTAGTTTCAGGTGCTCCTTTCTCATATCTTACCTTCTTATAAACCTCATTAAAGCACATGTCAGGTTATAACTGTTGATTCTCAATATACAGTAGAATATAGTGTGTATTCTCACTAAGTTCTTCAAGGGCAGAGGTTGTGCCTTACTCATTTTTGTAATTCCAGTACCTAATAAATAGTAAGCACTCAATAAATCACTTCTTAAATATAGGAGTTAAAAAAAAAAAAAAGCCTATCAGGAGTCCTACTGAGACATTTTTATAGACCAGGCACTGTGCCAACAACAACTTTGCATGCATTCTCTCTCTCTGAATCTTCCTAAAAACACTGAGAGGTAAGTAGAATTAATATCCCACTTTTTTTTTCTTAAAGGTTTTATTCATTTGAGAGAGAGGGAGAGAGACAAAGCATGAGCCATTCTTTGTCTAAGTCCTTACCATCTTATCCATCCGTAGAATTCCAATTCTCACTTTAAAACTTTGTGAGAGCATCACTTTGAAGTTTTCCTGTCAAAGAATACATTCTCATCATAAGGGGTTTCTGTAACTCAGAATTAGTTTATTAACATACATTTCTAGACATTATATTTACCTATTTTCACTATTCACTTTTTTTTCAAATGCACAGTCCATTTCTTACTCATTTTTGTACCTGTAGTGCTTATGTAACAAAAAAAGCACACATACATTGAGGTGCTTAGTAAAGGTCTTGGCTAACTGCATTTCTATGTCTCCACTTGATCCTTGGGTAGGTTTGCGGTATTACTTGCCCCAAACTCTGGCCAAGCAGGATGTGAAAAACACTAAGACTTGCTAATGCCCATGTTCCCTCTTCTTAAAACTTCCCCTTTCTCCACACAAATATATTCCATTTTTTTACTGGTTGCAGAGCCCTTACTTCAATTCAGGTCTGTCTCTTTGCAAAGGCCATGGCCTTGATGACTACAATATTATCTAGGACATGCATTCATCTATTAGGGCTTGGGCTAGCTTTCAAACCACAAATAAAAACAAAGTAAGCACTTCATAACCTTGGGGGTTGGAAGATACTAAAGAGAAAATTTTATCTGATGATAAAAAGATAAACGTTTGTGCCCTTAACTAAGAAGAAGCAAATTAATTCTGTTGGAGCAGGGTTAAGATGATTTGATAGGAACTGACAACTGAATTGGACTTTATAGTAAAACATGTTCATTTGGTGTATGGGGGGAGAACAAGGAATAGGTAAGGCAAGAGGCACTGTACTGAAGGCAGCACATGTGTAAAGGCAAGGAGACCTGAAAAAGCCAACATAATGTTGAAGAGGAAGCAGTTAGGTAAGCTGCCACAAGACAAAGGGAAAAGTAACAGAAGATGAGGCTGGAGGTCTAAGATGGAGCAAAATAAAGACTTCTGTGCCAGACTGAAAATACGGTCTTATATAAACTGAGATGAAGGGACCCCCATGAAGGTCTTTAATCAGGGTAGTGGCATAAGTAGATTTGTTTGGAAACAACTAACTTCAGCAAAAGATAGAATATGGAGTAGAGGAGGAAAGGCCAGAGGCAGATTCATTAGCTAAAGAGGCTACTTACTATCATTGTCTAGCCAAGGAATGAGCTAATGCAACAGAAATAAGCATAACATGAAGACAGAACTGAATAGACTTAGGGGTTATGAAGGAGAAAAGTTCTATAGGATTTGGTAACTATGGGGACTATGGAGGTAAAACAAAGGGTAGCAGAAAATTGTGACATTTCTAACTTGGGAATGGGTGGGGGGAACAGAATGACACCATCCAAGGGAGTAAATATAAGCAGAGGAAATGTTTGTGAGAGATGTTAATGAGCTTAATTACATAAATGCTGATTTTGAAGGATTTGGGGGACATAATGTTAACCACTTAGTCTAGGACCGAATCATATGTTCTTGAATTAATTTGATGTGTTTATTAGACTTCTCAACCAATGCTAAAATACTAGAAGACCTTGTATTTTATTTCCTTCGCAACATCACTGCATATAGGAAGGCTTCATTAAAACAACAATAACAACAAATCCCTGGTGAACTGATTTGATTTGTATGGACCAAGATTCTGTACATAAATCAAGACATAATTTTATTATCCATTACAGGATTAAGAAGCTAAAGTCATCAAAATTTCTAGACCAGTACATACAAAGACTCCTAATGTACTTTTGTAGCATGAAGGCAAAGAAAGAAAAACGACATTTCTTTACATTTACTAGTAGCTAGAGGATATTTTCCCTTCTAACTCCTGGTTTATCTTCTTTTCATCCTAGAATAATTAGTAGCCAGTCTACTTGAGAAAATGACAAGATCCAAGTTCAGTCTTTTTTTTCGTCAGTCACAAGGACTATGGTGTCAGATACTGGCTTTGCCAGATCATGTATGACCTAGAGCAAGTTAAAAAGTAGACCCTTATTTTAAAACTGTAGAAGAGGATAACAAGCCCTATCTCATAATTAAGGATTAAATGCTATATATAAAAGTGTCTATAACTATTCCTGGTATATAATAAGCAGGCAAGTTAATATTTTGCCTTAATGTGTTCTTCGTATGTACGTGGAGAGAAGACTCTACATTTTTAAAATACAGTTTTTAGGGGCGCCTGGGTGGCTCAGTGGGTTAAGTCTCTAACTTCAGCTCAGGTCATGGGCTCAGGGTACTGGGATCAATAGAGCACCGCATGGGACTCTGCTCAGCAGGGAGCCTGCTTCCCCCTCTCTCTCTCTGCCTGCCTCTCTGCCTACTTGTGATCTCTGTCTGTCAAATAAATAAATAAAACTTTAACAAAATATTGTTTTTAATGTAAGACTCTAGATATTCTATTTTAAAGTCATCTTCAAAGTTAGTGGAGCATACTTGTTAAGAAGTCAAATACTGATATTAAATGTGGTTTAAAGTTTATTTTCATGCAACCTTCATGGAGTTAGTTCACTTAAGTATGCTTTCTCATCTATAAAATGGCACTAAAAATTATACTTACTTTCAAGGTAACTGTGTGGATTAAATGACATAATGTACATAAAGTATGTAGTATTATGTACCAGTTAATGTGCTAATCCAAACATCAGCCATTATAACTATAACCACCGTAATCCATTTTGTCAAATATAAAAACATATGTAATTCTTATTGCATTATTTTGCAATAAGAACATAACATACAACATATGTGTGTGTGTGTACATGGATGTGTGTATACCCTCATGTATGTGAGGAGGAAATCAAAAGGATCCAAGAAATTAAATTCAATACACCAAAAAAAATCATAAAAAGTTGTACATTGTAGGAAAACATAAATGAATTTTTAGTCAGAAATAAGATGCAATGATAAAATTATCAACTAAATTTTATTATTTGTAGAATAACTATATAACTGTCATTTTAATGTAAATTTGGATGATCGCAGGAGACATGAAAAAAATTTTATAGAGTATTTTCATGTATTTTCCAGAAAGAACGACCTTAGGAATAACAGATTTTACATTGATAATATTTACCCAACTAAGTTTAATCTGGTTTTAAGAAATACACAAATGAGAATGTATATAGGTCTTTTTATTTTACAAATAAATAATGTAACAATAGCACAAGTACTTTTCCCACACAGAAATGGTATTTCTGACTTATCACTGATCACCTTATTATTTTTTCTCATAGCAATAAAGATCTTTCACTGAGCAATTTATATTATTTTACCTGGTCTCTCTTGACATCAAACCTATTTGATGAGAAAGCTGACTAAAATACACATTATAATCCTTAATTAGGGAATTTTTTCTTCTGTGTTTAAATTAAAAAAAAAAATCCCAAGATACTGGACTCATAACCTGTCTCTCAGTGCCACAGTGCAAAAGTGTTTATGCATTAATACTAAATAGTTCAGCAACATGGGCATACTAGCTCATTAATCCAGATTTAATCATTTGAAATGAGATAACGGCATGTCCCTATTAGTCTAAAGTTCAACCCTGAATTTATCTATGAAGGAAACCAGCAAAAATAAATTAAGACCATAATAAGATTTAGAAGGAAATGTTTGTCCAATTTTACATACTATTTTCAAGCAGTCTTTGAACTGTTTTAGCAGCATTAATTTACATACCAACTACTTAATATGTGCATTACAAATAAGACTGATTCATTCAGATATAGATAAGATTCTTCTTGGAAACAGTTATATCACTATATACATCTGAAGTAAAGCTGCATATATTTTTAAATTGCAAAAGTCACTGGATCCAACCTCAATTATTCTGATTTAGCAGTACTTTGAAGTAGCTATCACTGCAAATCCTAGTCTGATGTCTACTAAACACTTGAGTAACCACAGATAGATATATTTTAAGAGCAAATATGCTGTATTTTACTAAGCCTAAAGTCTTAAAGTCTGAATAAGAAGCTTATATTAATTTGTATATTATGTATACCTATAGGTCCAGAGGCTAAAATGTTTTACTCATAACTTATTTCATTAAAATTATGAAGCCAGCACAAATAACTGTATTTCTTTACAATCCTGGTGCTCATTAATGGCACCAATTTGATATTTTTGTAGGAAAGTCAAGAATTTAGTAGATAACGTAAGTATCACTGAAAACCTTGTTCCTAGGGCAAGGGCAGAACTCCCATAATACATAAAGCGCGAGAGCAGTGATTCTTAAGACTAGCAGTGAACAAAAAACATGTGGGAATTCCTCTTAAAATGCAGATTACAGAAGCCAAGTCACTGGAAATGCCAATACAGTAGGTTTGGGGTATACTCTGCAGTTTAAATTGGCAACTCACATGCTTCTGAAGCAGGTGGTCTAGGGGTTAATAATTGGTCTTCAGCAGATTCATAAACTTCCTGATACATAAAGGTCATACAGAGTACTAGAGGGGAAGGAAAGAAAAATTGAATGGGAAGAAATCAGAGAGGGAGACGAATCATGAGACTCTTGGACCCAGAGAAACAAACTGAAACAAACTTGTTTCAGAAGGGAGGGGGGTGGGAGGAGGAGGTAACTGGGTGATGGGTATTAAGGAGGGCACCTGTGGTGATGAGCACTGGGTGTTATACGTAACTAATGAATCATTGAACATTACGTCAAAAACTAATGATGTACTATATCTTTGCTAATTGAATTTAAATTAAAAAAAAAAAAGCTCATTCAGAGTTTTTCATTGACACCCTCCTTTCAGAGTCCAATACTTTAATCAGATTTTCAAAGGGAGCCAACACCCACAAGAAGGCAAAAGCCACCTTGCCTGCAGAAGCCCCGAAGCCCCAGTAAAATAATCCCTGACCAGCAACGGGATTCCCACACCTTGCTAAGGTTTCTATTAGCACTACTAGTCTAGCCTCCTTTTCCTTTTTTATCTTTAGAGACAGTCACCACCATGCAATTTTTATAAAAATTACTAAATGCTAGTACAGAAACTTTATTGAACATCACTGTTTTCTTTCCAAGAGATTTTGAGATCTGCAATCTCTCTCATTTGCAGGGTTTCAATTTCTTGTGTGTGTGGCTCCTTCCTCATCTTCCCAGATTTGCTGAATTTCATTTTACTCTTTATTTAATGTAGATTTTAAAGGAAATGTATAGCTTTAAAGAAAATAATGTAGGGGCGCCTGGGTGGCTCAGCGGGTTAAGGCTCTTGCCTTCTGCTCAGGTCATGATCTCAGGGTCCTGGGATTGAGTCCCGCATCCAGCTCTCTGCTCAGCAGGGAGCCTGCTTCTTTCTCTTTCTCTCTGACTGCCTCTCTACCTCCTTGTGATCTCTGTCAAGTAATTAAATAAAATCTTTAAAAAAATAAAGTAATGCGCCTTGATAATGTAAAATTTTAAAGATTGTACTTGTTTTTGAGAGGCCAAAGAACTTCAGGTATCCAATGGCATTATTAAAAAAAAGGCTGGGGTTCTTTGGCTTTTTACTTGAAGTTCCCTATAGCTTACTCATAGTTGGGAGACATGTTTTATCTCTAAGTCATAACCCCCTTTTTTTCCTCATAGAGGCGTATGCTTCTCATCAGTCACATAAAGGAAGACTTAACTTTAAAGTGTTATTCAGGCACTAAAAATAAATGGTAGGAAAAATTGCCAAGAAAGGGTATAAGAGACATACAATCACTGAACTCTTAGTGTAGCAGTTCATCAGGATGTTTAGTTATTCTAAATGACTGTTATGTAGAAAAAAGGAAGAAAATGTTTTCTCTGAATTATGGTAACATCCACCTAATAGCTCATTATGATGTTTACTATTTTTAAGCCACAGAGATTCTATAAAAGAGAAATTCTGCATTTTTAAGAATACTATATGCTAATCACTTATCTGCAACTTAACTGTCCACGAGAAGTTGAGAAGGCTAACAGTACTTTTGTACAAACCTTTTATGTATCTGTTCACAATGAAAGAAAAGCAGCAAACCAGGAAGTGAGCCATCTCCTTTAGTGGCCAGAGCTTTTCTATCCTTTCCCTCTCAGAGTAAAATACAGGAAAGGATAAAGACACATTTAAGTTGTTAAAAGACTACATTATCTTGTGAGAAGAGGGCAACGTGTATGCTTCCTTCACCTCTTTTTAAGGAGAAAATCCCGTTCCCCTAAGGAATTTCAAGTAAAAGCCAACAGGTATTAAAAGTTTTTTGTTTATGCTTTTAGAGAGTGGGAACACAGAAGGCAGGCAGTGGAGCCAAGAATCTTCTTTTGCCTCGGTAATCAATTTCTGCATCAAAACATGTGTGACCTTACTTGATTTGGAATAACAGTGGCAGTGTGTATGATATGTGTGCATGTGGGCGCTGGGATGAGGGGGAGTACTGTTAAATATTATTAATATCCAGTCCTCATCTTTCTCCCTAAGAAAGACCATTTATTATAGCGGAGGGTTGGATGAGCGGGTAGCTCTTTTGGAGGTCCATTTCAAGGTACTTCAGGACATGAATGGCTATATAATTGGCTATCTTTATTACTTTCCTGAACTTCTAAACTCATTTCAATTTCACCTACCCAGTCAGAAGGCCCCTCTCCTAATTCTTCCCTGGCTGAGTCATGATGAGTGCTCTCAGCTATCCTGCCGTAGTCTAACCTACTAGAGCCGAGGATCCAGAAGCCACCCTCACAGAATTCCTCATTACATTCTAGTGTCAGTCCAAAAACAAGTTAAGAGTGCAGATTCTGTGGTGCCATCAGCCCTCAAGCAACCTGTGAACCTAGTGTTAAAGGCTCTCTCAAGGACAAGGCATGAGAATGTTAACCCAGCAGACTTTAGCCCTGTAACAGTAATTCTCAATGCTGGCGGAACTTTAGCATCATTTGAGAAACTTTTAAGAAGAACAATACTAGGATCCTCATTCTCAGAAATTCTGATTTAAATGTTACGGGTTGGTCTTTAACAATTTTAATGTGCATCAATTAGAAACACTGTCTTAGATGTAGGAGAAAGAAGTGTGTGCAAATACAGAAAGTATTGCTTTCGCAGGTCAAACTGTTAAGAATGGGATAGGAAATTAATCAATAATGGATGTATATATACGATAAAGATTAAAATGTGTTATAAAAACTGATAATGGTGTTTGGACAAACAAAAAACCAGCTGTATTAAAAAACACTATTAGTGTCATTTAAAGCAATTATTTATTATATTTGCCTAATTATGAATTTCAACAATGATTTGAAACCATTAAATTTACAAATTAACCATGTTAGTTTTAATTACTTAGATTACAGAAATACAGAAACAGAATCATAGGACTGGACACTTAACTGTGCATACACCAGCTGCTCACATTTAATGGACGTGAACTTACCATTTTAAAAATTTAAAGATGATATTACTTATCAGTAGGGTGCTCTGATTAAATACTGAACTAGTCAATAGCTGAATATTATAGACCATTGGATTCTTTTTTATTAAATGAGAATAGCACATACCCAAACTATCAAATATTTTGAAACATCACTAATAGTCCAGTGCTCTTCTGCTCATTTGATATTCATATGTTATTTTTACATATAAAACTCCTTTTTCCATGTATTATTTTCATATATACTATACAACTTTCAAAGACAACAAAACTAAAGAATATACTGTAGTAACTCAATAAAATGAATATATTCAAAAGTGAGATGCAAATGGAGTTTCTGTATGCAGAATATTTTTTCATTATTTTATTATAAAAATTTCAGAAATGTTTAACCCTTGTTACCGATTACTATCCAAGCAGCAGTGGCTTCTGACATTTCAGCATTGAGTTTTCTTGTATCTTTTTTAGTCCATGTTAGGAAGTAATTTTAAAAACACTGAAGTACATCAGAAGAGCTTTCTATTTAAAGGAATTCTTCAGTGAAATCTTTTCATCATTTATAGCTTTATAGGTTCAATTTTTCATGTAACAAATTTACTAAAATTTGGCAAAATAAAGTGACTACAGTATGTATTCCTAAAAGGCAAAAGCACAAATATATACCCCCCAAAATATAAAACATAGAGGAAACATTATAAAGTAAATATAAATAATGTATAAACATGACGTAGATACTTTAAAAAAGTTTTCTTATAAATCAAAATATGTTCACATCATGATACCTGGACGAAAGATAGCATTATTATTTCTGAGATGACAGATCTAAGGTTGTAAAGGAGAATATGTGTTTTTAAGTCCCAGCTATTCTGTCTGTAGTCTGTTATACCATCTTTATCCTTTACCATATGCATTGTAGGTGGGATGCTTCCTGTTGTTACTATGTCTAGCTTTGCAGACTCAACTTTCAAACACTTTATTTACTTCTCAAACACGATCCTATAATTGTCTTTATTTTCCCCAAGTCAAAGTAAGTTACTAGGATGTGTACTTAGTTTTATCCTTAAGAAAAATCCTTAAAAAATATCCTTAAGAAAAAATTCAAACTTTTTGTTAACCTAACGGAATTTAAACAATAACACTGAAAAACAGATACGAAAATTACAATGGAAACAAAGATGAAATCATATAACCATTTTTACAAATCCTTGTAATTTATTTATTAGTTTAATCAAAACTTTATTTGTAATTACACTACCCTTGGTAATTTATTATGAAGCCTTTCTTATCAGACATATCCAGGATTAGTCTATGGGAACAGAATTTCAAACCAGTGTTAGAGCAAAAGCATCCCAGGAAAAATTGTGTCTTTTATCTTATACCACCCTGTTTTCCTTTTTTCCCCAGTAACAAGTTACTATACCTTAGCAAATCCAAGGTAATTAAAGTAAGCAAATTTCTTTACTGAGGAAAAAAACAAAAAACAAAAAACAAAACCCAGACATACCCCTAAAAAGTTACAGTGAACATAACTTCAGGAACCATAGAACCAACATAAGTGGTTTCCAGGGGTACAGAGTTCCCTTTTAAAAATTTTGTACAGGGGCGCCTGGGTGGCTCAGTGGGCTAAGCCTCTGCCTTCGGCTCAGGTCATGATCCCAGGATCCTGGGATCCAGCCCCACATCGGGCTCTCTGCCCAGCAGGGAGCCTGCTTCTCCCTCTCTGCCTGCCTCTCTGCCTACTTCTGCCTACTTGTGATTTCTCTCTCTGTCAAATAAATAAATAAATCTTTAAAAAAAAAAAAAAATTTGTACAAACATAGCTGTAGCACAACCCTGAAAAACTATTTAGTAAATGTTAAAGGAGAACCAACAGAAATTTAAAGAAATTCAAATAAAGTACAAACAAGCACAAAGAAATAAATAAGTTTAAAAAGTATAATTTCTCATATTACATTAACTATGTTCAAGCCCGAAGTGGCTGGTCCAAATTTCTAGGCACCTTGCCTTACTTTCTTCTCTTTCACCTTCCTGTTTTAATCCAATGGGCAAATATAAATAAACCAGGAGACAGGGGACCTCAGTCCTAGGTATACCACTCGCTAGATGATCTTAGATAAACCATTTACCTTTTCTGGCATGGGTCTCTATTTCTTCATCAATGAAACTAAGAGGTTGAAAATTACGTGCCTTTATTATTATCATCTAGAAATGTCTGTCTTAAAACTCAAGTCATATACCCATTCTCTAAGTACCTGAAAGACTTGTTCACTCTTTGTAATGCTGATCTCTCTTAAGTGCTATGGTCCCTGCCTGTCTTAAATACTGCTGAATAACTGACATATAGCAAATATGATGTGTCGAACAAGTAAATGAATGAGTATTTATGCTTCTCTATACTACTGTGAAAATCCCAAGATCGTTTTTTGAGTCCTAGGTCTCTCTTTACCTAACTACATATACAGTAAGTATAAGCACAACAATGTATGCTTTCTCTCAGAAAAATTCCTGCTTTTAAAAATATTACTGCTCCCTAGAGTCAGAATTTGATGTCCTTTAGTAGCTGATATTAGCCTTAATAACCTAAAATGTCCACAAAAATCTCATTTAAAGAGAAAAATTCTTCTCTCAAGCCAGAACATAAAAAAAGACTTTAAATATGACTTGATACTTTTTAGCAGAAACTTAAAAGTGGTTTAATCACATCAGGATTTACAAAATAATTTGAGTTTTCAGACTAGGTTATCAGGATCCTGAGCCCCCAATCAGCAGAATGAACATATCAAAATACCAGAGAGAGAGAATGAGAGAGAAACATTTTGTAAAACTTGTTTACAAAGTCTGAACCTTATTTCATGTGTAAGGTAGCAAGGCAATTGTGCCTTTGAGTTAGTATCTTGTTATTTTAGACACATATGGAATTATCTGTTTAATTTTAAATAATGTAAGTGGCATTTATGTAAAAATTCCCATAAATGTTAGCAAATTATTAGACTGGAATACTAAATTTTAAGTTTTGCTACTTTTAAAAAGAAAATTCCTAATAAATTATTTTACATGATAACTCTACCTCCTAAGCAACTATGAACAATAATTACAAATTTGAATTTAGATACTCCTCTATTACTTATCTAACAAATCATTTACAATTCTCTCTCAAAGAGATAGTTCTGAGTCTTTTGGTCATCATCAGTTACTATTTTTTGGATCCCAACCAAACCATATCACTTTCTTAAACTGATGAATTATAGACACTACATAATATTTTAAACAAGAAAAAATAACTTTTTAATGTTCCTCTAATGTATCTTTACAGAAATATGCTGTTCTTATAACTCCAATGTTTTTCAAAAGTTGACTCTAAAATAATAATCTATTCTTTGAAACTTGGAATTGTTTTTCATAGAAAATATTAACAATGATGGTTAAGTTTCTGGGATGGCTTGGCAAAGCACATTGAACCTATAATATATAGTACAAAAACACTGATAATATGATAAATATGGAAGGAGTTTTTGAACTAGTTCATGATAGGGGTGAGAAGCCTCTGATAACTTAAAAAAAAAAATCAATCCTTAATATCCAAAGAGATAGCTTTAACTTAATTCTATTTAAAACAATTTTTCTTTTTTTAAAAGATTTTATTTATTTATTTGACACAGAGAGAGACAGCAAGAGCAGGAACACAAGCAGGAGGAGTGGGAGAGGGAGAAGCAGGCTTCCTGCCGAGCAGGGAGCATGATGTGGGGCTCGAACCCAGGACCCCGGGATCATGAACTGAGCCGAAGGCAGACACTTAATGACTGAGCCACCTAGGTGCCCCTAAAACAATTTTTTCTATATAAGTTTTCAGTGAATAAAACTTAAGAGGAAAAATCCAAAGGAAACACAAGCCAATAAAATTTTTGAAGAACACAGTAATATAAATTTAACATTTATTTTATTCATTTTGCCAACTAATAGATTTGTTGTTTGAATACTTAATAAGAAGTAGACATAGCTTGACTCAACATACTGGCACATGAAATATTCTGAATTCTAACTTAGCCTTTCCACTGACTTTTCTACGGCCATGCTTTAAAGGTCTAAACTTTCCATATGTCTGTTTCTTTATGGGAAACAATGGGGATGTTTTTCCCACTATCATTTAACAATAAAATAAAAAATTTTAAAGTAATATAAAGAATCTGGATAATAGAAAATAAAAGTTTGACATAATTTTCAAGGAACCGTAAATTAAACTTAAATTTGTTTTATTTTGCCAAATGAGAAACTACCAAGTTAGATACTCACCACGACATTTAAGTCACCAATTTTTCAATATTACAACTAATATACAAACAATACATATAATCACTAGAACAGCTAATACTTTTAAAAGTATGTGCCAGGCATTTTTTAAAGGTGCATATATACATGTATATGTACACACAAATATATATCACATATATGTGCATATATATATCTCTTATCAAATAACTCTGAGATGGGCACAAATATTACACCTATTTTACTAATGAGGAAATTGAGAATGTCATACAGATTGGAATGGCAGAACAAGGATTTGAATCCAAACAGCCAGGCTCTACTGCCCAGGCTCTTAACTTTTTTTTAATACTGCCTATTTAGGGGCGCCTGGGTGGCTCAGTGGGTTAAAGCCTCTGCCTTCAGCTCAGGTCATGGTCTCAGGGTCCTGGGATCAAGCCCCGCGTCAGGCTCTCTGCTTGGCGGGGAGCCTGCTTCCTCCTCTCTCTCTCTCTGCCTACTTGTGATCTCTCTCTCTCTGTCAAATAAATAAATAAAATCTTTAAAAAAAAAAAAATACTGCCTATTTAATATGGGGAAACTAGACAAAAAGTAACCTATTTACATTTTTATTACACTTAATAAGGAATTATCAAATGCACTACTGTAAGCTAGAAGTAGAATATTTAAATTAATAAAGTGTGACAATTTATTCAGATTTCTCTAATATCAGAGTTCAACAATATTTACAGGTGTCCATTTTATTAGCTAAGTGCAGGAAAGCAAAAAGATAAGAGGTCCATGTATAAAATTTCAGAGAAAATTTTAAAATATTTTTTGGAGTAATGGGATAATTTTATTTTTTAAAAAAGGGGAAAATTTTTAATCTAATTCATAATTTCACAAAGATTCTGAAACATGGTTATTACTAATAATAGAAGCAGGAAAGAAAAGGAAAGGAAATCATATTTTAGTGAATGTCCACAACATGCTAGGACTTCATATACACTCCTTAATAGTCACAATGCTGTGAGAAATGAGTCACTATACAAATTTTACAGATAATCTCAAATTCAAAACCTTACCAGCTCACCAAAGGTTGCATACTATACACTCAGTATATGGAGCCAGTGTTCAAACTCAGGACTGTCTCTGAAGCACTAAAAGTTGTTCCCTATTAATAAAAAAAGTATGGTTATCATTGATCATCTGTGAAAACTGTAGTTATACTACAGCTTTGTAGTGTATATCAAATTCTGGAATTGTGATACCTCCAGCTTTATCTTTCTCAAGATTGCTTTGGCTATTTGGGTGGGTTTGTTTTGTTTTGTTTTATTTGTGAAACCATACAGATTTCAGTAATATTGGGTTTAGTTCTGTGAAAAATGTTGGTATTTTGATGGGTATTGAAGTGAATCTGTAGATTGTTTTGGGTAATATGAACACTTTAACAATATTAATTCTTCCCATCCATGAGCATGGGTTATCTTTCCATTTGTTTGTGTCATCTTCAGTTTCTTTCATCAGTATTTTATAGTTTTCTGAGTACAGGTATTTCATCTACTTGGTTATGTGTATCCCTAGGTATTTTACTCTTTCTGGTGCAGTTGTAAATGGAACTGTTTTTTTAAAATTTCTCTTTCTGCTACTTCATTATTAGCATATAGAATTCCAACCAATTTTTAGTATGGAATGAATAAATCACAAGAATAACAGGTAAAGCGTAGGGAATACAGTCAATGGCATTATAATAGCATTGCTTGGTGATAGATGGTAGCTAACTTGCAGTGAGCATAACATACAGAGTTGCCGAAGCAATACATTACATATGTGAAACTAACATAATGTGTCAACTACACTCAGATAAAAAATTAAATAGGTCATTCCAAAGATAAAAAAAATGTAGAATTATACTATTAAATTCAGAATTTAATTTTAAACATAAATTTCATAATCGTTCTTTTCCAAAGCTTGTAACAGGTTAAAATGGTATTTGTCTTATTTTACATTCGTAACAGAATTTTTTACATTGGTGCTTATAAGCAGTGATATTATATAAAGAATATACTTCTAAATTTTTTTTGGTTGTTAAGAGGATTAAAGAAGATAATGTATGTAAAAATGCTTCGCAAAGTGAGTGGCAAAAAGGAAGCACTCAATACATGTTAGTGATTACCACTGCAGTAAAAAATCCTATCAAGCATTCTTTAATCATAATCGTTACGGTCTAAACTTTATTTGATAAGGGAACTTTGGTGGGGTATGTCTCATACCTATTAGCTTATCACAGAACTAGGGATCTCTGGAATACACTTTGATAGAAAGACAAGTAGGAAGGTGTAAAACAAGGAACACATCAATCCCTAAACAATTTCCAAGTGATTCATTTCTATTTAAAAAGTATCCTGACCCCTTAGAGTTATTAAATAAATTTAGTAAGCCATCTTTTCAACACTAATATGATTCCCAAACACTTATGTCCTATGAAGGAAATCATAAGTAGTCTGCTAGACACTGTATGAAAAATAAACCAATACTAGTGATATCATCTCATTAAGAATGTCTATAAATTAGTAAAGAAGCAAGTGAACAGGGAAGCACTAAACTCAATTTTGTAGTTTTTAATTTTAGATGTTAACCTGCTTTAGAAGCATGGTCTGTCATCTCTGAGAATGCCAGAAAGTTAATTCAAGATCACCAGATGGATGATGCACTGGCAGAATTCACTGAGCAAAAGTAATGTGATCCACCTTGTCTAGTCAATGAATGCTTGTATTTATTTTACGTCATCCTTACAATTTAACACATTGTTGTGACATTTTGGTCTTAATAAGATTCAAGTGACTTAATCCACTTTTTATAATGCTCTAGTATTTGGGTATTTTTTGAACTTTTCATTATTAATTAGATTATTTATTACTTGACACAAACTAGTGTTCAAAGAGGCCTAAAATTTATTAAAGACCAACATGAATATATTTTATCAGCAATATAAGTTAGATGGAAAATAACACTTAAAAATTAAATTTCTTCAGGGGCGCCTGGATGGCTCAGTGGGTTAAAGCCTCTGCCTTCGGCTCAGGTCATGATCCCAGGGTCCTGGGATCGAGCCCCGCGTCAGGCTCTCTGCTCCGCAGGGAGCCTGCCTCCTCCCCTCTCTCTCTCTGCCTGCCTCTCTGCCTACTTGTGATCTCTGTCTGTTGGGTAAATAAATAAAATCTTAAAAAAAAAAAAAATTAAATTTCTTCAACTTCGTCTTTAAAACTACTATTCCAATTGAGATACATCGTATTTTCAAAGCTACACTGTATTTTCAAAAGCTAATATTGAGGCACAAAATAGTTAATGCAACTTAATAATTTATAATTAATTCTGACTATATAAATTAATCTAAAAATAATAAAAATAAAGTTAGCATTGTATTGTGATTACTTTGTAATTCTGCTTTTCTTCAAGCAATTTAAAAATTTTTTTGTATTCTAGTAACATCAACACAAATATGCCCTAGATTCAGAACCTGTCAATATTGTCTTCTACTCTGTCTTAGTTTGTTCCAGATATCATAACATGATATATCAAGGTGCCAGCTAAAGGTCTTTTCAAGTTGTCCCACTGTATGTGTCCCTTACGGTCATTTGCTATGATATCCTACACCAGCCTAGCACACTTACAGGTTTTTTTCTTTTTCTTCATTATTTACAACTTAGTCAGTCACACCCAGGATATTCTCTTGAATACATACACTCATTTTAATTCCCTTTCTTGCTTTTCTTTTCTAATCTCTACCTACTTATGTTTAATGCACAATGTTATGGTCACTACTTTCATTGTTTTCTGTGTTAAAGGGATTTTATACGACCAGACCACTATAACCCCGATTCCATGGGAAAAAGCACTGTGAGTTTTAAAGTGAAATAAAAATGAACTCTTATAACACAACCCTTTTATAAGTAGTAGTAAGCTTTTGCACTGAGCATAAAGAATATTAGTCTAAGTATAAATATTAATTCTAAGGATAAAGGAAGTATTGGCCTACAACATCTTCCAGTTTGATTCCTACATAAATCTTACATCACTTTTTACTTTTTTGTATTTCCTAGTTCTTACAAGTTCTGTCATTCTGACCATCATTTAATGTTCGGTACTATGTTCTTCCCCCACCCCTTAGTACCATTGTACATATTATTCCTTCCTAGAAAACTTTTCTCCCTCTTGATTAAGTTAACTAATTCATCGAGATTTCAGCTAACTAAACACTTCCTCCCAAACAAAAACAAAAACAAAAACAAACTTCTCTTGATCCCACTGATTGGTTATTCTTCTAAAAGCCTTCATATTAAACACCAATTGGAATAGTTCCAACTTTGCACTTATTTATATGATTATTTGATTAATATCCATTATCTCTAGGATAAGTCCAGAAGAGCAAGATCCACGTCTATTTTTGGTTCACTATTCAGTGAGCACATAATAGGTTTCAACATATATTTGTTGAAAGAAAAGACATTGGTAAGCCACTGGTAAAAGAGAAAAGAGAGAGAGATAAGAATGCTGAGTCAATGACTCCTGCATAAGAGACAAATTACTGATTTTTCAAGTGAAAACAATATAGAACCATATTTGATACAACTCTTTAAAACATACATTTTTCAGGGGAAAAAAGTTCATTTTGTGATGGTAGGAATAGGTGGAATGGTAACTGGCACATTGGGGTCAACTAGAAAGAAATTTTGCCAGATGCAAATAAAGCTTGTTAAGTAAATGGAGAAAACGTAAGCTATACCTTTGCTATTTTTAGAATTCATATATAAGATTCATAGTTTTAATTATATACTATTTACTATTGATCCTAGGGACCAATTTGGGTATTAATTTTAATTATAAAAGGAAAAAGAACCTCAGCTAGTATCCTTGGATAAAATTTTCCTGTTTTAACTACATAGTGTTTCATTTCTAACTCATTCGAAATATACTTGCTTTAGACTCTTGACAAATTTTCTAGTTATAACTGCGAAGAAGTATTCACTTCCTTATTTTTTATGCAAGTTATTTTTTCCCTATTTCTTTTTTGATCTGCATTCTTGGAAATAAAGTGTTAAAAACATAAATGCAAGGTATATTATTTCTAACCCCTTTCTTAATTTACCGGGTTATTTTGAATTTTAATCGTAGCTTTCAAAATACTAAAAATAAGCTCCCCCATCCTCTCATTGCATTGAAAGCTTTGTCTTAACTTGAATTACTCTCTTCAGAGCCAACCTACGACTTCTCTACCTAAATTCTGATTAACTCATGTCCTCCCAAGAAGCCCACTGTGATTAACTCTACAGAATTCTAATTGCTTCTTTACTCTGCATATTTTCATACTCAGTTTGATGTTATTTTACAAAAGCTCCTGAAGTGTTTTTCAAGTACATGTTTCAGACACTTTAAAAAAAGACTTAATCTTAAAAACTTGCTTTATCTGTCTTCTGTTCAAACCACTACCTGAATACAGAAAAATTATAAAAATGTTAAGTGACTATGTCATTTGTATTTTGAATGAGCGTATAATTTGGAGCACTGACTAAAATAATAAAACTCTATCTTAGGTCCAACATATATCTTATCTCAAGACTAAAACTGACTTATTGTCACCACTTTATGACTGACATTCTTCACCACCAGTTCCCTCGTCAATATTTTCCCAGGTAAGTGAGAAATGCATTTTGCAATAAGAACCAAAGTAATTCAAAGTCAGAATAGATTATATCCATTGTTCCTCCCTCAATTGACTATGCTTTTCACCCTGTTAGGTAAGATTAGATCAGTCTAACAGACTTTATTCTGTATCAAGCTATGATGATTGTTAGCCAATACTCAATTCTTTTCAAGGTATTCAAGGGATATATTCATGTGATGATTGGGGGATAGAACTGCAATTTTCCTGTATCATTCCTTTTCTCATTCCTTTAATACATAAGTATATTTTTCCATTGTAAAATTACTACATGAATATAAACTTATTGTTAAAAATAAATCAAAGTAATGCTGAGGTATACAAACTATAAGAGTTCTTAATCTTCCAGCATCCCACTTACACACTTTCTCTAAACCAAGGGTGTAATTTGCTACATATTTTCCAGACTTTTTCTTAATTTATTTACATAAACATAAGGCGTATGTCTTATATAATTTTTTATTTTATAAATATATGTGCACATGATATAACATATACGTATATAAGTATATATTCTTATATAGTACATGCATATTATTCTGTGTGCATTTTTTTACATAAATGGGATCATACTGTATATATGTTTTTTGTGACATATTTTCAATTTAGCTTATCTTAGAGATCTTTCCACATTTTTTGGTTTATAAATACAAACTCTGCATGGTTGTTGTTCTTATCCACAGAGACCATAGGTAATATTTTCTAACTTTCTTAAAAAATTTCAAAATAAATGAATCATTTCTTTCAGTGCCCAGGAAACTGAGTATGTAGATTTTTTTCATTGGAATATATTTTAATTAAAAGCATTTTAGCAAGTAAACATTGAATTTAATATGATTTTTCATCTTTCCTTAAATGTTTAAACCTCTTATAAACTTGTATTTTAATAAAATATATATACATGTACATAAAGAATGTACACATTTAGTAATCAAGGTCCAAAATTGGTAAAAAGTAAAATTTAGTTTTATAAAAAAGAAAGCAATATAGCAAATTTGCCTACTCATTAGAAAAATTAAACACATAAATATATAACTCATTTTCTAAATCCATGAGGTAGATTGCACAAAAACAGTGAAGCTGCTGAAGATATGTTTTTAAAGAATTCTTAAAAGCTACAGGAAGAAAAAAAAACTTCTAAAGCAGTTTACTAACATACTTAGAACATAGAAACCACAAACAGCAGGAGCAGCAGGCCAGAAAAGCAACATAAGATTAAATTAAAATCTGTATCATGTAGGTCTAGTCTCCTCCCATACATATAACACCGGAGTAATGTGATTGTCACTTTTGTTTTCTAATAGGCAACATATTGCTATGCTCTTCAAACTGGAAACTGGAGTTGAATCAATTAGGAAACAAACACATCTACTATAGAATTTACTAATTAAAAAAAAACCAAACTGGGCCATTTAAGTAAGATATGTAATAATTTAAGCTGTTAGGTTTTATTATCAAAAGAAATTGCTGAAGGAAATGTTATACTACTTCTGGTAAAAAATAAGCTTCATTTTTAGACTTCTATGAAAGAATTAAAGTTAATACCACATAAATGAAAAAAGTATTCATAAGGAATGGCATGATTTAGGAAAGCCTATGGCTACACAAAATCATTGCCATCATTACTGGTAATATTTGTAGCTGGTATAAAGCTTTCTGATATATGGTGAACTGAACACTGCAGCTTTAATTGAAGTTTGAATGTTATAAACAGTTAGATGTCTGGCTCTGGCCTGCATTCTAATACCATCAGCAGAACAGAGATGGGAAGTATAAACAAACCTTTTAACTAGATTACAGTCTCTCAAATGGCCAAGAAATCCTTTAGCACAAACTCCTGTGTTACAAATGTGGGAGAAGGAAAATTATTTTTTGGAATAATGCTAAAAAATAGCCTCTATATTTCCGTCATTACTGGAACATGTACTTGACTTTCTAAATATTGGCTTAGTACTGGGTAATGATAAACTTTACATTTAACTTTCCAAATAAGTAAAAATCCTTTTTATCTATAGCAGCTGTTTTTTATATCAGTATATCCCAAGTAAAGAAGCTGTTTAGAAATCAATACTTTCTTTTGTTGAATGTGGAATACTTGCCTCCCCCAACATTAGTGGCTGTATGTATACAACCAAGAGTATTATTTTTAGATATAGTAATATTAAGAATGTATGGATTAAGTTAATTAATGGCTAACAGATCGGCAGACATTTCTGGACTCAAGGTATATAGAAAGCAGTAGCTTTAGATACAAGGATGAATCTTAATATAATTTAGCATTCAGTCAACCTTAAGAAACATTTAAGGTTTACTTCCAACTTTCAAGATACAGACTATAAATTTAAAAAAGGGGAGCACAAGAATGTAAATTTTAACACTAGTACCATACAGAAATTTTTCCTCTAATTGCCTGAATCTTGGTTGGTTGGCAAAGAACTCCACAAAGCATGGATGTGCAAAAATTTTCACCATTACAAGGTGGGTGACTGATTTATATAACTCATTTTAGTCCTTTAAAACAATATGTTCTAATAAATTACTCAGTAACACAGAACTTAATTACAAGTTCTCTAAGAAAAGGTTATACAGGTCAACTGAAACAGGACTCAAATTAGAATCAGTCACATAGAACTTTGAATGAAGTATATGCTTTTCACCAGGTATGGTATCATTAGTGATTTTCTTTTCCATCATGTGCAGCTGCATTAGAAGATATTCCTTAATATGTGTTAAGCCTGGTTCTCACGTCGGCTCTCTGAAAAATTATACTGAGTCATTCCAACTTCTAAAATCTCACATGATATTATAGAAATACCTCAAACAGAAACAATGATGAGTTAGAATCTTTACCTTTAAACCCTTATCTTTAGGTATTGCCTTTGCCTATTAGGAATTACCTTTAGGTTATCTAAGGATGTTATTTGAGACCAAAGACTTCTTCTACCCCACCAATTACTGAGATTATTTGTTAAAGCAATAAAATCAATTTGTTATAAAGTTTCCTCTCTGAAATATAATAGACTACAGAGAACAGTTTTTTAGCATTTAAAAATATAACCAAATTCTACAAGTCATAATGCATCAGCATATTATTTATAGAATAATATAGTCAATTTATGCATATAGGGTGAATGTGTATTTACTTAGGATGCATAAGAAAATTACTTGATTAACAACATAGAATTTTTAAAAATTATTCTTTTCTTCTAGAAGCAAAAAATGTAAAAGTAAATCTGGTTAGCTAGGTCAAACACATTTTAATTCAGTAGCTGCTTTAAAGAACAACTATATAATAATTTAGGCATCTAGAGAATCCACCAAGTTGTCCATTCTCATACAAAAAATATTTCTGACTTTATGTAGTACTAAAAAGAGTACATTAAATTTAATTCTGTATGTATAATGTAGTAATTATGAAAATCTTATAAAATACAGGGTCCAGAAGATATGCATATATACACACCCAACCACTAGGCAATATAAGTCCCTTCTGTGTAGAGATTTTCCATTAAAACATTTACATTAAAATGTTTACAGTAAATATGCATTGGATTACAAATTGTTAGAACCTTCAAACTTCACCTAACAAAATGCTAGATGCAACCCATGCAAGAGAAAGAAAGTTCAGTATGTAGAAAGCCTAAATGTAATCTTTGCCATGCAGAGAGAAAACTGATTTTATGCATACAGCTGACCCTTGAACAATGAGAGTGCTGATCTCTGTGCAGTTGAAATCCTGTATAACTTCTGACTCTTCTAAAACTTCACTACTAAAAGCCTACTGTTGAACAGAAGACTTACTGGTAACATAATCAATTAAAACATACTTTGTGTCTTACATGTATAACATATTCTATTCTTAAAATAAAGCTAGAGGAAAAAAGTGTTAAGAAAATCATAAGGTAGAAAAAGTATACTTAAACTACTGTAAGAATTCTGCATATAAGTGGACCCACAGTTCAAACCTGTATTGTTCTAGGGTCAAGTGTATTTTATTTCCAGTTGCACACTGGTCTGCATCTATGTTCCTTATAAAGACCTGGGTTTGTTTATTGTTTTTCTCTCCTTGTAAACTTGTAGAAATTTTCCATCACTCTATCAATAAGCTATTTGGGCCATGATTTTATTAGTGGTTACCAGAGTACTTACTGACTGATAAAAGCTATTGTGACTGTGCTTTAAATTTTAAAAAGTGTTATGAATTTACTGTGACTAAGTATTTTGCTGCTATATGTAAAATGCTGTTTTATCAGTAGTAGGTTTCCCCATCTATAACATGGCAATAATGTTCAAAGTTCACAGGACCAGTGTATTGATATATTTATCATAGTGTTAGGCACTTATAATAAATAGTAACTATGATTATTACTAGAATAAAAAGTTAAGAATGAACTTGAAAGAGATCAGAATTGACCTTCAGAAGATACTGTATTTACCTTCACAAGATACTGTACCAGCAAGAGAGTCCTTCCTTTCAAACTGTGAATCAATATTATTCTAAGTACAGTTTAAGGGGGACAAAGAAAATCCAGGAAATTTCCCTCTAATATATTTTTAAATTACATATGAAAGCCATGATAGGAACCAAAATAGTATCCTTTGGTTTTGAAACATCCATAACCAAGAAACTCCAAATCATTTTACTGAAGTTGTCTCACATAATCAAGATTAAAAATTGCAACTAACCTGTTTGGAGTTAGAAATGGAAAGCTTCTAATGAGGATCTTGGAGGAATTTATCTAGTGCACACTGAAAATTCCAAAACCCCTAAATAGTATATACTGTAATTATTCCATGATAATTAAATTATACTGGTAGCTTAAACTATAGAAATTAACTAAATGATCAAAATGATAATGTACCATGTCTTCCAATGAACCATGAAAGATAACCTGTTATATGAAATGTAAAGAGAAAAGTTACTTTTGAGAAAAAAAAAAGTTTAAATTTGGAGAGTTTGGGTTTGGTTTTTTGGGGGGAATAATTTAATGAGGTACTTCAATGAACAATGTTGATAATGTTCAAATAAAAGTATGTACCAATAAAATACTAGCAATGATAGCCACATAGACTAATTTTATGATCAAAAATTAATGAATTATATACAGAATAGAAATCCCCAGAATACAGTATTAAGTGGAAAATTTTTCTTTATATTTTTCTATTTTAATAAAATACAGCAAAATCCTTCTTAAACATGCGTTTTTCCACCTAATAGTATCCATTTAATTAGTATAAAATTGATTTAGGAAAAAACATCAAAATAAAGTTATGACCAATAGACTTGTGGAATACAATAAAAATATCTCTTCATATTAAACTGTAGGGACCATCCTTGTTTTTCAGATGCCTAGCACAGTGCCTGACAGACAGCAGATGCTCAGTAGATGTTTAATGAATACCTAAATACAATATGTTTTGCACATACATTCAAAATCCAGACAAGTTTGCAAAGGTACATAAGTTGGGCATAGGCTTTCTGGCTGACTTCATGGGGTCCCAGTGATGACTAGGAGTAAATCTTCATATCCATAGAAAACTGGCAAGTTGATAAGTGTCTGGGTAAGGACCAAAAACACAAAGTCAGGGAAACATGTCACCTAAGTAACAGTTGCTTTATAGAGCTGGTAAAAGTGGCCTAATCATTCCAATATCCTATTGCACTAGGCATTCAATGAAATGAAATTTAAGTGTACCTTGAACTTTTGCCAGTATATTTTTAATTGGAATTTTTTGGAAATCTCTTACTAAAAATAAATGATTTTTGTTAAATTGCATCCTGTACAAGGATTAAAGGGAATATGTTTTTATTTTCTATAAATACTATATTGTTATTGGGATTTATTTTGGCTGACAGAAAAAGTGAGAGCTACAGTAAAAACAAATTTAAAAAATCATGGTAGTGGAGAAATTGTAGGAAAGATAAAGGAAGAAAGGAAACGAATTCCACATATGGGAGTAAAGAAATTTAAATATGCCTAACTCTATTATCAATTATGACAAATAACCAGTAGGGCCTACTGTGCACCAGACACTGCTGTGAGGGATATAAAATGTTAACAAGACAAGAATCCTTAGTCTTAAGTGGTTCACACAGCAAGACTAACAGGTAAACATTCATAATACATTATGTATCATTCTTATATACATGTCTTTAATCCAAGAGTAAGAAGTAAGTAAGAAGTATATTTATTAATTAGAAGTGCAGAGAAAAAATAAGCGTCAGAGGAAGCTGAAATAATTCTAATAGTAACTATCTAGAATGAGAGAAATCAGTACCTCTTAAATCAACAAGAAATAAGTGAGTTATAAATAGACAAAATTTTAGCTTAAAGCTATATACCTAAATATTCTTAGAATAATATGCCTCCATATAAAATCCCTAAGTGCTATACACAAAATTGTGAATGAGTCTCATTCACGACCTCATAAGAATGAGGTCGTATAGCATAGTGACTGTCAAAAGACCTCAGTTCTCTGGTTCATGTTCTGCCCACTTAGAGGCCTTGGAACCTAGGCAAGTTCCTCAAGCTCTCTGAAATTCAGCAATATGAAAAATGAAGAGCTGGATAAAGTGATCTCCAAGATATCACTTAGATGAAAATTACAATCCTAAAATGTCTTCATATTTAAAATATAAGCCATAATAAAAAGGGTTTTCTAAATATAAATCATTATCCAACTTAGAGGAAGTCTGGAAACCTCAAACCACACAGAATTACCCTATGATGGTGGGATATAGGAACATTTTCAAAAGAAAAGCAGACACAACTTAAGTAAAGGTATTATTGTCAAGACTGTAAATTTTCACTCAGCTGCCGACAGGGCAACTATCTTCCAATTATATACACAATTTGCTTTACTTAAAATTGATTTCTTCACTAAGTTCTACTTTCTCCCTCTTATGTTAAGGTTGCTGAGGAAGTAGGGTGAGGACGAGAAATCCTAGGTGGACCTGAAATAGTAGTATTGATGTTGGGAGAAAAACTTGAACTTGACACAGATTTCTGCTGAAGTGCACCAATTACACCTCAGCGGAAGGTAAGAAACTGTTCAAACTGATGACAGAAAGGAAGGAAATAAGACCATATTGTTTATTGCTATACAGCTTTTCCCCCTTGTGTTGAAATGTCTACTTTTGCACACATTAATGAAAATTTTACAGAACAAGTTTCTACAGTTGCAATGCATTTCTGCCACTAAAATAGAAGCATCATTATGTTTTGGTTTTACCATCAAGAAAATAAAAATTAAAAAGTATTACCACGTTTTAATAATATTTACGTCAAATATCCATCTAGATTTATTTTTCTTCATTCCTTTCTATTTGATCAAATTGCTATTTTCATATTACCAGTCTGATCATAAAATTGCTGCTTTACAAAAGAATATTTTTTGCTGACATAAATTATGGGATCAGAGATACCAATGCAGTTACGAAAAAGGGTGTGTGTGTGTGAGAGAGACAGAGAGAGTGTGTGTGCGTGAGAAAGTGTATATATGTATGTGTGCATCCATCTTCAAGGAAAGGATAAAGAAATGCATGTATGAAACAAAATGCCACTTTCCAATGTAAGCCCTAGTAAAAGGCCTACACTGGAAACATAGTTTTTAGCATTTGTGAAATAAAATACAGCACTGATTTTGAAAGCCATAGTGATTTTTATGAAGACTGTTATTCTATAACCCGAAACCTGGATTTATCTTTCAATTTTTGTCTAACTACAATGAATATAATAAGTACATCTTCATTATTTGACTCATGAAAGTATATTTTAGAAATTTGTGTTCTTTCACATACAGTGATCAATTTGGTTCGGTACCCCAAGAGATGAAAAGCTCATCTCAATTTACAACACTAAATAAATAATTCAGTTAAAACTGAAAGTGGTACCAATCCGGCAAACTATTGATGGAGAGGTTTGGCCTTCCATGAAGCCAGAACAACATAAAGTTTTCAATGGGGATTACTTGTTCAGACAAGTTACAAAGATTAGAAAAATACCCAGATTAATTAGGAAATAGCTAATATTCTCATCTTATGGAAAATAATTATCAAGAACGTATGTAGGGAGAGATAATACCGGAGGTATTTAAACTTTGAGCATTTTAAGCTTTGAACTTTACATGCTAATATATGAAACAAACATTTAACAAAAAAAGCAGTAATACAAGTCAAAACCTAACCAAAGGCCTCTATCAACTAAAAATTTGAAATCTTCCATGCAAGTCAGACACAACAACAACAACAACAAAAAGGAAAATTAAACCCAGAAAGCAAAAACCAATCAAGTCTGTTCCAACACTGAAGTCAATTTCCAAACCATATACAGAACCAAAAAGGGGAAAACACTCAGGTCTACAAATGGATAAGCAGTTCCAATACAATCCAAATCCCGACATTTTCCCACTCAGAAACGAATGCAGTGGAGCTTTTCCTGGGGAAAAAGGAAAAAAGCTCTCCAAATGAATTTTTTCAAGTGACATCTAGAAAGTGTGTCTCTTTCTGTCTCTTTCCCTGGCGCCTCATTGGAGGAAGGAGGGGGTTGTTTTTGTATTCTCCCCCACTGGAGCAAGACACAATCAGATGTTAGCTGGAGAAGAGAAACCACTTTTGACAACAGCAAATAAAAATAAAAGTGCCCTTCCTCCTCTGACAGGATGGGCACCCACCTCACACACCCCTCCCCACTCCAACCCCTCCTTCACCCACCCCCCCCAGCACCACCCCCTCCTCACCCCGGAGCTCCACTGCGTATGTGGTTTGGTGCTACTGTTGCCCCGGAGTTAAAGTCAGAGCCAGAGGAAGGCAATGAAGCCCCCACAGACACACTTACCTTTCCTGCCCCCCACTTTTGAGTGCCTTCCCTGGAGCTGTGGAGGATGACACAAAGGGTAATAAAGGGGGGGGAGTGGAGGAGGAGGAGGCGAAGGAGGAGGAGAGCTGGGGAAGTGGCTGCTCCTGGGTGTAGTGAGATGTCTCCAGCCAGGGCCAAGCAGCAGCAGCAGTAGCAGCAGCAGCAGCAGCAGCGGCAGCAGCAGCAGCAGCAAAGGGTCTGTGTTGCTAAGAGGCTTTTGGTCTCTTTCTCTCCTCCTCTCACGGCCAAAGAGGAGGAGGGTGGAGGGGGCTCGGGAGGGAGGCTAGTGGAGGGGTGAGGGGGTAGGAGTCGTGGATGGGGGTTTTCGAAGAAGAAGAAACTCCTTCTTCTTCTTTCTCAGGCTCAATCCCCCTCTCAGGTCTCAGGGCTGGAGGGTGGGGGAAGGAACTCAGCCGCCTTCCCCCCACCCCCCTCAATTCAAGGTTGAAGTGGGGTAAAATTAGTGTCCTGTCCCTTTAAAAATAGAAATAAAAGGTGCCCCCCCTCTGCCACTGCCTCTCTCTTCATCATCAGCTGCTGCTGCTGCTGGGGTCTCTCTGCTGGGGGGGGGAGGGGGGGTTCGGGTAGAAGAGACGGGAGGCACTCACTGCGCATGTCCCTCCCTGACGGGAGGCTGGTTGGTTGAAGGCAGGAGGAGGGGGAGGGGAGGAAATGATACGGTTTCCCAGAAGGCTCCGAGGCACTTGCGACCCGGAAGACATTGTAGCAGGGGGTAGAGGGGCGGGGGCGGGGAGTAGGAGGAAGTCGCTACTCTTTAACACCCCGTGCCCCCCTCCTCTCTCCCAAGGGAAAGCGGAGGAACGGAAGTGGGCGTGGACGGAGACGCAAGTAAGTCACGTGTCTGGGCGGGAGTGGGGCGGGGTGGGAGACGCGGTGCGTGCGCGGGGAATGTCGGGAGTAGTGGTGTACCGTTGGCAGTAGCAGGTGAAGCTGAGCGGACTACGCGGTGAGTGGACTGTGAAGCGGTTCCTGTTGTCGCTAGATTCCTGCTCTGCCCTGATAAGGGCAGACTTTTCTGTGAGAGGTAACACGGGGCAGTCTAGCCTGAAAACGAAAGGCAGGGTCGCCAGAGGCGAAAGGCAAATCGAAAAGAATGAGGACGGAAGGTTGCGGAGACTGGAAATGCGGGAAGGAGCAGGCTTGTCTAGGCCAGGCAGGCCCCTTCTGTCTCGTGGCCTTCCTGTGAGGCTGCTGACGAATCCCTGACGCCTGCAGGTCATCCTCAAGAGAGCAGATCTCTGGCGGGGTGTTGACTACACCCGGTGGTGATGAGGAAATTTGATCCTGCTGCTAAAGAGAAATGGGATCTGTGGCGCTTCTGCAGGTCACTGTTGACTGTTTCTTCAGCTCAGAGCAGGAGGAGAGAAAAGCTCCGTGTGTGAATTTTGACACCTTCGGGCATTAGATGCATTACTTGCATTGGGTATTATGACCATCATTCCTTACTTCGCTATGCGATGGAATTCTGGAGTGGTTTTGGGGGGGAGGGAGCAAGCTGGGAAGTCTTGAATGGAATTTCCCTCCCGTATCTTGGCGTTATTGCTGCAGCACAATGCTTCTGCTTGTTCTGAGAAAAGGGATATGGGATGGTGTAGTCGTCGATGTTGTTACGGTTTATAGAGAAGGGACATAAAATTCTCTTTCTCTAGTGTAGATGAGAAATTTTTAAATGGGCATTTTGTTTTAAGTTTCTTTGGTTACTAGTCTCAGATGGTTTCTCAATTAAATGCCACCTATTTTTGCTGGAAATGTTTCCTTCATAAGATAATAATTTAAACTACTAAAGAATTCATGAATTTACATTAGTAAGCCTTTCTTTCTTTCTTTCTTTTTTAGTAAAATATCACCATTTCTTTTTCATACTCATTTCATACAATCTTAACTAGAGCCATTGCTGTCTTTCAGTTATCTTCTTTGGTAAAAGTACTTTGAAAGATGATCACTCTTTATAGTTTCTTCTAAGACCAGTAATCTAAAATTCCTCATTTTGTTGTATTGGTATTATTTAATTCTGTAATGAGTTCTTTAGGAATACGTTGTCAATTAAAGTTGCTACTTTTTTTTTTTTTAAGATTTTATTTATTTATTTGTCAGAGAGAGAGAGAGAGCGAGCACAGGCAGACAGAGTGGCAGGCAGAGGCAGAGGGAGAAGCAGGCTCCCCACAGAACAAGGAGCCCAATGTGGGACTCGATCCCAGGACGCTGGGATCATGACCTGAGCCGAAGGCAGCTGCTTAACCAACTGAGCCACCCAGGCGTCCCTAAAGTTGCTACTTTTCTGCATTTTACTTCTTATGTTTTGGCAGTGGACCCTATTTATACACTATTGCCTAGTGCTTCTTTCTTGTGTGTAGTTTGTGAAACGGAATTAAAAACTAGACTCTTGTGCCTTAAAATTTTGTTTGTATTGCAACATTTACCACTTTATAAAAGAAAAAAAATTATAGCAAAGCAATATAAGTGCCTTCGGTAACAAATTTAAATTTTTTTTATGTTAAGATACTAAATATGCAAAAAATGCACAAATCATAGGTATGTAGTATAATGAATAATTACTAAGTCAACACCTTGGTGATCACTACCAAATTCAAGAACTAGAACATTCTTGGCATTGGAGACCAACTCCTGCCCCCATCCATTCTTGAATATTCTGCTCACCACTTCCAGAGGTTAACACTAACTGAATTTTTATTGTAATTATTTCCTATTTTTATTTCAAGTATTTTTGTAACCACCGATGTTGGCATTCCTACACGATGCAGATGAATTTTGCCTGTATTTTACCTATATGAAAAGATTATACATTATGTACTACTTGCTTCTTGTGCATCAGTATTTAACTCTGTTAGTGCATTTAGCTGTAGTAATGTTTTTTTCATTTTTATATAGTAATGTCTATAGTAAGTGGTGTGTAGTAAGTCCTTTTATTAATAAACCACAATTAATTTAATTAGTCTAAGTTTAATGGACATTTGGATTGTGTCTAGTTTTTAGCAATTATAAGCAATCCTACTATGAATGTACTTATGCATGTATTTTTATGCACATAGCATTTATTTTTGTACAGTGTAGATTATGCCAAACTTTCCCAAAATAGATCAATTTATACTCCTACCAACAGTATATGATACATAACTTTTTTCAACAGTGTCACCAACAGTTGACATTTTTCATTTTTGCCACATGATGAATGTGGCTTATTATTGTTTTAATTTACAGTGCTCTGGTTATTAATGACTTTGAGCATTTTGTAAAAAATGGCTATTTCAGTTTCTTGTTTGGAATGTCGTTTCTTTACCACAGTGTTTCTTCTGTTGGGTTGTCTATGTTTTACTTAAAGATTTGACCAGTGTGGCAAATATTTTCTGTGTGCTTGGAACATTTCTTGCTTCCTGTATGATTTTCTCTTCATTTCATTTTTTTACTGGCTTATATGCCATTAGTATTATTTTAAATTTATTTGTAATTTTAACTCAAAGAAAGAGGTTCTATACCATAGCCTGCTTGTGGCTGGTCATGGACAACTTGAAATGTGTTTAGTGTTGCTGAGGAACTGAATTTTTAGTTTTATGTATTGCTAATTTAAATTTGGAAATTGATACTTGATTTGGTTGTTGAAAAGCCCTTAAGTATGTTTGGAACAACTTGGATATGTAAATGTACTTTTCAATTGGAAACTATAAAAATAAAGGTCAAATATTTCTGATGACAATTTAGCATCTGAATTGTCATGTTCTGTAAATGTCAAATTGCAGATTTCTGAAACTTAGTATGAAAACAATAGAATAATTTAGCTTTTTATTATAACTGCATGTTGAAATTATAATAAATTAATTTTACCTTTTTTAATGTAGATACTAGAAAATTTTAAATTATGTATGTGCGTGGTATTGTATTTCTCTTGGACAGTACTGTTCTTACCATCAACATTCAGTTACATATGCCTATATTTTTACCATTTTCGGTCTTCATTAATTTTTGCATCTCTCAATTTTCTTTGAAAATCTTTTTCGTTTTGCTTTTAATACTGTTTAGAGTATCTTTAATACAGTTGTACTGAAGGCGAGTTATCTTAATTTTTTGCTTACCTTACAGTGTCTTGTTTCATCTTCAATCTTGAAGAATGTTTTGGGTCTTTTAAACTGTAGACTTTGGTTGTTTTTCAGAATCTTGAAGATAACGTTCCAGTGTGGGTTTTTGCTTTTTGAATTTTTTTAGCTTCCATTAGTGATTTGAGAAGTCAGCTGTCAATCTAATACTTGCTGCTTTGAAAGAAATCTCTAAAAAATGTTTTAAGTTTTCTGCTATTTCCTTATGATATTTTGGATAGAATTCATTTTCCTGTTTTGGGTTGAGATGCTTAAATCTCTGGATCAGTGTCTTTTTAAGAAGTAAATGACCCAATTTTTTACTGTTTCTAACTACTTGCTAAAAATTACAGTTGTGGCTTTTGTTGGCCCAGTATTGGTTATTTGTTGTTTTTAACTGATAATTTCAGTTTCTTAATTTTTTTAAGGGTCTGTTTCTGCTGGTTCATGATTTTTTCCTTGTGTGACTATGTCCGAGTTGTTGGATATGAAAAATTACAGGATTATTTAAGTCTTAGGATAATGGTATCTACTTTAGGAAGGCATGTTTTCCTGGGAAAGTTGATTATGCATGCTACCAGTCCCAAGTCACTTAGTTCATGTTCGACTTCAGATTACTTGTTTTATACACACACACATGCACGCATGCACGCACGCACGCATGCGCTATTTAGCAGGGCTTCAAGTCATGAGTCATATGAGTTCTGTTTTCCATCTAGTTTCTCCCTGATCCTGATGATGTTGCTCTTAGGATCTCAACTTAATTTGGGTGATGATATATTTGCATCCCACTTTTGGTGGATCCTGTGCTTTGATTTTTTTTTTTTTTTCCTCGTAGCCTAGGAAAGCTACCAGCAGCACAGCTCTTCTGTTTTCTCAGTCTGTGGGTCTGCCCATCCAGGGCTCTAACTAAATCCTGAGATCATGACCTCAGCTGAAATCAAGAGTCAGACGCTTAATTGAGTCATCCAGGCGCCCCAAGTTAGTTAAAATTTAGAAAAGTTTCAAGTAGTTTTTGAGTTAATAGTTTAAACTATTATATGTAAAATGTAAAAGTTTAAATAGTTTAAAATGTAAAAGAACATGTTCTTGGAATATTAACTACTTCTACATGGCTTACTAAAAACAAGTTTAACTTATCACAAGTTTATTTTATCACAAGTTTATTCTCCAGAGTGTGTCCCACCAGAGTTGTACCATGGTGGACAGAAATGGTTGGGCCTTTATCCCCACATCTTCCTAAGACCCAGGAAGGTGTGATGTTGGACAGGGTGGCTGTTAAAGCCCCCATATCCCCATCTCTGGGGAAAACAGTTTTTATACTTTTTTTGTCTGATTTTTTTGGTATTTAACTCCATATTTCCAAGTAACATATGCTACCACTTAATTTTTCCATTTTAGGCACTATCTGTTGACTTCCTCTGTGGATGGTGTAAATTTAGGTTTTTCCCACAAATACCCATGCCCTCTTCCAGCATTCCAGTGATACCTTAGTTTTTGGTAGATAACCATTCTATGTCTGTATATTTCTCAATATTTATGATTAATTCAGTCCCCCATACTCTGCATGTTATCAGCATCTCCTCTCCACAGGTTCAGAAGTTTTTGTTATTGTTGTTTGTTGTTGTTGGTCTGTGTTGTTGTTGTTCAACTAGTTCAACCATCATTGAGAATTTCTCCTAGAACATTCTGATCTCCAGTTTAGGCTGGCTGCTTGATATGGCTGCCCCTCATGCAACCTGTCTCTATCCTGTGATGTATCCTCTCTTACATCCCATGTAATTCTTTGCTTGTGTTAATTTTTGCATCTCTGAATTTTCTTTGGGGATCTTTTTTCTTTTTTTGAGTACATGCTTTTAGAATTTCTTTAACTTAGGTTATCATCATTAAAGGGTTAATAGTTATCTATTAAGATTAATAATTGATTTTGTTCGGTCAGTCTCCAGTAGCTAAGTGGCAGATGTTTTGAGGTGTTCTGTACCTCTGAATGTCTTTAGGTTGCCCTAACTTAGTTTGAGTGTAGGATTCTAAGTTGGAAATGTTTTTCTTCAGAATTGCAAAGTAATCCTTAGTGTTTGATATAAAATTTGAAGCTGTATTTTCAACAATTTGCACTTCACTTTTTTATTCCCAGTGGAAGCTCCTGTACCCTTTTTGTTTGAAGCTTATAGAAGATTCTCTTTGTTGTAGCTAGTGTTCTGAAATGTCACGGTGATGTGAGGTGAGTTATGAGTCTATAGGCATCCACTTTGCTGTGCATTTCATGGGTTCTTTTGTCTGGCAACTTGTATTCCTTAGTTCTGAGAAGGTTTCAGATACTTCTGCTCTGATTTCCTTGCCTGTGTTTTTGGCTCTGAAATTGCAATTAGACATTATATTCTTAGATGTATTTCTTCTCTCCCATATTTGATCTTCTCCCAGTCCTTTGCTTTACAGTTTCTTGAATACTTACTTGATTTCTTTAAACATTCAGACTTTAATTTCTATTGTTTTGTTCTTAATTTCAAGTACTTTTTTTGATCTCTGCATTTTTTTAAATGGCATCCTGATTATTTTTCTCTTTCTGAATTTAATTAAAGTTACATTTTAAAGTTTATTTCTGCCTACTTTCTTATCTCCAAGTTATCCTTTCTGTTAGGATGCTCTAAAGGCTTTCATCTTAGAGGCTTTCCTCAGCTATCTTGTGATCCTTGGTTGTGTGTTCAAATTTGTATAAAGAGCATTAAGAAGCTTTTTCATGCTCTCTGAATTTGGCTGAGCCTTGCTTAAATGCTAATGGATCAACCTTTGGGAAGATTTCTCTGCAGCATGTTTGGTGGGGGAATCCTGATACCCACTTTTTTGCTGTTATTTGGAAGCCTTTTCTCTTGGGCTAATAAGAGCCCAATGAAAAGAATTTTCCAGTCTCTTGCCTCTAAGTCAGTGGTTCTCAGCTTTGACAGTATGACCCCCAGGAGACATTTGGCAATGTCCAGAGACATATCTGATTGTTAAGGGTGAATTGCTATTGAAAATCAGTGGGTAGAGACTGCAGATGCTGTTGAGTATCCTACAATGCATAGGACAGCCACCTACAACAAATTAGTTCAAAAATGTCATTAGTGCCTATTGTGAGAAACCCTGTTCATGGCATAAGCCTGAGAACCAGGTGAAAACAGCACAAGAATCACATTTGATATTGTTTTAAAAGATTTTATTTAGTGATAGAGTGAGCAAGCAGGGCCAGGGAATGGGGGAGGAGCAGAGGGAGAGGGACAAACAGACTCCACGGAGCCCTCCGTGGGGCTCCTTCCCATGACCCTGGGATCATGATCTGAGCTGAAATCCAGAGTCAGCTGCTCAACCAGCTGAGCCACCCAGGCGCCCCTGATTTTTTTTTTTTTTTTTTAAATGATACTCTGATCTGCTGTGCCTGGTTATTTCCCAATGTAAATTTCTTCTGTTACTGTATAGAACCTTGTCTTTTGAAGGAGAGAGATAAGGTCTCCATTTAATTTTAACTGTCTTATCACTTCAGTTTTTTGAAGATGAATTCTAGCCCAAATTAAAATACTGGTTATTAAGTGATCTTGTTGTTACGTGTTTATTCTGTTTGAATAGGATTGACCAATGAGACGTTTTATGGAATGCTTAAGTTTGAAAATGAGATATAAGTTGAATGTTATAAATAAAAATGTAGATAAAACCTGGAATTTACAGTTCTTCCCCTTCTTCTATTTCAGTTTTATTCCTCCTTTTCACTCCAGATTCTTTCCTAGGTGCTTATCTTCAAAGAGCATCTGTTGGGGACGCCAAAGTTTTCTTTCATTTCTTTTTTCCCCTTAATATCATATTCTTCTCCCAGTGTCCCTTCTCATCTTCAGTAAAAACACAATAAAATTTTAGATATTTTACTGCTTCTTTGATTAATATGGCAATGAAATTACTATTAAGTTTTAACCAAAAGATTGAGGTCAGAGTTGGCAAGATCAAAGGTCCAAGTGTGTTAGTGGTGGACTTGTACATTTTCGCTTTCTCCCATATGCTTTCATCTTGACACCATTATAAGAATGTACATTTTTTTATATAGATGACCTAGAAATGTCAACTTACATTGTTTTCCCAAGATAATCACGTCTAGATTTGTGTATGTCTTAGTTATTTTAAAATGGATAAAACCCAAAAATATTTTCTTTAAAAGCTGTGTTGCAACTAGTAGCCATTAGACCTCTGTTTGAATCATGTCCAGTGGGCATGTTCTCATATATATTCTTACTTTCATATGTAAATATTCTATTCTTCTGATTTAAGAATAAAAACAAGCAGATGAATTAGTTTTAAAATATTTTTAAAGTAGTTAATATTTCCTTTGACTCACATTATTGTTTAGCAAACATTCCCATAGGGTCATATTCTCCCAAGGCAGATTTTGCCCATACATTGTATTCTACAGAGATTTTTACTTCATTTTATAGGTTGCCTGTTGTACTGACTTGAAAGTGACTGTTTTTTTGTGCTTACATTTCATTTTCACAAATCTTCCATAAGTTTGTGTTCCCACCTGGGTTTTTCACGAATTGTCATTAAAAAGAGTAGAGTTTGGGTCTGTATTTTACCATGTGGTAAAGACACTTTACCATAGTTGACAGCAGGGAAAAGTGAAGGTTGTGACTTTGATCAATCCTTTCTTTTTTTTTCTTTTTGGATTTTTTAAAATTAATAGACTCATTTTTTAGAGCAGTTTTAGGACTTATAGAAAAATTGATCTGAGAGTACAGCAAATTCCCATATATTCCCACTGGCCTAGCTTTCCTACTATTAACCCAGTTTACCTTATTGTTAACATCTTGCCTAGAGTGATGTGTTTTTTGCAGTTGATGAACCAGTATTGATATGTTATTATTAAGGAAAATTCAAAGTTCTTTGTATGTTTTAGATACCAGTCTTTTATCATATATGTATTTTGCAAATATGTTTTCTGTCTGTGGCTTGTCTTAACAGTGTCTTTCACAGGGCAAAAGTTTTTAATTTAAATAAAATTCTTTCCATCAGTGTTTTCTTTCCTGGATTGTGCTTTTGATGTTGTATCTAAAAATTCATTGCCAGGGATGCTTGGGTGCCTCAGTCAGTTAAGAGTCTGATTCAGTCTCAGCTCAGGTCTTGATCTCAAGGCCATGAGTTCAAGCCCCGCATTGGAGTCCAGTGCGGAGCCTACTAAAAACAAACAAACAAACAAAGAAAACACTGCCAAACGCAAAGTAACAGATTTTTTTTTACTATGTTCCTTTTTAGAAGTTGTATAGTTTTACACTTAACTTATGGATTTATTATCCATTTAGTGTTAATTATTGTGAAATGTTTAAGTTCTTTGTCAACTCAGTTTTTTGCCCGCATATGTTCACTTGTTCCAGTACCATTAGACTTTATTTGTTGAATTATCTTCTTTGTCAAAGATATTTATGTGAGTCTGTATCTGACTTTGTTATGTTCCATTTATTTATTTTTCTATCCTTCCACCATTGCCACACTGTGTAGTTGACCCCTGAACAACCCAGGTTGCAACCCCCTGTACAGTTCAAAATGAGTGTATAACTTTTAATTCCCACCCCCAAACTTAACTACTGAGAGCCTACTATTGACTGGAAGCTTTACATATAACATAAGCAGTTTGTAACATGTATTTGGTTTCTAGTATGTAATATATGCTGTATTCTTAAAGTAATCTAGAGTAAAGAAGGTGTTATTAAGAAAATCATAGGGAAGAAAAAGACATTTTCAGTACTGTACTGTACTTGTATATTTAAAAAAGTGTGTGTAAATGGACCCTAGTAGTTCAAACTCTGGTTGTTAAAAGTTCAGTTGTATATATTAGCCTAGCTTTATAGTAAGTCTTGTAGTGGGGTAGTTTCCAATCTCAACCTTTGTTCTAGTGCAGTATTGTGTTGGCTTTTCAGTGCCTTTATCCTTTCCATGTAAACTTTAACATCAGTTTATTTATCGACAGAATAACTTGAGAATTTTGATTGGGATTTCATTGAATCTATAGATCAAGATTGGAAGAACTGACATAACCATACTGAGTCTTCTTATGCATCTAAATGGAGTATCTGTGCATTTATTTAGTTCCTCTTTTTTTTTTTTTTAATTAGAGTTTTATAGTTTTCCTTATGTAGAACCTGTATGTTGTCAGATTTATATCTACATTATGGGATTTTTCTTTTTTGGTACTAATATAAATGGTACTGTGTTTTTAATTTCAAATTCCAGTTCATTATTGGTGTATAGGAAAGCAGTTGACACTGGTGTATTAACTTTGTATCTTGAACTTTGCTTCAGTAGTTTGTGTGTGTATATTCTTTGGGATTTTCTACATACATGATCTGTCATCTGCAAACAGTGTTTTTTTTCTTTCTCCCTGTCTGTATACTTTTTATTTCCTTTTCTTGTCTTACGGCATTAGCTATGGGTTCAAGTAACATTTTGCACCAGTGGTGATCCTTGTTCTTGGTCTGAGTGGGAAAGCAGGCAGTTTCTCAATATGCAAAGTGTTAGCTAGATTTATTTATTTATTTATTCATTTTTTTTTCCCCCATTGAAAAAGTTTCCTTCTAGTCCTAGTCATTCTTTTTTTTGGCTTCCGTTTGACTTAGTTTTTGTTTGTTTGTTTGTTTGTTTTTTGAGAGAAAGAGACAGAGTATGTAAGTGTGCTGCGGGGGAGGGCAGAGGAAGAGGGTGAGAGAGAATCTTAGCAGGCTTTGCCTCTGGATGCTGGGCTCAATCTCATAACCCTGAGATCATGACCTGAGCTGAAATCAAGAGTTGTACACTTAACTGACTGAACCATCCAGTTCCCCAATTCCTAGTGTATTTTTGAATGGGAGTTGGATTTTGTGAAATGTTTTTTCTGCATCCTTGATAAAATATTTTTTTATCCTATTGATTTGTGGATTACATCATTTGCTTTAGGAATGATGAATGAGCCTTGCATATCTGGAATTAATCCCACTTATTTTTTTGTGTATAATTATTTTTATGCATCGTGTGATTGAATTTGTTAATTTGTTGAGAATTCTTGCATCTGTATTTATGGAAGATAATGGAATATAGTTTTCCTTTCTTGTAATGTCGTTATCTGGTTTTCTTATTAGGGAATAATGCTTACCTCATACAATGAGTTAGAATGTGTTCCTTCACCTTTATTTCCTGGAAGAGACTTGATATCATTTGTAAAGAATTGGTATCATTTCTTCCTTAAATGTTTGGTAGAGTTTACCAGTGGACCTATCTTGGCGTGTTAAGTTCTGTTTTGTAAGGTTATTTACTGATTCACCTTCTTTAGTACATATAAATGTATTCAGATTACTTATTTTTTCTTGTATATATTTTATTAGGTTGTGTCTTTCAAAGAATTGGTCTGTTTCATCGAGGTATCAAATTTGTGGGCATAGTTCATAATTTTTTCTTATCATCATCTTAAGGTTTATAGGGTCAGTACTGATGGTCTTGCTCATTTCTGATATTAATCATTTGTGTCTTTTTAAAATCTTTTGTTCTTCGCCTGGCAAGATGTCAATAAATTTTAAATTTAAACTGAGCCAGTTATTTTGTTAATTTTCCTGATTAATTTCTGATCTAATCTATTATTTCTTTTGCATAGTTTGGTTTGAATTTGCTTTTCTTATTTTAGTTTCCTAAGGTAGAAAATTAGGTTATTGATATTTTAGGTCTTTTTTTTTTCCTCTTCTGATAATGTGTGTTCAGTGCTGTAAGTTGTCCTCTATAATGTGTGTTCAGTGCTGTAAGTTGTCCTCTAAGTACTGCTTTTGCTGTATCTCTTATATTTGGTTGAGTTCTGTGTGCATTTTCATTTCCTTCCCAATTTTTATTTTTCTTGATTTTTCTTCTTTGGCCCATGTGTTTTTTAGAAATGTGTTGTTTAATCTCTTACGGTATTTTATTGGTCTCTTTCTATTATTTGTTTTTAGTTTAATTTCTTCATAATGTTAGAGCATACTTTATATAATTTCTGTTCTTTCAAATGTGAGGTGTATTGTATGGTTCAGAATGTGGTCTTCATTGGTGAATGTGCATATGAGTTTGAGAGGAACGTGTATTTTGTTCTTGCTGAATGCAATATTTTATAAATATCAATTAAATTCATTTGACTGATGGTCATGTTCAATTCAGGTATGTCTTTCCTGATTTTCTATCAGTTACCAATAGATATTGAGGTCTCCAAATGTAAGAGTAATTCATCACTTTCTTTTTACATTTCTATCACGTTTTTACTTCGTGTATTTTGACCCGCCATTAGGCGTGTACACAAGGATTATTCTATCTTATTGGAGAATTAACTTTTATCCTTTACCCTTTATTCCTGATATGTCTGCCTCCTTCTTCTGTACTTTCATCTGTTTCATTATATTTAAAGTAGGTCTCTTGGAGACCACATATTATTGGGTCTTGTTTTTATACCCATTCTGACAGTCTCTTTTTCATTTGTTGTATTTACTTCAACAACTGATATTTAAAGTCCTTACTGATATAGTTGGATTAATAGCTACCAGATTTATTGCTATTTTCCCTTTGTTGCCTTGTTCTTTGTTTCTTTTTTTGTCCTCCACTCTTTTTCTGCCTTCTCTTATTTTGACCTTTTTACATTATTCAGGGCTTTTCCCTCTCTCTCACAGGATATATTATACTTTTAAAAAAATTTCTCTCAGTGGTCTTGGTACAATTGCTATGTACATGTGTGAGCAATCCAAACCCATTTTCAAAAAACAATACACCATTTAATGGTTAGTACAAGTATCATGTAACAGGGTATTTGTAATTTCGTACTCCAGTTCCTTATGATATTTTTGCTATAATCATGTGTATATTGTTAAGCATATAGTATAGCAGCATACTTTATTTCTCTTTTAATGTTTATGATTTTTGGTTCATTCTTAGAAATTTCCATCTTTGCTTAAAATGCCCATCTGTAATTGCAGGTTACCTTTTTTCTCCATTAGCGCCCTTAACATACTAGTCACAGTTGTTCTATACTTCCTGTATGTTAATTTCAAAAATCTTTGCTAAAAAATCAAAATTTCTGTCACAGAATTTCAAAATTCTGTCTCTTTAAGCTGTATCTTTTTTTTTTCCTTTTAGTATGCCTTGTAACATTATGTTAAACAGAATTGTACTGTGTATAAAGAACTGAGGTAAATAAGTCTTTAGTGTGAGGTTTTTGTATTTATTCAGCTTAAAGGTAGACTGTGTTTATTGTTTGCTGTACCCATAGGTGTTAGAAGCTGAAATTTGCTCTTGTGTTTTTGCTTTTGTCTCCATCATTTTCTTTGGAATTCCCAGAGATTTCATAAACAGGCTCTGAGCATTCTTCTTTCACTTGTAAATCCCTGCTTTAATACGGGAGCCCTTTTAATACGGTAGGAAGATGTTAGGGGAGGGGAAGCATTATATATTCCTATAATTAGATTTTAGATTTTGTTCTGTGTGAGAGTCTTTGCTCTTGGGCTATGACCTTTACAGGTACTTCTCAGCACCCCCCCCCCCCCCGCATAAATACACACAGGTTACCCCCTTTAGGTGAGTCAGGTAGGCAAGAAGAGGCGTGAGTTGGGTATTTCTCTTCCCCAGGTCAGTTAGGGTTTGGTGAAATAGCTTGCTTTGTAGGCAAGCCTTGTTAGGGATAGAATGCTCTGGATGTATTTCAGTATGCCTGTTTTTCTCTTATCCCTGTTAAAACAGGAGGAAATATTTTTCTAATCCTCTCTGCAAACCTAATAGGGTTCCTGGAGGTAAAACTCAGAAAAGTAAGGAGTTTTCCCTAAGACTGGGCCCTGCTGGAGTTTTTAACTTTTAAACTTAATCAATGTTGAGTCTCCAGCAATTTGTCCATTGCGTTTTAAGTTTTCATACTTTGGAATTGCTTCCACTGCCGTATCTGTTCCTGGGCTTCTGCTCCAGTAAGCTGTGATTCTGTATGCCTGTGTATATTTAATATTGGAAGAAACAGTTGTGCCCTAAGACCTCATTCTTACAGATCTTAGATCTTAGAGTTGTTTTTTCAGTTTGTTCAGGTTTTCTTTTGCTGTGAGGACAGGAGTGTCAACCTTCAGGCTCCTTAAATGCTGGACAGAAAGCGTGGTCTTTTTTGAACAAACAATTGTGGGGGTGCTTGTGTTTGTTTGCTTATTTTAAAACCAAATCAGTCAAGATTATAGTTAAAGAGTAATTGTCTTTCATTATGTGTGTATCATAGCATAGTTAGCTTCCTACCCCTGGATATTTAATTTTCCTTTTTATAATCAGATATATTAAACATTTTTATAGCTAGGTATTTGTGTATGTCTGTAACTGTTTCTTTTGAGTACATTTCTGGAAGTGGAATTGGAAGATTCAAGTCTGTATAAAATTGAGTCTTCCAATAATATGTTTGTACTACCATTCTGTGTTGCTTGCATTATCCACAACCTCACCAATACAGACTATTGTCTTAACTCAAGAGCAGACATTTTAATCTATATGCCAAAAATTATATAATTTAATCTTTTAAATTTAGTTTTAATGAGAAAGAACCGCATTTTATTTTTTATTCATTTTTTAAGGATTTTATTTATTTGAGAGAGAATGGAAGTAAGAGAGAGCTATGAGAGGGGAGAAGGTCAGAGGGAGAAGTAGGCTCCCTGCTGAGCAGGGAGCCCAATGCAGTACTCGATTCTGGGATTCTGGGATCATGACCTAAGCCGAAGGCAGTGGCTTAACCAACTGTGCCACCCAGGCACCCCAAGAACTACATTTTAAAGATGAAGTTTACTTTGTTCACTTCCTAAGCTTTTTTTGTTGTTCAAGTATAGTTAACATACAGTTACTACTTTAAGGTGTATAACATGATTCAACACTGTACCTTCTCACTGCCCATCAAAATAAGTGTAAGCTTTATCTCCTTTACCTATTTTAACCATCTCCCAACCCACCTACTCTCTGGCAACCACCAGTTTGTTCTCTGTACTTAAGAGTTTGATTTTTTGTCTCTTTTTTTTCTTTGTTTTGTTTCCTAAATTCCACCTATGAGTGAGGTCTTATGGTATTTGTCTTTTTCTGATTGACTTATTCACTTAGTGTTATATCTTACAGGTTCATCCACATTGTTGCAGATGACAAGATCTCACTTTTTCTTCATGGCTGAGTGATGTTCCGTTATATTATGTATATATATTCCAATGTATATGTCCACCACATCATCTTTATCCATTCATCTGTGGATGGACAGTTGGCTTGCTTCCATATCTTGGCTATTGTAAATAATGCTGCAATAAATATAGGGGTATATATATCTTTTTTAAATTAGATTTTTATATTTTTTGAGTTATTACCTAGTAGTGCAATTACTAAATCATTTGGTAATTGTATTTTTAATATTTGAAGAACTTCCATACTGTTTCCACAGCAGCTGCACCTGTTTGCATTCTCACCAGCAGTGCATGAGGGTTCCTTTTTTTCCACATCTTTTCCAATACTTGTTGTGTCTTATATTTCAGATTTTAGCCGTTTGACAGGTATAAAGTGAGAGGTTTTTGTGGTTTTAATTTGCATTTCTCTGATGATTAGTGGTACTGAGCGTCTTCTCATGTTTGTTGACCATTTGTATGTCTTTGGAAAAATGACTACTCAGGTCCTCTGCCTACTTTTTAATTGGGTTTTGTTTTTTTGGTTTGAGTTGTGTAAGTTCTTTATATATTTTGTGTGTGTGTGTGTGTGTGTGTGTGTATGTATATAAATCTTTTATTAGATATATCATTTGTAAATTTCTTCTCCCATTCAGTAGGTTGTTGTTTAATTATTTATTTATTTATTTATTTATTTTGCTGTGCAGAAGCTTTTTATTTTGGTTTAGTTCCACTAGTTCAATCTTGCTTTTGTTTCCCTTGCCAGAGGAGACCTATCTAGAAAAATGTTTCTACGGCCAATGTTAAAGAAATTACTGCCTGTGTTTCCTCCTAGGAATTTTATGGTTTCAGGTCTCCCATTTAGATCTTTAATCCATTTTGATCTTACTTTTGTACGTGTTGTAAAAAAGTGGTCCAGTTTCATTCTTTTGCATGTAGCTGTCCTGTTTTCCCAGCACCATTTGTTGAAGAGATTGTCTTTTTCTTACTGTGTATTCTTACCTCCTTTGTCATAGATTAATTCACTCTAAAAGTGTGGGTTTATTTCTAGACTTTCTATTTTCTGTTGATCTTTTATCTGTGTTTGTGCCAGTATACTCTTTGGATTACTACAGCTTTGTTGTAAACCTTGAAATCTGGGATTGTAATGTCTTCAGCTTTGTTCTTCCTCAAGATTGATTTGGCTATTCAGGATCTTTTGTGATTCCATACAAATTTTAGTATTATTCATTCTAGTTTTCTGAACAGTGCTGTTGGTATTTTGATAGGGATTTGCATTCAGTCTGTAGAATGTTTTGGGTTAGTATGCACACTTTAACAATATTAGTTCTTCCAGTCTGTGAGCATGGACTATCTTTTAATTTGTGTTGTCTTCAATTTCTTTCATCAGTGTATTATGGTTTCAGCATAACACACTTAATCTTAACTTTATTCCCAGGTATTTTATTAATCCTGGTGTAATTGTAAATAGGATTGTTCTCCTAATTTCTCTTTCTACTACTTCATTGTTAGTGTATAGAAATGCAACAGATTTTTGAATGTTGATTTTGTATTTTCAGACTTTACTGGATTCATTTATCAGTTCTAGTAGTTTGGTGGAGTCTTTAGAGTTTTCTATATATAATGTCATTTCGTATATAAATAGTGAAAATTTTACTTCTTCTTTACCAATTTAGATACCTTTTCTTTATTTTCCTCATCTGAGTACTGTGGATAGGACTTCCAGTACTATGTTGAATAAGATTGGTGAGAGTGGACATTCTTGTCTTGTTCCTGACCTTAAAGGGAGGGCTCTTGGGTTTTCCCCATTGAGTATGTTAGGTGTGGGTTTTTCATATATGGCCTTTATTATATTGAGATTTGTTTCATCAGAACCTATTTAGTTGAGAGTTTTTGTCATGACTGCAGGTAGTACTTTGTTAAGTGCTCTTTCTGCATCTATTGAGATGATCATATGGTTTATATCTTTCTCTTATTAACGTGAAATATTATGTTGATTGAGTTGCAAATACTGAACCACCCTTGCATCCCTGAAATAAATCCCACCTGGTCATGGTGATTTTTTTTAATGTATTGTTGTATTTCTTTTTGCTGTTATTTTGTTGAGGCTTTTTGTTCCTGTGTTCATCAGAGGTATCAGCTTGTAGTTTTCTTTTTTTGTGGTATCTTTATTTGGTTACTCTCTTCTGTTTCTTGAAATAGTTTGAGAAAAATATTAACTCTTTTTTAAGTGTTTGGTAGGATTCGCCTCTGAAGTGGTCTCTTGGACTTTTTTTTTTTTTTTTTTTAATAATTTATTTATTTACTTTAGAGAGAGAGCACATGCATGCGAGCAGGAGGAGGGACAGAGGAAGAGGGAGGGAAAGAATCCTAAGCAAAGTGTGCCCTGAGTAGGGAGTCCCAACACAGGGCTCCATGTCATGACCTGAGCCAAAACCAAGAGTTGGGTGCCCAACTGACTGAGTCATCCAGGCATCCCTGGTCTTGGACTTTTGTTTGTTGGGAGTATTTTGGATACTAATTCAATTTCATTGCCAGTAATTGATCTGTTCAGATTGTCTTTCTTCCTGATTGAGTTTTGGTAGGTTGTATGTTTATAAGAATTTATCCATTTCTTTTAGGTAGTCCAATTTGTAGGCATATGATTTTTCCCAATGTCTTATAATTCTTTGGACATCTGTGATATCAGTTGTTGCTTCTCCTTCATTACTGATTTTATTTGAGTCCTCTCATTTTTTTGATGAGTTTGGCTAAAGATTTGTTGATACTATTGATTTTTTCAAAGAACCACCTCCTGGTTTCCTTGATCTGGTCTACTGTGTTTTTAGTCTCTTTTTTCCTTATTTTACTTTAATCTTTATTTCCTTACTTCTACTGACTTTGGGCTTTGTTCATTCTTTAGCTAGCTCCTTTAGGTGTAAGATTAGATTGTTCAAGATTTTTCTTGGTTCGTGAGATAGGCCTGCATTGCTATAAACTTCCCTCTTAGAATAGTTTTTGCCGCATCCCAAAGGTATGGATGTTGTGTTCAGTTTCATTTGTCTCCCTGTATTTTTTTTCTCTTTGATTTCTTGGTTTACCCATTCATTGCTTAGAAGCATGTTATTTTGCCTCCATGTGTTTGTGTTCTCAAGACTTTTTCTTCTGATTGATTTCTTTTTTGTATTATTGTGGTTGGAAAAGATGCATGATATGATTTTAATCTTTGAATTGAGACTTGTTTTGTAGCCTAATATACGATCTGTTCTGGAAGAAAAGTCTCTATGCACTTGAAAATAATGTATATTCTGCTGGTTTTTTTTTTTTTTAAAGATTTTATTTATTCATTTGACAGAGAGAGAGAGAGAGAGATTACAAGTAGGCAGAGAGGCAGGCAGAGAGAGGAGGAAGCAGGCTCACTGCTGAGCAGAGAGCCCGATGCGGGCCTCGATCCCAGGACCCTGAGATCATGACCTGAGCCGAAGGCAGAGGCTTAAACCACTGAGCCACCCAGGAGCCCCTATTCTGCTGGTTTTGATTGGAATGTTCTGTATATATCTGTTAAGTGCATCTAGTCCTACTCCTGTTAATTTCTTTTTCATGTGTGTTATTAATTGCTTTATGTATTTAGATCTTCCCATGTTAGGTGCACAAATATTTACAGCTATTATACCCTCTTTTTGGCTTGTTCCTTTTTTTTTTTAATTTTTAGATTTTTTAATAAATGTATGATATATTTTTATCCCCAGGGGTACAGGTCTGTGACTTGCTAGGTTTACACATTTCACAGCACTCATCATAGCACATACCCTCCCCAGTGTCCATATCCCCACCCCCCCTTCCAGCCCCCCTCCCCCCAGCAACCCTCAGTTTGTTTTGTGAGATTAAGTCTTTTATGGTTTGTCTCCCTCCCAATCCCATCTTGTTTCATTTATTCTTCTCCTACCCCCTTAACCCCCCATGTTGCATCTCCACTTCCTCATATCAGGGAGATCATATGATAGTTGTCCTTCTCCGATTGACTTATTTCGCTAAGCACGATACCCTCTAGTTCCATCCACGTCGTCACAAATGGCAAGATTTCATTTCTTTTGATGGCTGCATAGTATTCCATTGTGTATATATACCACATCTTCTTTATCTATTCATCTGTTGATGGACATCTAGGTTCTTTTCATAGTTTGGCTATTGTAGACATTGCTGCTATAAACATTCGGGTGCACGTGCCCCTTCGGATCACTACGTTTGTATCTTTAGGGTAAATACCCAGCAGTGCAATTGCTGGGTCATAGGGTAGTTCTATTTTCAACATTTTGAGGAACCTCCATGCTGTTTTCCAGAGTGGTTGCACCAGCTTACATTCCCACCGTGTAGGAGGGTTCCCCTTTCTCCGCATCCTCACCAGCATCTGTCATTTCCTGACTTGTTAATTCTAGCCATTCTGACTGGTGTGAGGTGATATCTCATTGTGGTTTTGATTTGTATTTCCCTGATGCTGAGTGATGTGGAGCACTTTTTCATGTGTCTTTTGGACATCTGGATGTCTTCTTTGCAGAAATGTCTGTTCATGTCTTCTGCCCATTTCTTGATTGGATTATTTGTTCTTTGGGTGTTGAGTTTGCTAAGTTCTTTATAGATTCTGGACACTAGCCCTTTATCTGATATGTCATTTGCAAATATCTTCTCCCATTCTGTCAGTTGTCTTTTGGTTTTGTTAACTGTTTCCTTTGCTGTGCAAAAGCTTTTGATCTTGATAAAATCCCAATAGTTCATTTTTGCCCTTGCTTCCCTTGCCTTTGGCGATGTTCCTAGGAAGATGTTGCTGCGGCTGAGGTCGAAGAGGTTGCTGCCTGTGTTCTCCTCAAGGATTTTGATGGATTCCTTTCTCACATTGAGGTCCTTCATCCATTTTGAGTCTATTTTCGTGTGTGGTGTAAGGAAATGGTCCAATTTCATTTTTCTCCATGTGGTTGTCCAATTTTCCCAACACCATTTGTTGAAGAGCCTGTCTTTTTTCCATTGGACATTCCTTCCTGCTTTGTCGAAGATTAGTTGACCATAGAGTTGAGGGTCTATTTCTGGGCTCTCTATTCTGTTCCATTGATCTATGTGTCTGTTTTTGTGCCAGTACCATGCTGTCTTGATGATGACAGCTTTGTAATAGAGCTTGGAGTCCGGAATTGTGATGCCACCAATGTTGGTTTTCTTTTTCAATATTCCTCTGGCTATTTGAGGTCTTTTCTGGTTCCATATAAATTTTAGGATTATTTGTTCTTTTTCTTTGAAAAAAATTGATGATATTTTGATAGGGATTGCATTAAATGTGTAGATTGCTTTAGTTAGCATAGATACTTTCACAATATTTTTTCTTCCAATCCAGGAGGATGGAACATTTTTCCATTTCTTTGTGTCTTCCTCAATTTCTTTCGTGAGTACTTTATAGTTTTCTGATATAGATTCTTTGCCTCTTTGGTTAGGTTTATTCCTAGGTATCTTACGGTTTTGGGTCCAATTGTAAATGGGATTGACTCCTTAATTTCTTTTTCTTCTGTCTCATTGTTAGTGTAAAGAAATGCAACTGATTTCTGTGCATTGACTTTATATCCTGACACTTTACTGAATTCCTGTACAAGTTCTAGCAGTTTTGGAGTGGAGCCTTTTGGGTTTTCCACATATACTATCATATCATCTGCAGAGAGTGATAGTTTGACTTCTTCTTTGCCAATTTGGATGCCTTTAATTTCTTTTTGTTGTCTGATTGCTGAGGCTAGGACTTCTAGTACTATGTTGAATAGCAGTGGTGATAATGAACATCTCTGCCGTGTTCCTGACCTTAGCAGAAAAGCTTTCAGTTTTTCTCCATTGAGAATATTTGCAGTGGGTTTTTCATAGATGGCTTTGATAATATTGAGGTATGTGCCCTCTATCCCTACACTTTGAAGAGTTTTGATCAGGAAGGGATGCTGCACTTTGTCAAATGCTTTTCAGCATCTATGGAGAGTATCATATGGTTCTTGTTCTTTCTCTTATTAATGTATTGTATCAATTGATTGCTTTGTGGATGTCGAACCAACCTTGTAGCCCTGGAATAAATCCCACTTGGTTATGGTGAATAATCCTTTTAATGAACTGTTGGATCCTATTGGCCAATATTGGTGAGAATTTTCGCATCTGTGTTCATCAAGGATATTGGTCTGTAATTCTCTTTTTTGATGGGATCCTTGTCTGGTTTTGGGATCAAGGTGATGCTGGCCTCATAAAACGAGTTTGGAAGTTTTCCTTCCATTTCAATTTTTTGGAACAGTTTCAGAAGAATAGGAATTAATTCTTCTTTAAATGTTTGGTAGAATTCCCCCGGGAAGCCCTCTGGCCCTGGAGTTTTGTTTGTTTGGAGATTTTTGATGACTGTTTCAATCTCCTTACTGGTTATGGGTCTGTTCAGGTTTTTTATTTCTTCCTGGTTCAGTTGTGGTAGTTTATATGTCTCTAGAAATGTATCCATTTCTTCCAGATTGACAATTTTGTTGGCGTAGAGTTGCTCGTAGTATGTTCTTATAATTGTTTGTATTTCTTTGATGTTGGTTGTGATCTCTCCTCTTTCATTCATGATTTTATTTATTTGGGTCCTTTCTCTTTTCTTTTTCATAAGTCTGGCCAGGGCTTTGTCAATCTTATTAATTCTTTCAAAGAACCAGCTCCTAGTTTCGTTGATTTGTTCTATTGTTTTTTTGGTTTCTGTTTCATTGATTTCTGCTCTGATCTTTATGATTTCTCTTCTCCGGCTGGGTTTAGGCTTTCTTTGTTGTTCTTTCTCCAGCTCCTTTGGGTATAGGGTTAGTTTGTGTATTTGAGACTTTTCTTGTTTCTTGAGAAAGGCTTGTACCACTATGTATTTTCCTCTCAGTACTGCCTTTGTTATTTCCCACAGATTTTGAACCGTTGTGTTTTCGTTATCATTTGTTTCCATGAGTTTTTTCAATTCTTTAATTTCCTGGTTGACCCATTCATTTTTTAGAAGGATGCTGTTTAGTCTCCAAGGATTTGGGTTCTTTCCAAATTTCCTCTTGTGATTGAGTTCTAGCTTCAGAGCTTTGTGGTCTGAAAATATGCAGGGAATGATCCCAATCTTTTGATACAGGTTGAGACCTGATTTATAACCGAGGATGTGGTCTATTCTGGAGAATGTTCCATGTGCACTAGAGAAGAATGTGTAATCTGTTATTTTGGGATCGAATGTTTGAATATGTCTGTGATGTGCATCTGGTCCAGTATGTCATTTAAGGCCTTTATTTCCTTGTTGACCTTTTGCTTAGATGATCTGTCCATTTCAGTGAGGGGAATTTTAAAGTCCCCTGCTATTATTGTATTATTGTTGATGTATTTCTTTGATTTTGTTATTAATTGGTTTATATAGTTGGCTGCTCCCATGTTAGGGGCATAGATATGTAAAATTGTTAGGTCTTCTTGTTGGACAGACCTTTTGAGTATGATATAGTGTCCTTCCTCATCTCTTATTATAGTGTTTTCCACCCCCTCAATTTAAATCTGGAGATGTCTTTGGGTCTAAAATGAGTTTCTTGTAGGCAGCATATTGATGGGTTTTTTTAATCCATTCTGATATCCTGTATCTTTTGATTGGGGCATTTAGCCCATTAACGTTCAGGGTAACTATTGAGAGATATGAGTTTAGTGCCATTGTATTGCCTGTAAGGTGACTGTTACTGTATATTGTCTCTGTTTCTTTCTGATCTACTACTTTTAGGTTCTCTCTTTGCTTAGAGGACCCCTTTCTGCTTAGAGGACCTGTAGGGCTGGTTTGGTGTTTGCAAATTCTTTCAGTTTTTGTTTGTCCTGGAAGCTTTTTATCTCTCCTTCTATTTTCAATGATAGCCTAGCTGGATGTAGTATTCTTGGCTGCATGTTTTTCTCGTTTAGTGCTCTGAATATATCATGCCAGTTCTTTCTGGCCTGCCAGGTCTCTGTGGATAAGTGTGCTGCCAATCTAATGTTTGTACCCTTGTATGTTACAGACTTCTTTTCCCGGGCTGCTTTCAGGATTTTGTCTTTGTTGCTAAGACTTGTAAATTTTACTATCAGGTGACAGGGTGTGGACCTATTTTTATTGATTTTAAGGGGCATTCTTTGCATCTCCTGGATTTTGATGTTTGTTCCCTTTGCCATATTAGGGAAATTCTCTACAATAATTCTCTCCAATATACCTTCTTCTCCCCTCTTTCTTTCTTCTTCTTCTGGAATCCCAATTATTCTAATGTTGTTTCATCTTAGGGTGTCACTTACCTCTCGAATTCTCTCCTCATGGTCCAGTATTTGTTTGTCTCTCTTTTGCTCAGCTTCTTTATTCTCTGTCTTTTAGTCTTCTATGTCACTAATTCTTTCTTCTGCCTCATTTATCCTAGCAGTAAGAGCTTCCATTTTTTATTGCACCTCATTAATAGCTTTTTTGATTTCAACTTGGTTAGATTTTAGTTCTTTTATTTTTCTAGAAAGGGCTCTTATTTCTCTAGAGAGGGTTTTTCTAATATCTTCCATACCTTTTTCGAGCCCGGCTAGAACCTTGAGAATTGTCATTCTGAACTCTAGATCTGTCATATTACCAATGTCCGTATTGATTAGGTCCCCAGCCTTCAGTACTGCCTCTTTTTCTTTTTTTTTTGTGGTGAGTTTTTCCACCTTGTCATTTTGTCCAGATAAGATTTGCTTTCTCATCCTCTGGAATTCCGCTGTTCTCCTTGGTGAGTGAAGTTGGTCTTGGCTGGGTTTCTTGTTGATCTTCTGGGGGAGGGGCCTCTTGTAGTGATTCTCAAGTGTCTTTGCGGGAGGCGGAATTGCCCCACCCTTATCAGGGGCCAGTCAAAGTAATCCACTCGGGTTTGCTTTCGGGAGCTTTTGTTCCCTGAATGCTTTCCGTAGAGTTCCGGAGGACAGGAATGAAAATGGCGGCCTCCCCATCTCCGGCCTGGAGGAGCCGAGAGCTTGGGGTCCCACTCCTCAGTGCACCCTCAGAGAAAAGCGCCCAATAGCTCCCGTCTCCCTGGCCTCTGGTCACGCTTGGAGAAAAGCGCTCAATCGATTGCGCTTGGGGGAAAGTGCTCGGTCGCTTCCATCTCCTTGGCTTCCACCTGCGCTCCGAGCTCACCCAGCCTGTGACCAGTTCAATATAACCCTGAGCTGAGAGCTCACTCCTCGGCTTTGTTGCTGTAGCCAGCTTCTCCGCTCTAATACGTGCGAGGTCTGCGACACTCAGACACCTTCGGTCCTTCTGTGACCCCGCGGGATCTAGAGTTACACTGACCCCACATGGGCTTCCCCCTGGTTTAACCTCTGAAGTAATGTCTCTCAGTGGGGCCGACTTTTAAAAGTCCTGATTTTGCGCTCCATTGCTCCTCCGCTTGCCTGGAGTTGGCCCCTCCCCCGCGGTCTATAGTCCCGTCGCTTTGGATTCACTTCTCCGCCGGTCCTACCTTTCAGAAAGTGATGGATTTTCTGTTTCTAGAATTGTTGGTCTTCTCTTCGATTTTCCATTGGATTTCTAGGTGTTCGCAATGGTTAGATAAGCTATCTAGCTGATCTCCTGGTACCTGATGTCGTCTCATCTTGCTACTTCTCCGCCATCTTGACTCCTCTCCCTCTTTCATTATTTATATTGCAGTTCTTTCTTGATTGATATTACCACATCAGTTATTGTGGGGTTCTCCTCCCCTGCCCTAGCTTGAAGAGGAGAAAACGGAAAAAACACATCCTGAAGCTGAAATTCTCCATCTGAAACTCTGGATTGTTCCTTTTATCATTACATAAGTGATTTTGTATTAACTTCGGAATATAACTTAATAATTTTCCCATTTTTAATAGTAAGACAGTGGGATGTAAAATAATGGAACTCTTTAGTTCACTATTTTTTTTTAAAGAATTTTTTTATTTAATTAATATAGATACACCAGCAAGAGAGGGAATAGAAGCAGGAGTGGGAGAGGTAGAAGCAGGGTTCCCTTGGAACAGGAAGCTTGATGTGGGGCTTTATCCCAGAACCCTGGGATCATGACCTGAGCCGAAGGCAGATGCTTAACGACTGGACCACCCAGGCACCCCAGTTCACTATATTAATACGGTTACAGGGTGCTACAGTCAATTACTGAAATAAGAGCTTATTACAGATTCCTGACAAAACAATAATCTCTGATTAATAAAGATGTATATTTTCATTAATAAGCATTTACAGTTTAACAAATTACATGTAAACACATTATTTTCAGTGGTTAAAGTGGGATACTAAATTTTCACATTTTGCAGATTGAAGGAACTTTGCAGTTTAACTCTTTCTGTTTTGAAGAGAGATAGAGTTTAAACTCCTTTAATATTCAGAAACTACATGAAATTGTTCTAGTGGGATTTTTTTTTTTTTATTGTTACTTGATTTCTCTAGAATAACACTGATTATTAGTAGTAATAGCAGACATATTGTTCATGGTTTTATTTGTAACACTGTTTATAATGAGTTTTTCATAACATTCTATTATAAATTAAAGAACCAGATTTTCAGCTTTCTGTAAGATTCTTTATTTATTAGGATATTATCTAATGAATACTTGATCCAGAATCCTTGATTCTGTTTATGAATTTTGTGTGAGCCATACATCTATAATGATTTTTTGGGTTTTTTTGCCCTTCATCTAGTTTTATTAACAAAGGTTGTATCAGGTACATAGAAAAACGTCCAAAGGCTTATATTTTTTTTCTAGATATTGGAATTGTTTAAATCCTTTTCAACTTCTTTTTCGAGTGTTTGCTTAAAAATTAAATTTCAGACCTCTTTGGTGCTGTGGTTATTTTTTGGCATATTAGCCTACTTCCCATTTCTTATGTGATCACTTTTTTTTTAATGTTTTCTGCCTTTATTTTTCTTATTGGTTATCTTATTAGTAATCATTTTGTAATTTTTCTGCTTTTAGTTTTTATCATACATGATTTCATTTTAATTCTGTTTTTAGCTTTGTAAGTTACATGTTGCAAATTTCATATTTAGTTTCTTTAATAACAAATTTGTAAGTTTGTTTGTACCATGTAGGTCTATACCAAATTCCAGCAAGAGTGTTGGAGGGAGTGTTCCCCACACCACCACCACCATGCAGTTCTCAGACACTAGCTGGATGTCCTATCATTCACATGAATTCTGACATTGTTTACCTGGAGATAGCATCAATTCTGTAGGTTAAGGGTTTAGTCCTACAAAACTATCCCCTGCCGTAACCACTTCAGGTGCCAGTCACAGGTCAAGGTTGTCATCTGTTCTTCTGACCAACCTGCTGTAGATCAGAGGTTCCAATGATCCCCTCCTTTAGAGTGGCTCACAAAATGCAGAGAATTCTTTTACTTACTAGATTACCAGTTTATTATAAAAGGGTATAACTCAGGAACAGCCAGATGGGCGAGATGCATAGAGCAAAGAATATTGGAAGGGGTATAGAATTAAATGTCTTCTCTGAGCATGCTACTCCATGTGTTCACCAACCCAGAAATTCTTTGAAATTTGTGCTTTTGGGACTTTTGTGGAAGCTTTGTCACACAGGCATGATCTGTCATCATTTTCATGTCCAGTTCTTCTCCCTTCTCAAGAGAATTGGATTGGGGCTGAAAATTCCAAGCTTCTAATCTTGGTTTAGTCTTTCAATAAACAGTGCTTATCCAGGACCTATCCAAGAGTTTCCTCTTGAGACCAAAAGACACTCCTACCAACCTGGAAATTATAAGGGTTTCAGTAGCCCTGTGTAGAAACCAGAATCAGAGAGAGAAAATATTTGAACAGAAAATGCTTCTGGTGCTCTTAACACTGAGGAAATTACAAGTGTTTCAGGAGTAATAGGTGCCAGGAACCAGGGCTCAAGAATAATATATATTGTTGATTCCCTCATAAATATCCCAAGTTTTCATCTACATTTTTCTTGGTCCCATTCTCTAGATTTGGTGATTATTTTTTTTTCTTTAGAGAAAATTTACAGTATTTATGATCAATTCTCAACATTAATAATTGGGTTATTAGTACTGTTAGTGTTTTTTTATATATATATAATTTTTAAAACAGGATGTATTTGTTACTTCTTGCTATGTAGAAAATTATTCCAGAACAGTTGCAATCAGTTGTGATTTAAAACAACAAGCATGCATTTTCTCACAGGGTTTCTGTGGGTCATGAATTTAGGAGCAGCTTGGTAGTTCGTGGTTCTCCAGCTCACAAAAGGTTACAGGCAAGATGTTAGTTGGGTTGCAGTCACCTGAAAACTTGACAGGAGCTGGAGAATCTGCATCTAAACTAGTTTGCTTATGTGGTTGGCAAGTTACTACTGACTCTTGGTAAGAGGCCTCGGTTCCTAACCACATGAACTTCTTCACAGAGTTGCCTGACTATCCTCATTACATGGTAGGTGGGTTCCCTCAGAGCAGGAGGTCTAAGTGAAATCAAGGCGTATCTCCTCAGAAGTCACACTCCATTGCTTTCACAATATTCTCTGTTTACACTGGTCAGCTCTATAATGTGGTAGAAGATTATTAAAAGATACGAATACTAGAAGGTTAAGAAACACTGAGAGCCATTTTGGAGGCTATTTAAAATAAAGTGGGATTACCAAGTTTTCTTTCAGGGTATAAGGAAAACCTTGCATTTTGAGTATGAGACCCCTTTTTATTAGTGCCAGAAAGTTATCTGGGGTACCATTTCCCTTCTCAGGTCTCAGTGCCTATTCCAAGTATCTTCAGAAGAAGCTGCCACTTTATGTAGAGAACTGTAGTTGTGGCCTTCAGTTGGGATAAATGGAACTGCTGCTGAATATCCCAAATTAGAGATTGGTAAAGTCCTTTATCATTCATTTTCCTCATCTCTTTTATGATTGTTGTCCTACTACTTTAGATCTTATGGTTATTCTGGAGTTCTGAGAAAACTTGGATGTTACAGAAATCTTTTAGAAATAGTGGGTTATAATGTCCTTTGTGTAGCCAGTGTACTTTATATCTTAGAGTTTTTCAATGTTTTGGTTATCTCATCTTTTTAGTTTTCCTGATGGCATAGATTTGTTCTTTTCATTGTTTTTTTCTGTAACATTGGTGACATTTTTGAAGGAAGTCAAGGTAAACTGATGTGCTCAGTCACCTTTCTTGTAAGAATTAGGAAATTAATTGGTCGAATGTATTTGAACTTTTTTCAGGTAGAAGAATGAGTTAGTTCTCCCTGTAGCCAGTTAATAGGACTGGTGCTTTTGTTTATTTTGGGGAGTTTTGTTTCAGTGAGGGTGGTTTTATTGTTGTTTTCCTTACTTTAGTTGTTAGAGAATAGCAGTTTTTTCAGAACAGAGCATGGTGTTTACATAAGAGCTGTATAAAGAGAATGGTGTTTACATAAGAGCTGTGTAAAGAATGACATCAGTATAGGTAACAGTATATTTGAACCTGTCTGTTCACAATTGATCATAAGTTAACCTTGGTCGGATTGGGGTGGTTTGCAGAGAAGGGTAGGTATATTGCACCTGAGTACTTAACCTGAATCTGACTGTAATTGGATCTGCGACTAATTTTGTGTCTCAGTGTTTTTATATGTGAAAATGAAGGAGTTAAGTTTGATGATGTAAAAATAAGTGAGTCTATAACTTTAATAAAGACACTTGATGAATAGCTATTTTGCAGTACAAGGAATAATGTAAGTTACTGAAAATTCTGGTTTGGAGTCTCAAAAAAATTAAGTTTTCCTATGTATTGTATAATACTGTATAAGAAAAAATTCAAAGCTGTCTTTTTATAACAAAAAATATATATAAATATGTATACGTTATATATATGTTTTTGGCAATCTCTCCCTTTTAAAAAAATCCAGCTCTTTGTAGAGATCTTATTACAGTATAAATGTTTGAACTGAGATTTTTCAACTGTCACGGCAAAGTTATCTAAGCATGTTGATGGGGAGGTAAGGGGTATTTATGCATTAGTATTATTAGACACAATGGGAGAATATAATCTCAGGCCTAGTACTCAGATTGTAATGATTTGGTCTTCTTATGTTTTCTGCATAAGTTGAAGAGTCTCATTAGAAACAACAAACTGTTCTTAAAGTTTTTAGGGTAAATTACGAGATTTCAGGTTTATATGGGATAATTTCTAAAAATTCTCAAATGGTTTCTTTCTAAGGCAGTATTTTCAGTTTTTTTCCTTCTAAAAGTAGTTTAATTAATGTTTGCTAATTGATATATTGGGGTTGTAGCATATAATATTTACATTTATATGAATTCAACTGTGAGCATGTCCAGGGGAAAAAATTAAATAGTGGGAAGGAGTCTATTCATTATTATTCTTAAATAAACATATGCCCTGGAGTAACTTTATGAGTATAAAGTATACTCATATATTAAAAAAAAAAAAAAAAAAATACGTGCTCTCTTCTTACTCACTGACTTTAGTGCCCAGGTCTTAAATATTGGGTCCTATGTATTATACCTTCATCCATCCAAAAAAAAAAAAAAAATGCTGTTTTCATTGATTCACATCTTTGTTGCCTTTATATTGTTTATTCATCCAAGTAAACACATGAGCTTTGAATCACAGCCTTCATTCCTCTTCCTGTTCAGCATATTTCTAGTCAAATTCCATGTGCTCAGAGACTACAGAGTACTGTTGGCTAGTACAACATTTAAGATGTAGTTATGAGATAAATCAGTGCCAGTGAAAAGATACAAAACATTTCAAAAGATAAAAGGATTTCTAGATTATTTGCAAATGTGTGTTGAGAAATGAATATATTTTAAATGTGTATTTTAAAGAAGTTCTCTCAATATTTTTTATTGTTTTACACTAATACAAAATTGATACTTACGGACTACATCATGGGATGTTTCATGGTCAGTAGTTACAGATCTTGTAGTAACTTATAAATAAGTGCCTTTTTTTACCTGAAGATTTTGTGTCATTAACGATTTTCCTATTGATACTGTTTATTTTGTTGACATTGATCCACTATTGTTAACTAAAAACAACTCTGTGGGCATATTCATTAATGTTGGGATTCTAATAGGTACTTTACAAAGTAAATACATTTACTAAGAGATGTATATTTGTATATATCCGTGCACATATATGTATGTACATATGTGTGTATATATAAGCATATGTGTGTGGGTATGGCTCCACGTATATATGTGGTTCCAAATCGCTATGTAGTATTGAAAACTAAGATGTAAGAGACAACATGACTTTTTTGGAGAATTACAAACTTTTTAGTATGAATTATTTGGTCAGTTTTGAGTATTAGACATTACAAATTTTATAAAATATTAGATATTATAAAATAACAATGAAGAAAATAGCGTGTCATTATATAATTGGACTAAAGATGCTTAAACTTTGGATTCATTGGATCTGAGTGAGTTTCTAAGTAAATTGTGTCCCTTCTATATTCACTGGGAACAAACGGAGAGAAAAAAAGATTTTTATACAGTTGTTGGGAGTTACTAGGTACTCCACTGTGGACAAGTTTATCTAGCACTCATGTAAAAAAAGCAATTACTTGGGATTACTCTTCAACTCTGGGGAGCTCAAGGAAGCATCTCACCAGATACTCGGCCCCAACTTGACTTAACTAAAGCCACATAATTTTATAGACAACATTCCCACCTAATCTTTTTAGGAAGTACTAAGAATATGTTTGCTATAAACCCAGAATTTATACCTGTTTTGTCCCTTATTTGTCCCACCTTCAGCCTTTTAATTCCATTTTAATCTTTCTCTTGCTACAAACACTCCAGCTGACAAGAGATAAATGTGGAAACTAATTCTAGCTGACTGAAAAACAGCTTAAATATATTCTTACCTCAGTTTCATTTCAAAGAATAATAACAAAACGTGGAAACCACCCACAGATTTGTCCTAAAATATCTTTCGTTTTACATTTTGACTGTTTATCCAATCATCATCATTTTTGTAACTGAAGAGAGGCAAAGTTCTAATGTTTTGTCCATTCTTACTGTTCTTCAAAAAATGTCAGCCATACTGAGTTAGACATTAAGTAAATAGTAGTAGAATTTGTATTTTTGCTTTTACCTACTTTAAACAAAGGCATATGATATATAGTATATATATTTTTAATTATTACTATGTTATATTAGTCACCGTACAGTACATCATTAGTTTTTGATGTAGTGTTCCATGATTCATTGTTTGCATGTATCACCCAGTACTCCATGCAACACGTGCCCTCCTTAATAGCAGTCTCTGGGCTAACCTATCATCCCTCCATCCCCCTCCCCCCTAAAACCCTTAGTTTGTTTCCCAGAGTTCATAGTCTCTCATGGTTCATCTTCCCCTATATATTCTTTTCTTTAGTCATCAGAGGGAGATCTTTTTTTATTTTACCAAAAGTTCTTGTCATGAAGTCATACTCCTCTGTGCTGGAACTTTAGGGTTTTGTCCAAAAGAGGGCTTTTGAAAAAATAATGATAATTTGTATGTTCTTCATTTTCAATCTCATCCACCAGTTTTACACAAATTTTGGAGGAATTCTATTAGTAAATTTCATCTTTTCTCATGTAAATTACTAGTTTTCCAAACTGATTGGAAAGTTGTTTTTATATTTTTAACAAATGGACATAATAAAGCCTATTTATGTTTTTTATAGGAATATATGTTATAAAGTCCTCTTTGTAAGTTTTAAGTGCCTACACATGAGAATTTTTCATAGGTAACACATCATTTTCAACACAAAATTAGAGATAAAAACGTTTTCAAAAATGCTCTCTCCCTAGCACAAGTTTCTTTCAAAAATTAGTTTCTTCCCTACCTTTATTTTAAAGTTCTACATAGAGAATTTTTGTTCTTTCTTCTTTCTTTCTTTCTTTGCTAAGCAATATGCTTTGGACAGGCGGCCACTTTTCACTCCAGGAAGAATCCACAATTTTTTGGAATGTCTGAATTATTTCACTTTCTTTTAAAACGTCATAATGCCTTTAAGTTCAAGGTAGCTAAATTCATTAATTCCACCCAACTGGGCCCATAGGCCTGTGTTGTATAGTAATAAGCTGAACATGAATAAACATGTGATGGTGCCACTTGTAACCCCTTTTGTTTACTTACCTCCCACTCTTTCCTTAGGGCTCCCAGGTTGCTATTAGTGACATGACTTGACTTGCTAATGGAGAGATCACATGAAGATACTAATGTCAATTTATATGTTAAATATTATCTAAGTTTAATGTAATTCTTATTTTTTAGGTAAATATTTTAAGTAAATGCCTTGAAATGCTTGTTTTACCTGAGAGGATTATTTTGCACCAGCTAGTTTGGAGCTTGTTCATCTGTATGTAGGGCAGGAAAAATTCTTTGTTGTAACTTTGACCTACTTGGACAACTTCAAGTAAATAAGACCTATTCTCACCTGTTTTCTCTTGTAAATGCTTTCTTTTCGTTTCTTTGGTTTATAGTTTCTGTTCATATTACTATTTATAGGCTTCATTAATTTTTTTTCTTCTTACATTGTCACCTTGCAGACTCTTCCCTTGAAATCGAAGTGTTGGTCCTTGAACAACATGAGGATTGGGACATACTTTTTTTGGTATGTCTTGATATTTTCTACTTAAAAACTGTCATTTGAAACTAATAATTTAGTAGCTCTGGAAGTCACATTTTCCCATTCTGCAGGGTTTGTTGCTTTTTTGTCTTGGTTTATTATTTTACTTTTTTAATTGTTGTAGTCTGTCTCTATGCCAAAGATCAGCCTGAGGTATAAAATTAAAGCCTCTCAGGTGTATGTGAGCCTGTACCTTGCCCTGGGCGTGCATCATGACTTTTTAATTCCCCTCATTTTATGCAGTTTCTTTTGAATATCCTAATCTGTAATCTCTGGCTCCCAAAAAGAGGAAGAGTAATGGCACCTAGGTGGCTTAGTCGGTTAATTGGCAGACTCTTAGGCTCAGGTAATGATCTCAGGGCTGTGAGATCAAGCCCCATGTAGGATTCAGCACTGGGCTCAGTGCTCTGTGTGGAACCTTCATAAGATTCTTTCTCCCTATGACATCTTCACCCCCCGACCTCCTCACCCCTACCCCTGCACGCCCAGAAGCACATTATCTCAAAAAAAAGAAAAAAGAAAATAAAAGAAAAGGAACAAAAAAATGAAGAGTAAATGAAGGGAGGGAAAAGGGGCATTGGCCTTTTAAATCCCATGAAAGTTATGTCTCAGAAGGAAGAGGGACTTCAACAATAAGAGGAAATGGACTCATATAGCAGCAATGGCCACGGTCGCCAAACTGTGGAAAGAACCAAGATGCCCTTCAACGGACGAATGGATAAGGAAGATGTGGTCCATATACACTATGGAGTATTATGCCTCTATCAGAAAGGATGAATACCCAGCTTTTGTAGCAACATGGACGGGACTGGAAGAGATTATGCTGAGTGAAATAAGTCAAGCAGAGAAAGTCAATTATCATATGGTTTCACTTATTTGTGGAGCATAACAAATAACATGGAGGACATGGGGAGATGGAGAGGAGAAGGGAGCTGAGGGAAATTGGAAGGGGAGGTGAACCATGAGAGACTATGGACCCTGAAAAACAACCTGAGGGTTTTGAAGGGGTGGGGGGTGGGAGGTTGGGGGAACCAGGTGGTGGATATTGGGGAGGGCACGTATTGCATGGAGCACTGGGTGTGGTGCAAAAACAATGAATACTGTTATGCTGAAAAGAAATTTAAAAAAAAAACACTCAAAAAAAAAAAAAGGAAATGGACTAACAATGGCAACCTGTCTGTTAATGTTTCTCTGAGATAAGAAGCCACAATCAGCACAAATCCTTGATATTTGGATCCTGTAGGATCTCTTTTACCCATTCTGTCACCACAAGCTGTGTGCAAGATCCTCCAGTAACAGGTTGATAGCTGCCTCCCATTGGACATGGTAGTGGGGGATGGGTGCTGCTACTGAGCAAAGAGCTGAAAATAACCAAAATTAATGGCAGTTTGATTTCCAAGCCTTCCTCTGGATATTACAAACTTTAAAGAGACTCTAGAGTTCCGAAATAGTTATATCACATTCTGTCCTGTACAATTGCTTTCTAATGGAGATAGATTCGTGGTGCTTCCTACTTTCCATAATCCATCTTCCCGTAATCCCTCTAGGACATTTCTTTTTTAATTATTTGTTTGTTTTACTAGATATTGCAAGGACAGGGATTATCTGATTTCCTTTTGCTCAGTGATTCTTATCCACACGACTCCTTACCAACTTTCCAAAGTTCATATGATAAACATGTATTGCTTTCTAATCTTAAAAAAAGTTTATTATTTTAAAAATACGGATGTTTATTAACATAAATTGTACAGGTACACATTTGGATTGTTACTCTTGCACATCTGGGATACTGACAGTTTTCTTTCAGAATGCATTCATCTGGTATTTTTATTCCCTTAAAGAAAAGTCCAGTGATAATTTTGATGGCTCCTTTGGCGTTTACAGGGTGTTTTGGTGTTTTTTCACACCACTTCAGACTAACAGAACACTGCATTGGGTATCACTAAAAGCAACACCTGCTGCTTATATGTAAGTTGTGTGATCTTGGCAGGTTTTTTAAAAATCTCTGCCTAATTTCTACTCTTATAAAAAGTAGCCTATGCGTTCTTTGAAGCCCTTTTCTTTACTAAATCCGTGAGTTTATCCCTTGTTTTATACTTCTACTGCCTTTTCTATTTATATCTTTTCTTTTTTATATTCATATATCTTATTTCCAGCCAGACTTTAAGCTTTTGATGATAGAAGCCAACTTTAATATTCATCTTTCCCATAGTGGTTTTCCCAAGGCCTTGTAATGAATACTGATTCACTAAATAGTTTGTTTAGTTGGGCATCTGGGTGGCTTAGTTGGTTAAGGGACTGCCTTCAGCTCAGGTCATGATCCTGGAGTCCTGGGATCGAGTGCCGCATCAGGCTCTTTGCTCAGCAGGGAGTCTGCTTCTCCCTTTGACCCTCCCCATCTCCTGCTCATGCTCTCTCTCTCTCTCAAATAAATAAAAATCTTTAAAAAAATAATAATTTGTTTAATTGAGTTGATTGAGAATCTTTGTTATCAGCTTTGTGCTCCTTGGTTTTCTCACTATCATACAAGGAGGCATTTCTACATTTATTTTATATAAATAAATATTTAATCTTTTTATAGATTGCATTTATCTTCTTTTTTATTTGTAATGTCATTCCTAGTAACAGTTAGTGTATAATGTGCTGAAACTATTCCTTTAAAAACAATGTCTGGAAACTGAAGCCATAAACTCATTTATATGTATACATAGACACACACATATATATGTCATCCATACACATAGATGTATGGAAATTCACACATATACACATGGAAATTGGAAAATATTCCAAATATATGTTGTATACCTGTCATTAATTTATTGGGCCAAGTAAGTCATGAAATATTATCACCATATAATATCACCAAAAAATTTATATCTAGTTTACACAGCTGACAAGTTGAGTGCCTAAAATTTGTGGCATGAAAGGACTTACAAATGATTTAAAACAACAGTATTATTTTGGTGAAGCTGTATGTTTTTTACTTTAAAATAATTATTAATTCAATAATTTATTGAGCAGTTTATTCTCAGGCGTAGGGGGTGGTTATCCAAAGCAAGTATCAGGGTGCCTGGTTGGCTCATTTGGTTAAGTGTCTGCCTTCAGCTCAGGTCATGATCCCAGGGTCCTGCTTCTCCCTCTCCCTCTGGCCCCCTAGTCATGCTTGCCTGTGCTCTCTGTGTTTCTGTAGTGCTTTCTCTCACAAATAAATAAGTAAAAATCTTAAAAAAAAAAAAAAAAACCAGTGTCATAATCTCTGCCTTTGTAAGATTTGATAATTCTAGATTCTTTAGGACAGTGATATTCAAAATCAGGTTTTATCTTATAATGTAGATGTTGTCTGCTGTTGCTAATCAGCTAGCTGAGAGATACTTTGTCAGTAGTCTAGACTTAAAACAGTACCTGACTTTTTGTTCAGGTTAGTGGTATATATGTACATATATACACACACATACCACTATACATTATACAGGTGTGTATGTGTGTGTATAATATATATGTATACATTATATGCGTGTGTGTGTATAAATATAGATATATAAAATGGAATATTACTCAGCCACAAAAAGAACAAGATCTTGTTATTTGCCACAGCATATATAGACCTAGAGGGCTTTATAGTAAGTGAAATCCAAGAAAGAAAAATACCAAATGGTTTCACTTATATGTAGAATCAAAAACAAAACAAAACAAATGAATAAAAACAACAACAACAAACAGAAACAGACCAAGAAATACAGAAAAACTGATGGTTGCCACAAGGAAAGGGTGTGGGAAGATGGACAAAATGGGTGAAGGGGAGTAGAAGGTATAGGCTTCTAGTTGCAGAATGTGTAAGTCACAGAGGTGAAAGGTACAGCATAGAGAGTATAGTCAGTGCTATGGTAATAGTGTATGGTGACAGGTGGTAGCTACACTTGTGAGCAGAGCATAGTGTATAAACTTATTAAATCATTATGTTTTACACTTGGAACTAATGTAATATAATGTACCAACCATAGTTCAATTAAAAAAAAATCTGATTTGAGGGGCTGTCCTAGGAGTCTATTCACGTTGATTGTCCCTGGATGGTTTGGTGTTTTGTTAGTCTGAAAGACAGTGATTAGAACCAGCCTAAGGTGAAGAGGTTAAGTTGGCTGTACATACCTAAGTTGGCTGTACATACCAGATAGATTTTTGTTTACCATCCCTAGGGTGGGGAAACACTTGACACCTGGTTGGATATTGAGCTCTATTTGGAAATACATTATTAGTGTCATTTGTTTCTTTTCTAGTTATTTTTTTTACAATTTAAGAGATTTTTCTAAATAATCACTTTTATTGTTAGCTAGAGTTAGTTTAAAATATATGATATAGGCACACCTAGGTGCCTCAATGGGTTAAGTGTCTGCCTTTGGCTCAGGTCATGATCCAGGGTCCTGTGATTGAGCCCCATGTGGGGCTCTCTGCTCAGCAGGGACTCTGCCTCTCACTCTCACTCTCCTCTGTGCTTGCTCTCTCTTTTTGTCTCTCTCTCAAATAAATTATAAAATAAAATATATAAGGTAGAGACAATGAAGAATATAGATGGAGGTTCTGAGTGAGGTTTGGAGTTATGAAGTCACTATGAGAAAACAGGAGCTCTAAGTGGTTGAAATCTCAGGAGCAGTAAAGGACATGCTTCATAAAATTTAGGAATTAATCAACATGTAGTTTTTAGAAAGCATAGAAATGGGTGATTATTGTGATAAATAAGCCACCTCATTTGGTAAGTGAAAACTGAATGTACACATGATTGTGTCTTAAATTCATTCATTTAGTTATCCTGCTTTGGTTAACATCTTCTTAAGAAGCCTAAAATTCCAAATATAAGTATGCTAAGTAGTGGTCAATGAATATATTTTAGTACTTCACCTTTTAACATTTCTTCTTCAATTATAAGAATGTGAGTTGTAGAATTCATTGAAAATGTATGAACAGGCAGCTTCATGTGCCATATATCTATAATTCCTGTCATTTTTGTCTTTTGCAACACAGAAACAAATTTTCAATGGCCAGTACCTTTCTGCTTTACAATTTGGAAGTACTCTAGAATTGATGTAGTGAGAATCTTCCCACCCTATATGTGTATCTTTATGTGTCTCTTGTAACTCAGCAGAATGACCTAAGGCAGAAAAGTCAGAACCGTATTGCGACTCATTTGAGCCAGTAGTGTAGAACTGTGGTTCCTGAGACCTGGTAGTACAGCAGGTCAATCAGAGAACATTCTGTAGATCCCAGATTTATGACTAAGACACAGAAATAATATTTTAGAAGAATTTTCCCAGGCGATTATGATATTTGGGAAACTTACATTGAGTAAAGCAAATAATCAGTTTCTTTGTGTGTGTTTCTAATTATAGTTTAATGTTACCCTTGTGTCCAAAATTTCATCAATGCCAGCAGATTTTCCTTTTCCTTTTCAAATAAAAAGTTTAGCGATTTGTGAGCTTGTACTCTTTATGAGGAAGAATGCTTTCATTGGGCCTACCATGTTTCATTGGATGTACCACATTAAAGATAAGTCACTGGATGCAGTGGGTTGTAAGAAATTATACAGCAGAATCTCATCATAGGTGAATTGAAATCTAACTGCCCTAAGTTTGACTCCACTGTACTACATAGTTCTGAAGAATGTTAACAGTGTAATTAGAGAGGAGAATAATGATTAACATTTAGATATTTATTTTTATTTTTTTTTAAAGATTTTATTTATTTATTTGACAGGGAGAGATCACAAGTAGGCAGAGAGGCAGGCAGAGAGAGAAGGGGAAGCAGGCTTCCTGCTGAGCAGAAAGCCCAATGTGGGGCTTGTTCCCAGGACCTTGGGACCATGACCCGAGCTGAAGGCAGAGGCTTTAACCCACTGAGCCACCCAGGTGCCCCGAGCCAGCTGATTTTTAAAGTCCCAGGGAGACACTTAATCAACTGAGCCACCCAAGCCTGTGCATTTTGTTTTTTTACTTTAAAAAAATTTTTAAGGGGCACCTTATATAGGTTTTATAAAAAGAACTCTTTTGTCATTTACCAGGAACTCTATAGGCATGTTTTATGACACAAATCCAGTTTTTTTCCAACTCTGCATATTAGAGTAATAATTTATAGCAGAAGGAGTTTCTACACCTTTAAATTCAGGTCTGTTGACCTGGGATTTATTATTTTTTTTAATGTGCGTTCATCCATTTTGCTCATGTCTTTCTAAATACTACGTGTTCTTTACCACCGACCACCCACTTGGCATCACAGTAACTGACACAGCTTGTCCAACAATGCCATGCCATTAGTGCTTTTTTCATCTTATGATTGGAATTGGGAAACCATAATCTTCAGTTAGCACCATTAGTTAGCTGGCTTTAACAGAGCAAATGTTTGTCCTCATCTTCTGAATCAAGCACATCTTTTTTGTTCTTTTTATATTAGGCACCTTTCATGTGATTTGACACCACTTTGAGATAACTATTTTCTAAAGTTGGTAACTATTTTCTAAAGTTGGTAACTATTTTAGATACTAATTTTTGCTTTTGCTTAATTTTTTTTTAAGTCTAGGGATTTTAATTATTCCCAAGAAATATTGATGAATCAAAATCTGTTCATAAAAGCATTGTTTTCTGTGCTGTTAAAACACATATATCAAAACAATTTAATAATTCTTTGCAGGAAAGAAGATTTTTTTTTTTTTTTGTGGTGTTTTTGATCAGGGGATGACATATAAATATAAAACACCCAGGCTAGTGTTTGTTTCTTTATTTCACTCTTGTTTTAAAATTTTTTAGAGTGTTTTATTTATTTATTTATTTATTTATTTATTTATTTATTTTTAAGATTTTTTTAAAAATTTATTTGACAGATCACAAGTAGGCAGAGAGGCAGGCAGAGAGAGGAGGAGGAGGCAGGATCTCTGCTGAGCAGAGAGCCCGATGCGGGACTCAATCCCAGGACCCTGAGATCGTGACCTGAGCTGAAGGCAGAGGCTTTAACCACTGAGCCACCCAGACGCCCCTTTTTAGAGTTTTTTTTAAACGATTTTATTTATTTCTTAGGGTGAAAGAACACAAGCAGGGGGAGCAGCAGAGAGAGGAGAAGCGGCTCCTTGCTGAGCAGGGAGCCCCGTGTGAGGCTCCATCCCAGGACTCCCGGATCGTGACCTGAGCCAAAGGCAAACAGTTAAACGACTGATCCACCTAGGTGCCCCGTTTAAGGAGTTTATATGACTATCCTCTGAAGGCTCTCTGAATTATCAGATGAAAGGACAAAACCTTTATTACTTTTCAGTAACTGGAGAAAGAAAAACTTCTCTGACTTTTTAATTCTGCTTGTGGCTTATGCTCTGTGATGTTTTCTAATAGGTAGCCTTTTAGCTTATTTTATTTACCATAATGAAAGTCCTTTGGCTTCATGGTATCTTTCCTGTGCCACATTCTCCTTTTTCAGTGATCCTTACATACTGTTTACCTCAGTATAATCCTTAGATACTGTTTACCTTTAGGCTTAGCTTGGATTGAAGAGATGGTATCTATACCAATGGATTTCTTTATCTTCTTGGTATCTTGTTTTATGAGGTTTGGTGTGGAATGAAAAGTAATTGACAATTTTCTCCGTAGCTGGTGAAGTATGGTTCTGGGACTGGGAGTAGGAGCATCATCTGGGAATTTATCAGAAATGCAAATTGTCAATTGCTACCTTAAACCTATTAAATCAGAAACTCTGGGTATGTTGCCAAGCAATCATCATCTCTTCCAGGTATTGAATTCTTACCATTAGTAATTTGAGGTCTTTGAGATCCATGTAACTGTAGATTGATCTACCCATCATTTCTTTTTATTACCAATATTCAAAACTATTTTTTTATATTGATGAGAACTCAGTGAATGTATACCATTGAAGTATTCTTTCATAATTCTGGAGTACTTCAGTTGAATTTACACTTGGTATTTATTGCATTGACAAAGTAGTACTCACAAGGAAATTATTTAGAACAAGAATCCGTGCTTTTGCTACCCCCACTTCCCCATCTTCCTCTTGGTTCTTCTCTCCAGTGTAATGTGATAAAGGGTACTGCTGTGCGTGGGATTTGACAGCATTGCATATCAGGTAAACCATTTAATTTAACCCCCACAATACCCATGAATTAGTTAATAGCTTTATCTCAAATTTTGCGGAGAAGAAAACTGGAGCTTAGGAAAGTTAATTTGTGAAGGTGACTCCACAGAACAAGAACCCAAATCTGGGCCCTGCTGATAACAAAGCTCTTAAATATAGTAGTACCATCAGTCTCATTTCTCTAGTTGTGCTTTTCCTTACTCTTTAAGAATTTGCATTTATCTTAAACTTGATATACAGTTTTTTTTTCCCCTGGGCTTTTTACAATCCTGATTTGAATTTTTTTTTTTTTTTTAATTTCATCACTTGTGACTTTCTAAGAAAAACTAAAACTTTCTAGAAAAATTTTGGTGTCTTCATCTTCACTTCCTTTGCTTTTACTTTTTTTCTGGTTTAATTTAAAAAAAGGAAAACCTTTTCATATATTCAGTTAAAGATTTAGAGTCTGTATTGCCAGCTTTTTCAGACATGCTAAAATGCCTCTAGTAATTTCAAGTTTGAAGTAAGTAGGGAGACTATTCCAGTCATGGCAGAATTATGTTAGAAGTAGAAGTGTAGATATTGACTAGTAATTTTAATATTATTTGAAATATTCCTCTTAAACCCCGTGTCGTAATTGGAGGTAGCAAATAAAAGATGAAATATACTACCCTAATTCCAGAAAGGAGACTATGTTACTAATCATTTTTAATGTGTTGGTAGCAAGCTGTCAATCAGTTATAAAATGATAAATACTTGATGCTCTTTGTCTAACAGTAATTGACTTTTTGTGAGTTCAGATGTTGATTTATAGACCTTTTATCACAGTTAGGGTATTTTAAGCCACAGTGAGGATATCATTTCATGTTGTTAAAAGGGTCCCCCTTCGCCATATGCAACTTTTATTTAAGGGGAGAAATAATTAAAAAAGAATAAAGTAAAAAATGGTTAATGTAAAGATTCTCAAAGTGGCTTGCATAGACATTGGGCTCCTAGAAGGTGCCCAAAGGCAGCTGAGAAGACTGCTTTTCTCCTAAGAAAAAATATTCTTAAAGAATAAACCAGTTGAATACTCTGTTCTTGAGTTCCAATTTCGGATCTTGGAACCAGAAGCCCTTTGAACTTTGGGCCCTGGCTACATGGCTTATACAGTTAGGGGGAGACAGATTTGCTTGCTCTCAATCTGTCAAAGCCTTGCTCAGATGCTATCCTGTTAGCATTTCCAGAGAAGAATAAAACAGCATTCCAAGGGTTGGCATCTAATTGTCAGTGTGTAAAATTAATAAATATGAGTTAATAAGTTATTAAATGAGTTAAATACAAAGTACGTGTAACAGTTCCTATATAAGCAAACAGTGCTTAAGTTCTTATTACCTGACTAGTAAAGATTGCTATTGGAAATCAGTGCTAAGAAAATTAGATCTTGGGGTGCCTAGGTGGCTTGGTCGGTTAAGTGGCTGCCTTCACTCAGGTCATGATCCCAAGGTCCTGGGATCCAGCCCCGCATCCGAGCTCGGGGTGGGGGCGGGGGGCTGCTTCTCCCTCTCTCTCTGCCTGCCTAAAAAATTATCTTAATTTTTTTTAATTTTATTTTTTATAAACATATAATATATTTTTATCCCCAGGGGTACAGGTCTGTGAATCGCCAGGTTTACACACTTCACAGCACTCACCATAGCACATACCCTCCCCAATGTCCATAATCCCACCCCCCCAACCCCCCTCCCCCCATCAGCCCTCAGTTTGTTTTGTGAGATTAAGAGTCACTTATGGTTTGTCTCCCTCCCAATCCCATCTTGTTTCATTTACTCTTCTCCTACCCCCTTAACCCCCCATGTTGCATCTCCTCTCCCTCATATCAGGGAGATCATATGATAGTTGTCTTTCTCCGATTGACTTATTTCGCTAAGCATGATACCCTCTAGTTCCATCCACGTCGTCGCAAATGGCAAGATTTCATTTCTTTGATGGTTTCATAGTATTCCATTGTGTATATATACCACATCTTCTTTATCTATTCATCTGTTGATGGACATCTAGGTTCTTTCCATACTTTGGCTATTGTAGACATTGCTGCTATAAACATTCGGGTGCACGTGCCCCTTCGGATCGCTACGTTTGTATCTTTAGGGTAAGTACCCAGCCATGCAATTGCTGGGTCATAGGGTAGTTCTATTTTCAACATTTTGAGGAACCTCCATGCTGTTTTCCAGAGTGGTTGCACCAGCTTGCATTCCTACCTGTGCTCTCTATTTCTCTGTCAAATAAATAAAATCTTTAAAAAAAAAAGAAAAAAGAAAATTAGATCTTTTAGCCAAATGTATTTATCTGTGACTATATTGCCATAAAGAATTTTACAAATTTTTCTTTATTTTATTAGTATATATATTTTCCATTCACATTATCACTGCCAATTTTGTTTTGGATATTGTGCTAAAATGCTTGGAATTTTAATGGTTTGGGGATATTGGTAGTTAAGTGAACAGTCTTTTTAATATAATTTGATTATGGATGAAGGGAAATAAAGCAATTATGGAAGTTCATGGAAGAGGCATTACCTACCCTTTAATGACGGTGTATGTATGATGAGTAGAGCAAGAAAGCCAAGGCTTTCTGGAAGGTTATGATCCTGTGGGATGGATGGAGAGGGAAACATTCTGTATAAAGGAAGCGTATAGTTTTAAGGAAAGAAAAATAGTTAAGGAAGGGAATGTGAATAGTAGATTGAAGCGAAAGGTAGGAGTTAGTTGTCTGTAAGAGCCATATACCATGTGGTATGGGAATGTCAAATAAGCCAGACTTAGAGAATTGTTTAGATTTTTTTCAGTTTTATTGAGAAATGATTTACATACAGCACGACAGTTTGATTTATGTATATTGTGAAATGATTACTACAAGAGATTGGTGAGTTTTTGAAGTTGGAGAAATTGGAATTTTTGTGTTTTAAAAGTTGTGTTTATTTTGATTCTGTAATACTAAATTCTTAATCTCTTCAAGCCTGTAATGTTTTATATTCATGCTTTTTTTTTTTAAGGATTTCAGTTTGTTAAAATGAGCAGTCGCAAATCAAAGAGTAACAACTTAATACATGCAGAGTACCTTTCACAGGTTAGTATATATTTTCATTAACCTCAAAGTCTATTATCAATCAAAACTGATCAGAGAAATAATTATCTTCTTAATTTGAATTCTTTCCTTAACACTTATGAAACACTTTATATTTTCAAGGAGAGACTCTTCACTACTTTCATCCTTTTTAAGGCTTTAGACAGTTGGAATCCTAACTTTACTCCTGTCTTCCCAAATGTGTCCTAATTTCAGTTTACTTCAGAGTTCTCTACTTCTTTTGTTAAATTTATTCCTATTTTATTTCTTATGATTATTGTGTTATAAATGGAATTGTTTTAACTTTTTTATTTGTTCATTGCTAGCATATCTAAATGCAGTTGATTTTTATATATTAATCTGTATCCTGCAACCTGACCAGACTTACTAGTTCTCATAGTTTTTATTTTTTTATATAAGATCATGTCATCGGCAAACATAGTTTAACTTTCTTTTCAGTATAGTGACTTTATTATTTTTGTTTTAATTGTCTAATTGCCCTGGCTGGAACTTTCAGTACAATATTGAGTAATAACTGAAAAACAGACATTCTTGTTTTGTTTTTTTTTTTTTTAAGATTTTATTTATTTATTTGTCAGAGAGAGAGAGCGAGCGAGCACAGACAGACAGAGTGGCAGGCAGAGGCAGAGGGAGAAGCAGGCTCCCCACAGAACAAGGAGCCCGACGCGGGACTCAATCCCAGGACGCTGGGATCATGACCTGAGCCGAAGGCAGCTGATTAACCAACTGAGCCACCCAGGCGTCCCTCTTGTTTTGTTTTTGATTTCGGGGAAACACATTCAGTCTTTTACCGTTGAAGTGATGTTAGATATAGGTTTTTATAGATGCCCTTTATTGGGGTGAGGATGTGTTGCCCTTTTTTCCTAGTATGTTGAGTGTTTTTATCACAAACTTTTAATATTATCTTAAGTGCATACAGTATTCGAAGTGCTAAGCATATATCTATGTGTCTGTGTCTTAAGATAGGGAATGGGTATAATAACTCTGTCCTGGTATTTCTATTTATCTTGATTGACCAGAACTATAGTTTTTTTAAATCAAAACTAAATGTATGTTATTGGCATCCCTTCATCGCTTACTTTTTTTTTTCTTTCTGGAAGGAAAAGGTTTAATTCTGTTTCATGAAAGAATTTTAGCTTAAGTATGATTTACATATCCTAGTAAAGTAAGTATCTTCCACATACAGCTTAATTTCTGTATACATGTATATGTGTTTAACCTTCCTCTCAGATCACTTTGAGATTTTTTGAACTGTTCATTGTTCACTACAGCTTCACTTCACTTTATCTCTTAGATTTTATACATAGTTGTTGCCTCTAATAGACAAGTTGAAGTTTGAAAAAGAAAAGGATATTTATATTTGATTTCTAATGATCTTATCTAGGTAGAGAAATACACCATATAAGTAGTATTATGATTATATATGCTCATTTAAGTGTTTTATATGTATTAGCTATTACCTATACAAATACTTAAGTTATGTTAAAGACAACTACCTTATTTAATCTTGAGAACAGGCCTGCCAGAAAACTATTATTGTCTCTATTTTATAAATGAAAAAAATTAAGATTAGGAAAGGCTAACTTTAAGATCCACATAATTGGTTCTTCTGGCATCACTCCTCTTAATTCTTTCCCCTTCTTATATAATAATTTGCTTTGAATAATTTGCTCTGAATAATTTGCTTTGCTTAGCCTCTGGTATGTATAAACAGAACTCAGATTCTACCTTTTTGGTGCATGAAGAATCAGTCCCATGCTGTCAGTCTGAGAAAAGCAAATTATCTTGGAAGCTTCTTGTTTCCAATGGTGGGACCAAATCTCAAATAGCTTCCTAAGGTTTTTGTCTTTGAAAGGTTTCTGTATTAGCAGCAGATGCAGAAAAGGAAATGCCTATAATGGTCTGTCTTTTTAAAAAATGTGCTAGATTATCTGACATAATATTTTACAACTCAGTCTAAGCCCTTTATTCTAAGGCAAACTCAAAATTTATAAGAATTTTTTTTCTTGGGGCACCCGGGTGGCTCAGTGGGTTAAGCCTCTGCCTTCGGCTCAGATCATGATCTCAGGGTCCTGGGATCAAGCCCCACATCAGGCTCTCTGCTCAGCAGGGAGCCTGCTTCCTCCTCTCTCTCTCTCTCTCTCTCTCTCTCTCTCTGCCTGCCTCTCTGTCTACTTGTGACCTCTGTCTGTCAAATAAATAAACAAAATCTTCAAAAAAAAAAAGAATCACCTATTTAAAAAAAATTTTTTTTTCTTAATTCATTCCAGTGATTCCTCATCTTATAGATGAATCTAATTTCTTCCATGTAGTTGAGCAATTCCTTATATGCTAAATTACTACTTTTTTTCAGTGTGTCATTTCTTTCCAATTTATTTGCACTATTTCTTTAGGCATGGATCATACTTTTTTAAGAGTATCTTACTCTGCTTCTAGTAGGTCCTCAATAACTATATGAACTTTTAAACTTTTATTTTCTCAGAATCCTGACTTTTATGATAGGTGCAGATAGATAGGCCTTGGGCTAAGCCAGTTTAGATTTGTTTGGTCTCTAGAGATTGACGTATGGTTCATGAACATTATTAGGTGAGATTACATTATTACATTATCTCCTTTTTTCCTTGGCTGGTATGTACCATATAAAGTGAAGTGTTCATTTATTCACACGCAATGTAAAAGAACCCTCAAATTGCTGATGTGGCTAAAGTAATTCATTCTTTCTATTGAACCTCACAGGTAAATTCTCATCCTTCCTCTGGGACTTGAGATAGGTTGAAAGAACCGTTAGTTTTACAACTCATGAAAGTAATACCAGAACTCGTGAAGACAAGTTATTTAGGGAGGGTTGAATAGACTCATTAATACCTAATTCTGACTGCTGTAAATGTATATTCTCATTCATTTTTATTTCATGTGTAACATTTTTATTTATATTTATTCACTTTCTTTTTATCAGGTACAAAGAATTTTACGGGAAAGATTTTGTCATAAGAGCCCACATAGTAACTTATTTGGAGTACAAGTACAATACAAGTAAGTTTAGCTATCCTTTTGTCCACTATGAACTTACTTAAAGATGCCGTTAGGTATTGTAAAAATTAACCACACAGATTTTATCTTGAATAATGCTAACAAACATTTTTACAGAGATAAAAAATTTCTTCTTCTTCTATAGAAACAATAAAAATTTAAAGGAAGAGCAGCTATAACTGTTGTCATAATGAGAATGCACCTTACCTTTCAATCTTATGTTGCTTCTGTCAGCTGGTATGTGGAGAAAATTCTGAGCTCTGATACTCCACAGCGTGTTGTGGAATGAAAGCTCCCAAGATTTGCCACTGTTGTCCCTTGCCTTATGACATCATAAAGCCAAGACATTTCAAACTTACTTGGTTTTCTCTTGAGGTTTCCAGAGAATCCATATTGACCTACCCTCTCTTCTGTGGTTTTCTGTATACAGCTACATAAAGTATAAGTCAAGTGCCCAGAGAGAAAGAAAAAGGGAATGCCTATTTTCTGTGCATATTCAAATTCAGCTTTTAAATAGTATTACCTAGTATATTATTCCAGCTTCCTTTTTATTTTTTATTTTATTTTTTTTTAAGATTTTATTTATTTATTTGACAGAGATCATAAGTAGGCAGAGAGGCAGGCAGAGAGAGATGAAGGGAAGCAGGCTCCCTGCTGAGCAGAGAGCCCGACGTGGGGCTCAATCCCAGGACCCTGGGATCATCACCTGAGCCGAAGGCAGAGGCTTTAACCCACCCAGGCACCCCTCCAGCTTCCTTTTTAAATTTTGGCTTCTTTATGTCATTCCAGACACTTAATTGAGCTGCTAAAAAGAACTGCTATCCATGGAGAAAGTAATTCTGTACTCATTATTGGACCCCGAGGATCAGGAAAAACCACGGTAAAACTATTGATTTCTGGTATTTTCTTGTTTGTGTAGGATGTGATGATTCTTATAGACAGTATTGAAAATACTTTGTATTCAATATCTCATTAATTTCCCTTTTTTCATTTTCTTTAAATCATAGAAGACGTGCAAAGCCTTAAAAATTAGGGTGGTATATTTGAGTTGAGCATATCGTTTTTCACCACAGTAACAAATTTTCAGTTGCTGCTTTTTCCATCATGGCCTTTTGCCCATGAGGAATTTATGCATTATTAGCATTTATTGAGCATATTCCTTGTGCCTTTTCTCTGTGTTCTTGCACCTTACCTTGATCTTTTTATCTGTATTATCATTGCTTCTTTACACTAACTCTGCAAGGTAGACATCGTTTCTGTTTATAAATTAGGTAACTTGTCATGACATTCATTCTTTTTTCCCCTGTTTTATTGTTTATTGTTTAACCCTAACTCAAGTAATTTTCATATGTACAGTCACATCTTCTAGAATTCTTTTCTACTTTCCCTCTTTATTTTCTTAGCTACCTCAAAAAGATACTCTTGATTTTTCTCCTCATTTTCTCTTTTCACATTCTTTATTCAATATATGAGATAAATTATGACTGTTACATTGAATATATTTACTATTCATTTTCAATAGTTGGGCTGTATAAAAGCTCTTTTCTGCTATATTCCATGCAGTGAATTTAGATTTCTCACTAACATGCTTTTTTTTATTACGTGAAGTAAAATTATATACTAAGTAAAGTTAAATAAATTAGAAGTAAGATTGTTTTTAAAGCAATGAATGTTGACTATATATTAGGTAAGGTGTGGAAATAAGGACTTTACAGTTTTATTGAATCACCCATTTCTAATGGGGATATAAATCTAAGTAATTTCTTTTTTAATCTTTAAAGAATATTTTACATTAATTATATTATTTACAATAATTTTTTAGTTTTGACTATATTTAATTTGATTCAGTCTTATGCTCAGTCATTTTATACAACCACTATTTCTCTCTTTAAAAAAAAAAAAAGATTTTAGAGAGAGGGAGAGAGGGAACACAAGTAGGGGGAATGGGAGAGGGAGAAGCAGACTTCCTACTGAGCAGGGAGCCCCATGTGGGGCTTGATCCCAGGACCCTGGGGTCATGACCTGAGCTGAAGAAAGATGCTTAATGAATAAGCCACCCAGGCACCCATATTTCTTTATTCTTGAGTTCCTTAGTATGATTTTCTTTTGTGTTTGACCTCAATAGTGTTCGGATGGTTTTGAAAGGAAAACCATGTGACTGGTATGCCTTTGAGCTATTAGAATATTTTAAATTTCTAACAATAATACTATTAAATAGTAGAAACACTATGCAAAGGAGATGCACAGAAGGGTCACATAAAATTAAATACAGATCTGTCTTGAACTTAAAACTTGTTCAGTTTACTTATAATTAAGTAAATTAACTAAAAACATTAGCAGTTTTGTCTACCAGGTTGACAAACCTGTAAAATTGATAACACTAAAATTTTGAACTTATAAAGAAATAGACATGTGTCCTGCTGGTAATATAAATTGACATAACTGGAATAAGAGACAGTATCTAACTAGGCCAAAGTCATATGCCCTTTGACTCAGCAGCAGTATTTCTAGGAATTTAACTTGTGAAATGATGTATATACAGTTATTCACTACAACACCATTTGTTAATAGTGGAAGATGAGAAACAACATAAATGCCCATCAGTAGAGTACTGGTTAATAAATGCTAGTACATTCATCTACATAATTATTATGCATCAGTGAAAAGAAACATTTGTCTGTAGTCCAGAAAAGGAAGAGGAAAAAAATACTTGTGTTGGTTTGTACTGGCATACTTCATTTTGCTTTGCTTTGTTGCACTTTGCAGATAATTGCATTTTTTACAAATTAAAAGGCTTTTGGCAACCCTTTATCGAGCAAGTATACAGGCATCATTTTTCTAATAGCATTTCTCATTTTGTCTCTATGTCACATTTTGATAATTCTCAAAATATTTCAAACATTTTCATTATTATATTTGTCATGGTGATCTGTGATCAGTGATCTTTAATGTTACTGCTGTAATTGTTTTGGGGTGCCAGGAGCCATGCCTGTATAAGATGACAAACTTAATGGATAAATGTATTGGTTCTGACTGTTCCACTCTCTGGACACTCCCCCATCTCCCACCCCCACCCTGGGCCTACCTATTCCCTGAGTTACAACAATACTGACTTTAGACCTATTAATAACTCTATAATGGCTCCTAGGTGTTCAAGCGAAAGGAAAATTCACACATCTCTCACTTTAAATCAAAAGCTAGAAATGATTGAGTTTAGTGAGGAAGACAGGTCAAAAGCCAAGGTAAGCCAAAAGCTGGGCCTCTAACACCAAGCAGCCAACCTGTGAGTGTAGAGGAAAAGTCCTTGAAGGAAATTCAAAGTGCTATTCCAGTGAATCCACCAATAAGAAAATGAAACAGCCTTACTGCTGATACGGAGAAAGTTTTAGTGGCCTACACATTCCCTTGTACCAAAGCCTAATCCAGAGGAAGGCCCTAATTCTGTTGAATTCTGTGAAGGCTGAGAGGGGAGGAAGCTACAGAAGAAAAATTTGAAGCTACCAGTAGTTGGTTCATGAGGTTTAAGGAAAGTAGCCACCTCCGAAACATAAAAGTACAGGGTGAAGCAGCAAGTGTTGATGTAGGAAAAGGCAACATGATGAATCATGGACATATACTCTTTTTAGAGTTCCTACTCAGAGATGATAACAGAGCACCTCTCCTCACAGTTCACTGGCCAAGTGTCATATAGTTACACCTAGTTTCAAGAGAGTGAAGAAGTACATTCCGCCTAGGTGACTAGAAGAGAAGTTAACCAGAAATATTTAGTGAATGTCACTGATAGCCGTGACAGCTAACTTGTTTTGAGTGTGTGTGTGTGTGTGTGTGTGTGTGTGTTTGTGTGTGTGTGATTTTTTTCCCTGTCTAGACTCTTACAGAATTTCTTTATCTTAGCAGTATGAAAATTTCAGACCAGTATCTAAGCTTGGATCATAAAAACTGACACTCTGTAAACTCCCTTAATATAAATTTAGATCTTTTTTCACTATAGGATAATTTTTTTTCAGTCTTCGTTGTTTTATTATCTTTGGAAAATACATCTTCATACAAATATTTGAAAAACACTTTTAAGTAGTACTTTAATTCTTCAAGAAGCTCATAGTGATAATCTGAGAAAATGAGATCTAGGAAAACAGTACATTTAGACCTACTATTCCATCCTAAACTATGCCTCTTGAAACAAAGTGGCATTACAACAGAGAAGTTGGCTCTCAATGAAGTGTACATCAAAGTGTCAAGCCTGCAAATATAACTTGAGCAGTTAATGCCTGGATTTATTCTGAACTTTATTGTAGAAGTTTGTATGTAAAAGCATGGAAGAAGGCTCAGGAAAAAAGGAAAGAGAGTTAGTAAACACTTATAAAGATGTTTAAATACAAATTAAAACTATACTCCATTTCATTAGTAAATTGGCTAAAGTAGATCTATTTTTTACCAGGAAAATTAAGCATAAAAGAGAGTTCCCCTATTATAACCACCCCCCATGCACATACATACAACTTCCCCTATTATTAACATCTTCCCTTAGTATGGTACATTTGTTGAATTTGATGAACTAATATTAATATGGTATTATTAACTAAAGTCCCATAGTTTTCATTAAGGTCCCCAGTTTTTTCATTTAAAAAAAAGCTCAGTTTATCAGCTATTTCTTTCATGAATTGTGACTTTGGTGTTATATCTAAACTTCATCATTGGGATGCCTGGGTGGCTCAGTTGGTTAAGCATCTGCCTTCCTCTCATGATCCTAGGGGTCCTGGGATCAAGCCCCATATCTGGCTTCTTGCTCAGTGGGGAGCCTGCTTCTCCCTCTGCCTGCAGCTTCCCCTTCTTGTGCTCTTTCTCTCACTCTCTCACACTCTCTCTCTGACAAAGAAAATCTTAAAAATAAATAAACTTCAACACCAAATCCAAGATCTTCTAGGTTTTCACCTATGTTTCCTTCCAGAAGTTTTATAGTTCTTTGTATTTTACATTTGGTTTGAGTTAATTTCTTTGAAATATAGGGTCTGTGTCTAAATTCTTTTTCTTTCCTTCTTTTTTTTGCATATGAATGTTTAAATTGTTTTAGCATTTGTTGACAAGGCTATCTTTTCTTCATAGAGTTACCTTTGCTTCTTTTTCAAAGGTCAGTTAATTCTGTTTGTATCAGTCAATTTTTACCATCTTGATGACTGTAGCTTTATAGTAAGCCTTAAAGTCCGTGTCAGTCTTCTAACTTTGTGTGCTTCTTCAGTATTGTTTTGGCTATTCTGGGTACTTTGCCTTTTTATACTAACTTTAGAATTAATATGTTAATTTCCAACTACTGGGGATGTTTGAGTTCAGTTGTAGTTTCAATCTGTAGATCACATTAGAAAAACTGGTTTCTTAATTATATTGAGTTTTCACTTTCATGAACATGGAATATCTTTACATTTACCTTTTTTAGGTCTTTCATTAGAGCTTTGTGGTTTTCCTTATATAAGGCATATACTTCGTTAGGTTTATACCTAAGTTTTAAAAAATATTTTTGACCCTAATGTGAATAGTATATGTTTTTAATTTCAGATTCCTAGTGTTACTGCTGATATAGAGGAAAGCAGATGACCTTTGTGTGTTATCTTGTATCCTGCAATCTTGCTATAATTGATTGGTTCTTAAAATTTGTCAGTTCTTTGGGATTTTCTGCAGACAATCATGTCATCTGCAAATAGAAGAAAGTTTTATTTCTTCCATTCCTGTTTCTTTTTATAACTTTTATTTCCTTCTCTTGTCTTACTGCATTTGTTATTCACAGGCTATGTTTGAGCATTAGCTGATATTCTACAAACTCTTAATATGAATTTAGGTCTGTTTTCACTAAAGACTAATTTTATTTTTGAGTATTTCCTTCCTTTCATTTCTTCTTGTCCTCTCTTAGGATTAAAGTATCCAGTTGTTAAGCCTTTGTTCTCATTTCTTTATGTTATTTCTCCATGTTTCTTTCTTTTCTTCCTCTCCCTCAGCATTCTGCCATATCATCAGTGTGATTTTCTTCACCATACATTCCATCGTTTGCTTCTTTTCATATGATACTGCTTTTTAGTTCTAATAACCCTTCTTGTCTACCTCCATGTCATGCACCTTCTTAGTTTATTGTTTTGTGTTTATCTAAATCTGGCTTAAATGACTCAAAATATTTATTTTCTAAAATACACATTTTCAGTAGTAATTAATCTTTTTCATCAGTTTACTGTTTCCTTTCTTTCATGTTACACCATTTCTGTATAAACTCCTATGTCAGTTTTTTCTGTTTCTTCAGGGCTTAAGAAGATAAAAGCCATTAAGATAAGAGTTTTTGTCAATTAATAAAACAGATAGATTGTAGATTGTTCTTGGTATGCTGACAGATTGTCCTTTTGTTACATCTTAAACCAGAACCCTCTGATGGTGCTTTGAAGTCATTGACCAAGTCTGACTTCAGTGGAATATGGAAGAATCCTGTGCTTCATATTCCATTTCAGTATTATTTGATTTATCCTGCTGCACTCCAGTATTGGGAGGTCAGAGCTTAGGAACACTGTTTAACTTTTGTCACTTTCATAATTTGTTGTGTGTGGAGTATCCAGAGACATAAAATAGATTGTTTTAGACAAGAACTCTCATGTAAGTTTTAATGTAAGAAATAAGATTACAATATAACACTGTCCTTGGCCAAGCTATTTAAAGTGCAAAAATTTGGAATCTATAGTTAATTGATAAAGATAACAGTGTGGCTTATTGTATTTCAAACATTTTATTTAAAAAATAAGATGTGGGGTGGCTGGGTGGCTCACTTGGTTGGGCAGTTGCCTTCAGCTCAGGTCATGAACCTGGAGTACCAGGATCATGTCCCACATCGGGCTCCCCAGCTCCACAGGGAGACTGCTTCTCCCTCCGACCTTCTGCTCTCTCATGCTCTCTCTCACTGTCTCTCTCTCAAATAAATGAATAAAATCCTTAAAAAAATCCAAAAGACAGATTGTACCCTGGAAAATACTTTTCTATATAGAAATTGCTGTAGACAAGCAAGTATTTGGGAATAGAATAGTAGATAAATATAAAAATCCCTGATTGCTGGCAGGTCTAAATGAAGTCAGTCAGTATGTTTGTAAAATTGTTAGCTGTAAAGACTGTGGAAATGGAGTAGCCATATTGGTTATCCTGCTTGGTGTAACATCAAAAAACTAACTAATTCTTTTTTACTATATTATGTAACTTAAAATATTTGGAAAGATACTTTGTGAAAAATACTAAAATTATGCAATTGGTTATTTAGGTAGTTACACACAGACTAAGTTTTAGCAATATCCAGAGTGGAACTAAAATTATTTGAAGACATATATGCTAATACATTTAAGTTATCATTTTAGACCATACAAACACATCATGAAAAAGTTGTGAGCTAATCTAGGCAAATCATAATAACTTGTTTGAAGTAAATTCAATGGAAAGAGTGCTATAAACTTGTTTTAACTCTCTCTTTTAAGTTTTTGTTTTAATCACCTGGTGCTCATCACAACAGGAGCACTCCTTAATCCCCATCACATTTTTCACCCATTCCTCCCATCCACCTCCCCTCTGGTAAGGATCCAGTTCATTCTCTGTAGTTAAGAGTCTGTTTCTTGGTTTGCTTCTCTCTATCTCTTAACTTTTGGTAGTTTGTTTTGTTTCCTAAATTCCACTTTAGAGTAAAATCATATGGTATGTATCTTTCTCTGACTGACTTATTTCACTTAGCCTTATAGTCTCTACCTCCATCCATGTCAGTGGAAATGGAAAGATTTCATTCTTTTTTATGGCTGAATAATATTCGTGTGTGTGTGTGTGTGTGTGTACATACATACATACTGTAATCCATTTACCTATTGATAGATATTTGGACTACTTCCATAATTTGACTATTGTAAATAATGCTGCTATAAACATAGGGGAGCATGTATCCCTTTGAATTCGTGCAAGAGGGTTCCTTTTTCTCCACATCCTTGCCAACAGCTGTAACGCCTGTTGTTTCTTGTGTTTTTTGTTTTAGCCATTCTGACAGGTGTGACATAGTATCTCATTGTGGTTTTTATTTATCTCCCTGAGGATAAGTGATGTTGAGTATCCTTTCATGTGTCTTTTGGCCATCTGTATGTCTTCTTTGGAGAAATGTCTGTTGCTGTCTTCAGCCCATTTTTTAAATTTATTATTTGGTTTTTGGGGTGTTGAGTTGTATCAGTTTTTTATATATTTTGGATACTAACCCTTTATTAGATATGTCATTTGCAAATACCTTCTCCCATTCAGTAGGTTGCCTTTTAGTTTTGTTGGTTGTTTCCTTCACTGTGCAGAACTTTTTATTTTGGTGTAATCACAATAGTTTATTCTTGCTTTTGTTTCTGTCGCTTTGGGAGACCTATTTAAAAAGAAGTTACTGTGGCCTGTGTTATAGAAATTACTGCCTGTGCTCCGTTGTAGGATTTTTATTGTTTTGGGTCTCACGTTTAGGTCTTTGAGCAACTTTGAGTTTATTTTTCTGTATGGTGTAAGAAAGTGTCCCAGTTTCATTCTCTTGCATGTTACTACTGTCTAGTTTTCCCAATACCATTTGTTTTTTTTCCTGTTGGATAGTCTTACGTGCTTTGTCGAATATTGACCATATAACTGTGGGTTTGTTTCTGAGTTTTCTGTTCTTTTCCATTATTCTGATGGTCTATTTTTTTACCATTATCATAGTGTTTTAATTAATACAGCTTTGTAATGTAACTTGAAGTCTCAAATTGTGATGCTTCCAGCTTTGCTTTGCTTCTCTTTTTCAAGATTGCTTTGGCTCTTAAGGGTCTTTTGTGGTCCCATAGAAATTTTAGGATTGTTTGTTCTAGCTCTGTGAAAAATGCTGTTGGTATTTTGACAGGGATTGCATTAAATGTGTAGTTGCTTTGGATAGTTTAGCAAAATCTTTTCTTCCAGTACATCAGTATGGATGTTCTTTCCATATCTTTGTGTTGTCTCCAGCTTCTTTCATTAGTTTTTTATAGTTTTCAGAGCATAGGTCTTTCACCTCCTTAGTTGTATTTATTCCTAGATATTTTATTATTTTGGTTCAATTGTAAATGGTATTATTTTCTTAATTTCTCTTTCTACTGCTTCATTATTGGTGTATAGAAATGTAACATTGATTTTTGTATCCTGCAACTTTACTGAATTCATTTATTAGTTTTAAGAGTTTTGGGTTTTTTATATATAGTATCATGTCATCTGCAAAAAGTGCAAAGTTTTACTGCTTCCTCACCTATTTGGATGCCTTTTATTTCTTTTAGCTTTCTGATTGCTGTGGCTAGGACTTCCAGTATTATGTTGAATAAAAATGGGTTGAGGGGAGGTGGGTGTGTCAGTTAAGCATCTGCCTTCTGCTCAGGTCACGATCCCAGGGTCTTGGGATGGAGCCCCACATAGGGCTCCTCGCTGAGTGGGAAACCTGCCTTTCCCTCTCCCTCTGCTGCTCCCCCTGCTTGTGTTCTCTCTCACTCTCTCTCAAATAAATTAAATGGAAAAACCTTTAAAAAAAAAAAAGTGGTGAGAGTGGACATCCTTATCTTTATCCTCACCTTAGGGGACAGGCTTTCAGATTTTCCCCCATTGAGGGTGGTATTAGCTATTGGTCTTTATTATATTCAGGTATAGTCCCTCTAAATCTACTTTGTTGAGGGTTTTTATCCTGAATGGATGTTGTGCTTTGTCAGATGATTTTTCTGCATCTACTGACATGACCATATGGTTCTTACTCTTTCTCTTATTGATGTGTTGTATCACAGTGATTGATTTGCAAGTATCGAACTACCTTTGCAACCCAGGAATAAATCCCACTTGATCGTGGCAAATGGTTCTTTTAATGTATTGTTGGATTCAGTTTGCTAGTATTTTGTTGAGTTTTTTGCAATTATATGTTCATCAGAGATCTTGGCCTGTAGTTCTCTTTTTCTGTGGTGTCTTTCTGGTTTTGGTATCAGAGTAGTGCTGCCCTCATAGAATGAATTTGAAGTTTTACTTCCTTTTCTATTTTTGGAATATTTTGGGAAGCATAGGTATTAACTATTCTTTAAATGTTGCGTAGAATTCACCTAAGAAGCCATCTGGACCTGGACTTTTGTTTCTTGAGAGTTTTTTGATTAGATTCAGTTTTTTGCTGGTGATTGGACTTCTCAAATTTTGTATTTCTTCCTGTTTCAGTTTTGATAAATTATATGTTACTAGGAATTTATCCATATTCTAGGTTGTCCAGTGTTGGGATGTAGTTTTTTGTAGTATTCTTCTATAATTGCTTGTAGTTTTTAGTGTTTGTTATTTCTCCTTTCTCATTTGTGATTTTGTTTATTTGGGTCTTTTCTGGTTGTTGGTTTTTTTTTTTTTTTTTTTTTTTTTTTTTTTTTTTGGTAAGTCTGGCTAGAGGTTTATCAGTTTTATTGATTTTTTTATTATTTTTATTAAAATATAATGCATTATTTGCCCCAGGGGTACAGGTCTGTGAATAGTCAGGCTTACACATTTCATAGCACTCACCATATCACATACCCTCCCCAGTGTCCATAACCCAACCACCCTCTCCATAAAACCACCCCCCCATGTTTTTTTCCCCCAAAGAACTAGCTCCTGGTTTCATTTATCTGTTTTATTGGGTGCTCTTCAGATTGCTGTATGTCCACAGACAATTTTCCCTGCCTTCTCTCCAAGAGCATCCCCAGTGTCCTTCGAGCTCTCCCAGAACCACACATGCTGATCTTTAGAACCCCAGGCTTTAAGCCTCCCTGGTTGTAAGAACTCAAGAAATTTAGGCCCTCTAGCTTTCCAAACCAGTCCTATGAGGATTCATTTCCTGTGTGTTCCCCTGTATGTTAGTCTCTTTTTCCCACTTCTCTAGACTGACTTCCTCCCCACTGCATTGGCTATGATCCATTTCTCTCCTAAGCCACGTCTCTGCATTTCCTACCATCTTTGATGTGTTCTGTGTCCTTTCTCTACACTTAGTTGTGGAGTTTTTTCTGCCAGTCTTCAGGTTGGTTTCTGGGGTATTTAGGATGATTTGACTGGGATCTACTTGTATTTGTGGGAGGAGGCAACCTTAGGATCCTCATTCTTTGCTGCCATCCTCCTTCCATGTTATAATAACTCTCTTTATGTGTATATAAAAAAATGAAGGTATTATTATTTTCCCCATTTCATTATGCAAAGAATTTAAAATAGTTTTCAATGGTTTACCGAACATATAATAATTTAGAACATACAATCAGACCCAGAGAAATAGAAATATTATGTAAATAAGATATCATTTGGTGGGAGGAAGAACATTGCAGATTACCAAGAAGCTATGGCAGAGGCCACATTTTGACATACCACATTTGTATCATCTGGGAATGAAGTCTTATGATAGACTCATACTTGCTCTAAAAGCCAAGAAGTACCTCTTTATTTTTGGATAGTTCTCTACAAAGAATGTCACTTCTTAATTGGATTTTATTACATAGTATGACAGTTGATATTTTGAGATTTCCCTTTTTAAGAGGACTTAGATTGCTATGATCTAAGGTAGAATTCCATTTTTTTAGGTTAGTTATTTATTTTGAGAGTTTACATGCACATGAGAGCAAGTATTGGGGGAGGGGCAGAAGCAGAGCGAGAGAGAGAGAATCTTAAGCAGGCTCTATGTTCAGGAAGGAGCCAGACACAGGGCTGGATCTTACCCCTCTGAGATCATAGCATGAGTTGAAATCAAGAGTCAGATGCTTAACTAGCTGAATCATCCAGCCACCCCAGAATTCCATTTGTTTTAAAAACAATACAGATTAGGGGTGCCTGGATGGCTCAGTCATTAAGCATCTGCCTTCAGCTCCGGTCATGATCCCAGAGTCCTGGGATCGAGCCCCGCATTGGGCCCCCTGCTCAGTGGAGAGCCTGTTTCTCCTCTCCCTCTGCCTGCCACTCTATCTGCTTGTGCTTTCTCCATCTCTGTCAAACAAATAAATAAAATCTAAAAACAAAACAAAACAAAAAAACCAAACAAACAAAAATACAAATATACCAGAATTATGTTTGATACCTGTTGTGAAACCTAATAATTTAAAGTACTTCATATTTCACAAAGATGTGGTAGTGACAGATTGAAGTACAATATTTCAAATACAAATAGTATTTTGTTTTTCAAAATGGTTTGCCATTGTTCCAGTGACTTTTTTGAATTTCCTTTTTGTCCTCACTAAATTTTGATGCCATCTTTACTAATTTTTTTTGTATACACAGTCTGTTTTGAGGGATCATTTATTTTCTAATCATAGGAGTAGTTTTAGTATTAGTGTCCTTTATCATTGTTCTTCTTTTTAAAAGTTTTTTGACTTTTCTTAGTTCTGTTCATTTTTAAGTTTTTAAAAACTGCATAATATTAATGTGAAGAGATGTATATTATATTGCCATAGAGTTGTAATAAGATGTCATAAGTCAAAAAATAGAGAATAGGAAGTATGTGGCATAAGAATCTATAGTTATAAATATCTAAAACTTTATAATTGAACAATTTAAGGTGGTATAACACCTTGTGAGTATATTTTTAGTAGTTACTATATTATCAGTAGTAATTTTTTTTCATTGCAAGCTCTACATTTCTTTTTTTTTTTTAAGCTGCCACAATCCTTGGCTGTCATTCCTTGGATTGTGGCAGCTTAACTCCAACCTCTGCCTCCATCTTCATGTGGCAGTCTTCCCTCTGTGTCTGTGTCCTAATTTCCTCCTCTTCTTTTTTTTTTTTTTTTAAGATTTAATTTATTTATTTGACAGAGAGAGAGCGAGATCACAAGTAGGCAGAGAGGCAGGCAGCGGGGCTTGATCCCAGAACCCTGGGATCATGACCTGAGCTGAAGGCAGAGGCTTAACCCACTGAGCCACCCAGGCACCCCTCTACATTTCTTTAATAAGGTCTTTCTCTATATGCAGTAGGCCCCCCCCACCCATGGGACGTACATTCCAAGACCTCAGTGAATGCCTGAAACCACAGATAGTACCAAACCCTATATGTACTGTTTTTTTTTAACATGGTAAACTTTACCTGTAGTATACTTTAATGTATGAATTAGACACAGTAAGAGATTAAAAATAATAACATAATAAAATAGAATGGTTACAACAAATATAGTAAAAGTTACGTGAGTGTGGTCTCTGTCTCTCAAAATATCATACTGTACTATATTCATCCTTCTTGTGATGATGTGAAATGATAAAATGCCTACATGATAAGATGAAGTTAGGTGAATGATGTAGACATTATTATGTACATTAAGCTGCATTGACCTTCTGCCCAAAATGTCAAAAGGAGGATTCATCTGCTTCCACAGCACAGGTAATTGAAACTCCAGATAAGGAGTGGCTGTTTTACCTAGAAACTCATAGAGGAAACATCTTTTTCAACTTACCTCTTGGTATTTCTTAGTTTTTCAAATTTTTATTTCATGATAGCATACAGAATAGTTAACAGTATTCAATAGAAATCGGTATATTGACTGTGGTAGACTTTTTACAATCATTTAACATTGCTCTAATACATGTTTTTCAATAGCTTTTAAGTGATTTCAATAGTATTTAGTAGAATAAATGTTAGAGATAAATAATGAACTCAGACATGAAGCTCTTAAGTGGCTATAGTTTTATGTGACTTATAGAGAAATATGTCTTTGAAAACTTGAGGGTTGTTTCTAAACATTTATTAGTTTGGGAAGATGATTGAAAGAGTATGACATCAGTCCTGGCTTTGGCATCTTGAGTCGGACATTAGATGTTCTCGTTAAACCTTTCTTTCATCTTTGAGTAATGTGCAAACTTATTTGTTAGTTTCAAATGACAATCTTTTTATTATATTATGTTCCCATAATTCATTAATTATGAATTAAATTATGTTCATAATTTTAAAAGAATATGAGCTTATATTTTTATTTATTATTAAATATTCCATAAACTTTTTAATACCATTTAGTTAATAAACCATGCTTTGAAAGAACTAATGGAAGTAGAAGAAGTGAGTGAAAATGTATTACAAGTTCACCTAAATGGTAAGTATGTCATCGTTTTACCATTGGAAATGATATAAACTATGTGAGCTTTTTATAATGTAAAATTTAATTTACTTGCGTGTTTTAAAGGTGGGTAATAGTCATAATTTAAGAACTTTATCCATGTTTAACAACTTTCACTTTAATATACCATACACAATATTTTGAAAAATTAAAAAAAAATAAGATTAAAGAGGCACATAAGGACTCTTGTTTTTTGTTTTTTCTTTTCTTTTAAAAAAAAAATAAAAGAACCCCAAGGATGATAGTTCTTTGAGTCTAGCAAATGTCTTCATTGCTGAGTTTCAAAAAGAAATTAATGTTAACTCACAGATATTTGACTTTTTTCTTTCTAGTTAAAGTTAGAAATTATTAAGAAAGCTTAACTTGACTGGAAAATAATCTGCACTGTTTCAAATATCTCATCTTAGTTAAATACTTTTAAATGGGCTTTATTTCAGGACTGCTGCAGATCAATGATAAAATTGCCCTAAAGGAAATCACAAGGCAGTTAAATCTGGAAAATGTAGTTGGAGATAAAGTTTTTGTAAGTATCCTAATAGTCTTTAACATTTATATGCCGTAGATATTTTCGTATTTTTGGAAGGCTCGGGTGGGTTCAGGGATTCTAAATTGAAATATGAAAGATTCTTATCATAAAAAAGTATAATGTAGTAGGATGCATTTATTTATCATACCTTTATGTTTAAATTTTTTTGAAGTAGATTATACTAACTATAAAAGAGCCAAGAAATCCATGTTTATGTAGATATTATCGGAGTTTCTTTATCTGTAAGATAAATACTTTGATTCCCTATCTTTGGAGATAGTTTAAAGTATTTTTTGAAGTACTACACTCTAGCACCCTATCTTTAGTCTTCTGAGACTTAGGTAGCTGGGACTAATGCAAAATGTACTGAATTTAAAGCTAAAAAAGGTAGATTTGAGTCTTGTCTTAAAACCATTGACTACTTGGTAATCATGGCTAATGAGTATTTCTGAAGTTCAAATTTTCTCATCTGTGTTAAATGTGCATTATCCTTATTACTTCACAGATTTATTTTAAAGACAAGCATTAAACATAATTTATATTTTAAAAATGCTGGATTGGTAATGTTCTATACAAATGTCAATTATCTCTTACTAAAACGTTTTCAGAAACTTAATTCATATCTCATCATTGTAACAGCTTAGAACCTCAAGATAGTGAACATCAGTAACTTAAATGAAACTGATTAGAAATGTTCTGGAACTTTCATTAAACTTTTTACCCTATCACTTGATTTATAAGGTTGAAAAGTAACATGATTAAATTAATTTACAGCTACTTTAGTTTTCATAATGAAATGATTTAACTTCATACTGCTTATTCAGTTGAAGTGGATTATGGCATCCCAAATTAATTTTATGCTCACTGGTGATCATACAGTGTTATCACTCTTAAAGTGTCTCCTTTTTCCTGCAACAACACAGCCATTGTTGTGTAAGCCTCTTAGCATTTAGTAATTTCATTCTTTAATAAGTACCTGTAAAAAGGTAAGCCAATCATGTGTTACCCTTTCACACTGTCTGCAGGTTCAAAATGCCCCTTCTGTAAGTCTGAAGTTCTTCCTCCTGTGCAAAATGTAACGTTGAATACAGTGGCCTACGTGGTCAAGGAGATTTACTATTATATAGGCTCAGTTTGGCTTCTGGTTTGCCCCTGATGTAGACTGAGGTTTCTGACTTTCCTAATTGAACCTGTTCTTATTGAATTCATAGAAAATAATAAAAGGGACAGTTGTTTATCATCCTAGTCATTACTGTTGTTACCGTAATCATCACATATAGTGATTATTAGTTTAACTTTTACATTATATAGGTAAGTCACCTGAGGCTCAGAGAGCATAATTAGCTTGCCCTAAGGTCATAAAATGGATATTAAGACATTAAGAACCTGAGTTACTTGACCCAGAACCTTTATGTTTTGATATACTTACAGCAAATTTGTATATTCTTATGCATACGTATGTGTTTTTATATAAGGATATTCTTATAATATGTGCATATGTACTTATATAATTGCACACTCACATGTAATGTCAGATGTAACTGTCTTTTTTAAAAAAAGCATAAGACAAGCTTCCTTTGAATAACTTCAACTGCTGATTACTCACCCACAGATTGCCTCTGAGCTTTTGTTTATATTATATAAATACCTCTTGCCCTAACTGCCTTGGAAATAATGTTGATTTGACAACATACAGTTATTATAAAATATGTAGAAGTTCTTAAAAACCTGTTCAGCTATTTTATATCAGTTCTCTCAATGGGGAAACAAACAAGCGGATTTTTTTTTCTCCTGTACATCTTCACAAATTTAAGGTTGGCTATTTCTTAATATTAAAAAATCTGAATGAAGTAAAAATTAATGACTTAAATGGAAAAAAAAAATTTCAAGAGGGCCCTTATCTGCAAGTTGGAACATCTGGATAATGCATCTGCTTCTCTGTTAATTTCCATGTAGAATGTATAAGTTGTATCCAAAAATGTTTTGGCTGTGTTCCAAGTAAACATAGTCAAATTTGATCTGATACATACAAATTCTATAATATGCTCTTGAATAGGGAGAAACTATTATAGTATGTAATGATTAAGGCAAATTTCTTCTCCCCTTTCCTTTTGGATCTCATTTAAATTTGTGCTTAATTTTTTTAGTAGTATGCTTTTTAAATTTGTTTGTATTTAAATTTAGTTAGTTAACATATAGTGTAATACTGGTTTCAGGAGTAGAATTTAGTGATTCTTCACTTACATAAAATACTCAGTGCTCCTTAATACCCATCACCCATTTAACCCATCCCCTCCCCACCCTCCCCTCCATGAATCCTCAGTTTGTTCCCTGTTGTTAAGTGTCTCATGATTTGCTTCCCCCTCTTTTTCCCTTCCCCTGGGTTCATCTGTTTTGTTGTTTTTTTTTTTCTCAAATTCCACATACAACTGGAATCATGTGGTCATTTTTTTAGTGGTCCAAATTAATCTGAAACTTGGAAGAGCTTAATCTGTTTGAAAATGCAAAGTGCACTGATTTCTAGTTCTCAGACAGTATTTGGAATACAACAAGTCTTAAAAACTACCTTTAAATTGAAGCTAACATTTTTATGCATTTTATTCAGAAAATATAGAATTTTGAGTATGGCAGGGTAATGCCATTTTCAGTACTATGCCACCTCTCCTTTTCTATTTAAGTCTTTAATGGTGCACATGGAAGTCTCCAGCTCAGAATCTGGCCACTGACTAATTTAGAAAACAATAGATACATAGTGTCTATGTAATGCCTAAGAATCAGATAGTTCTCTTTTATTCTTTATTTTGTTAAACTTTTAGTTATAGTGTCTTTTTTTGTTTTTTAGGGAAGTTTTGCTGAAAACCTTTCATTTCTTCTGGAAGCTTTAAAAAAAGGTAAATATTAGCATATTTAATAACATCAAAAGTTATCTTTTAGCTTTAGTTTTCCCCTGATTATAAAGGCATTACATATTTTTACAAAAAAAAGATAATGTAAAAAGTCATAATATAATGATCACTGTAATCCCACAACTATTATAGTGACTATCCCAATCATTACTATTTTTTAAGAAGTCACCACACCCAACATGGAGCCCAAAGTGGGGCTTAAACTCATGGCCCTAAAATCAAGACCTAGTTGAGATGAAGAGTCGGACACTTAACTGACTGAGCACCCAGCCACCCCATGATTATCCCAATTAACATTTGGTTTCATATCTTTATTCACCTGTAGTGTATCAATGATGCAGATGGACATAATTTTTTTATAAGGATAGAATGATTTTCCATATTATATAATGTATATCTTGTTCACTTATGTCAGTAAATAGTGAGCTACATCATCATTTTTATGGTTCTCATATTCTATTTTATATATTAACTATACTTAAAATATAATAAATTATGTTATTAATTACCAGTTATTGAACTCTGATTTCTAACTTTGTATATAATTAGGAAGAAATGCTTAGATGATCATTTAGTTATTTCCTAGGGTAAATTTTAATGCGTAGAGTTCCAGATTAAACAGTGCCAGATTTAAAAGAATGATTATAGGGTCACCTGGGTAGCTCAGTCGGTTATTTTTGCTGCCTTTGGCTCAGGTCATAATCTCAGGGTCCTGGATTTGAGCACTGTATCAGTCTCCCTACTCAGCAGGGAACCTGCTTCTCCCTCTGCCTTTGGCTCCCCATAAGGTAACAGTGATTACCTTAAGGTAATAGTGATTCTTCTGCCCTCATGGTTTCCCTCATTGTAATGAGAAAAATGAATTCACAGAGTCATGTTGAACTTTCCCCTGTTCCTGAAATATTAAAACTTGGTTGGGGGGTGCTTTAAAAAATTGTGGTTAGGAGTTAAAAGAGGCTTTGGTCAAATTTTGTGGTTTAACGATTATTTATAAAAATTATAAATACTTGGGAAGATTCAGTTTGCATTTCCGCTGACTAAACAAATCTCTTTTGAAGCAAAAGTTTTGTTCAAGTTTTGTTCATAAGTTAGTGACTCCCTTTATTATTAATCCCAAAGTATTTTGGTTTCTGTGGGTGTTAAGAGAGATCCCTGTCAATTTTTTGATGATCGAAGATTATATTTGCATAATTTTAAAAACAACAGTCTAGTTATTTAAATAATGTTCTTAATTTTTCATTAGTAAACTACTAAAGTCTTGTAATTAGACTGTGAACTACTTGACGGGAGTAAGGGCTATCTTGTCCTCTGAATAAGGTTTTGTTGTTGAATAAATGTGTAAGCATTGGTAAGTATCCTGCGCTAACTAGGTTTTCAATATATGTTTGTTGAATTGAGTTTTAACCACTAAAGTACAGTAAATAATTTGGAAACTTAAGAAAGATTGATGTAGTTGTTTATTAATATATAAAACTCCTATTTTATCTTAGGTGACCGGTCTAATAGTTGCCCAGTGATCTTCATATTAGATGAATTTGATCTTTTTGCTCATCATAAAAACCAGACACTCCTCTATAATCTGTTTGACATTTCACAGTCTGCACAGACTCCACTAGCAGTAATTGGTCTTACATGTAGATTGGTAAGTTTTTCTATTAAAAAATTGATTATATTTAGAAAATTAAAGCTTACTGATATCATCACTTATGTAGGTCATTATATCAGACATTTTTTCAGATGTGTTTTAGTAGTGCCTGGTGCATTTATCCTACTTTTCAACTCAGATTGAAGAAAACAAAACATTTATGACACATGCTCATGAACTAATACCTCTCTCCCTCCAGTTAAATCACTGAATAAAAAATGTGAAGTCAGATTATGCTAGTGTAATTTCTACATTAGCAAGTAGAGAGAAAATCCTATCACTATTTTATAAAAATCATCCATAGTTTTTACTTCTGTATTTAAGATTGTTCCTATATTTTGAAAATGCTTAGAATCGAGTAAAAATGATAGTATCCCATTTTTTAAGTAGTCATCTCCAGAAATGGAAGGGATTACTTCTCTCAATCTGTCAACAGTAGATAGTGGCTTCTTTGCTTCTTGGGGGTGATTTTAGAATGATTTTAACCATAGTCTCAGTGTCACTATCACATTACTTTATGAAGACTCTCTACATCATGAACCTTATATACTTCAGATAGCTACACAGGCCTTTTTTTTTTTTTTTTTTTTAATCTTCTTTTACATCATAAACTTTCTTACTGAATTCAGGTAAAACTGGTATTTAAGAGTCATCTCTCTTCTCATAGATGGCTGCCACGAGTCTGTTTTCATTCTTCTTTTCCCTCCTTCATTCTTGGCAGGTTTGTGGTCAGGCCCATTTACTTATTTTCCTTTCTTGCAGCAGTTTCCTTTTTAGAAAAGTGAAATAATTTACTAAGTCATCTTTCAAAAGCCTTCCTTTCAGTGTTGTTTTTCTGTGGAGTGTTTTTCTCTGTCCTCTTTCCCCAGTGCTCTTGAGTTTATAATATATGCCTTCATAATAAGCCTCCCCATAAAACATCTGCCTCTTTGTTTTATCTTTATTCCTTCTTGTCAAGGCAGCAGTTATACCACAGGAGTTAAGGAAGCATCTTTCTTCTTGCTAAAAAAAAAAACCCAAACCTTTGGGTGGAAGTAGCAGTGGCAAACGTTACTGACCCATTGAAGGACCAAATAAAGAATCAGGTGCTCTTTAGCAGTGTTACATAGGCCTTTAAAAATTCTATAGTATAATTCTTCCAGCTGTGCAGTTCAGGTCTATCTGTATGTCTGTGTTTGAAAGGATAGTTGGATTAGTGACTTGGCTAGCAAACAACCTCTTCTCTGTGAAAGTAGTTGTTTTTTTTACTATTCCCTTTATTTTCACATTGCAAACTTCAGTCATTACTGTTCACAACTAAAGTACCTTTTACCTCCACCTTCTTTCCATTCCCAAGTTCAAGCTCTTAATTATTGCTGGCATTGAGTGTTGTTTACACTGCTTTTCAGCCACCTGTACACGGATGATCTAGAGCTCCTCATTAATAGAAAATTTATAATATAGCTGTTTCTGAACATAAAACTTCACTCTCTTTTAATTATGCTGGCACTGTATTTTTCTTTGACCTATAAAAACATTCCAGGTTTTTCATTCACTTTCTCTCTGCCAACCCCAAGCTATTAATCTTTCCTGTCTTCTTTTCCAGACTAACCATGATCCCGTTTTGATCACTTGAATTCTTTCCTCTATATGATTGGTTTCTTAACCTAGCTATGATGAAAATCATCCGGGTAGATTTAAAAATCCATATTTTAGGGCCTTACCACAGTTTTTTGTTTTGTTTTTTTTACATTTTTTCTTACAGAAAATTGACAATAAAAAAGTTGATATCTAACTTCTTAAGGAAAAATAGCACAAATGCAAGTAGTTTCTAAAATAACACTGTAAAAAAGTCAAAAGACAGAATAACTTAACAGTGTCATGCTGTGTTCCTGCAAGTTTCCTCTCCGATAGTTTGTTCCATCAGTTCATTGAATTTATAGGTAGTAAACAATTCTTCTCCATTACATTTGCTACTTCCTGAGTCTTTGTTATATAAAACAGTGTTTACATTTTCAGCAATTAATAGATTTACTACATTTTACTATTTTTAATATGAATTTTTCATAGAATATATGAAATTCTTTATTGAAATTCTTGGTGTTAGTGTGGCAGAGAACTATTCAATAATAGTCACATTTTTTTTTGCCATTATTATTGGTCTTGAAATGTTAAAGCTTAACTGAGAATAGCATAGTAGGAAAAAGACATGACATCACCAGGCCTACAGATGCTTAGAAGGGGATTATTAAAAGTGGCTTACATAACTGTAAGGAAATGAAGGCAGTGATTGGAGTTTTTGGAGGCTTGAATAAAATGCTTAATTGTGTATTACAGGTGAAGCATTGTTAATTATAGTGATAGTTCAAATATGTATACCTCTAATATTGGTATGTTGTTTTGTTTTTTTTTTAACATGCACCTTATATGGATTTTTATTTGTTTTTAAGGATATTTTGGAACTCTTAGAAAAAAGAGTGAAGTCACGATTTTCTCACCGGCAGATACATTTAATGAATTCATTTGGATTTCCACAGTATCTTAAAATATTTAAAGAACAATTATCTCTACCTGCAGAATTTCCAGACAAGATCTTCACTGAGAGGTGGAATGAGAATGTTCAGGTAACTTGGAACAGAGGCAATAATGTTTAAATAGTTTTTGTGCCTACTGTACCATTGAAAGCTTATAAAAACCTACAAATTTAAACAAATTTGTAAATTAGCAGAAAGTTTCTCATGTTATTGTAGCATAAAACTGTATTAATACAAATTATATACTTTGTATGTGTTATTTTCTTTAAAAGACATTTGTCATATCCTAAATTTTTTCTCTCAAAAGAACTTTAATGAGATTTTTTGTTCTATCTGTCTTATAATTTTAGATTATTCTATTAATATTTAGAATATTATAAAAATATTATTTTCATTATTTATTAGTTTAGCAGGTTTTTTAGCTTAGTGGTTCATACCTAACTAATTATCCAGTATGGATTTTCCCTCCACCCCTGATTCTCATACAGTTTCAGCTTTTATTTCATTGGGTCTTTTAAGTTGTATTGTGTATATTGGTGAATCTCATCTTATCATCTCTGGAGCTCTCAGGGTCTTAGCTACCCACGCACACTCACATGTTGATATAAAGGTTTACTAAACCTTGTGGACTCTAATTTTATCTACACTTACATTGAAGAGCCTAACTTATGTAGACCATTGTCATATCAACTCAACATACTAGCATAAGTTTATCTTACATTGTCAAGAGTTTTCAGTTGGCAGAGAGAAAGGAGAGAATATATGTATGGGACTGTGTTTAATAACACAATTGAAAAACAGTGTTGCAGAATAAATCCCACATGGTAGAATCTTCCAAAAATATGGGTCTTCTGAAAGTAGAAAATAGTGTAGAATCCTTGGTTTTGAAAGAATTGGGAAAACCTGGTCTATGATATTAAATACTGATGAGGATGATTAGATCTTCGGATAATTAAAGTTGCAAAATATATATTCACTGACTCTTAAAAAATTTTTTTATGTCAGAGCAGTAATTATTTTATTATTGTAGTTTCAAGTTTTTATTTAAATTCCATTTAGTTAATATACAATGTAATAATAGTTTTAGGTGTAGTATTCAGCAGTTCATCACTAACATATAACACACAGTTCTCATCACAAAAAGTGCCTTCCTTAATACCCACAACCCATATAACCCAACCCCTACCCACCTCCCCTACAGCAATCTTCAGTTTGTTCTCTATAGTTAAGAGTCTAGGGGCACCTAGGTGCCTCAGTCATTCAAGTGTCCGACTCTTGGTTTTGGCTTAAGTTATGATCTTGCAGTCATGAGGTTGATGCCTGCATCAGGCTCTGTGCTCAGCGCAGAGTCTGTTTCATGTTCTATCTCTCCCTCTCCCTCCCACTCTTTCTCTTTCTCAAATAAAATCTTAAAAACAAACAAAAAGAGTCTGTTTCCTGGTTTGCCTCTCTTTTTTTCCCTCCTATTTTCTTCTATTTTGTTTAAATTCCACTTAAGTGAAATGGATATTTGTCTTTCTCTGGCTGACTTTATTTTGCTTAGCATAATATCTCTAGTTTCATTCATGCCGTTGAAACTGGCAATATTTCATTCTTTTTTATGGCTAAGTAATATTCCATTTTATATACACACCACAACTTCTTTATCCATTTATCTACTGATAGACATTTGGGCTCTTTCCATAATTTGGCTGCTGTTAGTAATGCTACACAAAAATAAATTCAAAATGGCTAAAAGACCTAAATGTGAGACAGGAAAACATCAAAGTCCTAGAAGAGAACACAAGCAGCAACCCTTTTGACCTTGACCATAGCAACTTCTTACTAGATAAATCTCCTGAGGCAAGGGAAACAAAAGCAAAAATTAACTATTGGGATTTCATCAAGATAAAAACGTTCTGCACAGCAAAGGAAACGGTCAACAAAACTAAAAGGCAACCTTCAGAATGAGAGAAGATATTTGCAAATGACATATCTGCTAAATAAAGTCTTAGTATCCAAAATATATAAAGAACTTATCAAACTCCATACCCAGAAAAACAAATAATCCAGTTTAAAAATGGGAAGAAGACATGAATAGACATTTTTCCAAAGAAGACATACAGATGGCTAATGGATACATGAAAAGGTGCTCAAAGTCACTTATCATCAGGGAAATACAAATCACACCGACAATGAGATATCACATCACACCTGTCAGAATGGCTAACATTAACCTAGGAAGCAACAAATGTTGGTAAGGACATGGAAAAAGGGGAACCCTTTCATACTGTTGGTGGGAATTGAAACTGGTATAGCCACTGTGGAAAACAGTATGGAGGTTACTCAAAAAGTTAGAAATGGAAGTACCCTACTATCCAGCAATTGCACTACTGGGTATTTACCCAAAGAATATACAAATACTGATTTGCAAAGCAGTCGTGATTTTGATCTTAAATATCAATACCAAATTAAAAGTGAAACATTTCTGGAATGCTGAAAAGGAATTTAAAAAATAAATAAAAGTTTTAAAAAAAATTCAACCAAAAAAAAAATTTAAAGGATTTTGCATTTATTTTGTTCTTAAATAATTTTTTAATTTTTCCCAGCTTTGTTGAGATACAATTGACAAAATAAATTGACAGTAAATTGACAAATAAATTATATATGTTTCAGGTAGACAGCTTGATGTTATGATATGCATAATGCATATACATCAAGAAATACCACAGTGAAGCTATTCAAGGCATCCATCACCTCAGTAGTTACCATTTTCTTTCTCTTCTTTTTTTCTCTCTTTTTTTATTTCCTTTGTGGGAAGAGGTGAGAATACTTACGAGCTGTCTTCTAAGCAAATTTCAAGTGTACAGTACTGTATTAAACCATAGTCACATTTTTACAGTTACTATACTCCAAAATTTACTCATCTTGCAAAACTGAAATTTGATTCTTGTTTGATTATAAAATATAATCTGCTAATCTAAGCACTATTTATATGGCACTTCTCATTTTTTAAAATTAAAAGTTCACTGAACAAGGGAACACCTTACTGGCTCAGTCAGAAGAGCATGCAACTCCTGATCTTGGGGTTGTGTGGTTTCAAGCCTCACATTGGGTGTAGAGATTACTAAAAGTTAATCAGAGCATAAGAATACATGTTAAAAGGTACAAATTTGCCTTATATATATGCCCATTCTACTTCCTAATACTACAGAGTAATTATTTGGTTTATAGCCTTTCAAATATTATGCATACTAAAGTTGTTTTTATAGAAGGAGTTCAAACTTTGTGTATTATTTTGTTTTACCTTTTCTATTTTGTTCTGATTGAAAATTTTATATTATTTTTCGTTGTATAACTATACAGAATTGTGTGTAAAAATGGTTATCTTAATCCTTAAAATTCAGATATTGTTCTATGATATAATTAGGTGTGGGTTTTTCCTTCTCCTCAGATTAATCTTGTCTGGGACTGAGATGTTTTTAGCCCAGATAAGTTTTTTTTTTTTTTTTTTTTAAGATTTTATTATTTGACAGAGAGATACAGTGAGCGAGAGAGGGAACACAAGCAGGGGGATTGGGAGAGGAAGAAGCAGGCTTCCCACTGAGCAGAGAGCCTGATGTGGGGCTTGATCCCAGGACCCTGGGATCATGACCTGAGCTGAAGGCAGACGCTTAACAAGTGAGCCACCCAGGTGCCCCCCAGATAAGTTTTTTTGATACTCTTATAAGATTCTATTCTTTAGGAACCCTTTATATTTGGTACTCCCACATTGTCCCTTTCCTTACCTAGGCCTGGTGTGGAGCAGCTCTGCATCTTTGACCTCTGAATCCACCTTACAGTGTGCCTCACAGACTTTCACTTTTCACCTGAATTGATTATCTTGTTACAACAGTATGTTTTTCTGACTGCTTTAGAGATTCAAATGCAGTCTTTCATAATATTTAAATATCTTTGCTTTGCCACAACTTTTATTTCTGTCTCTGTTCCCTTTCTTTTCCTAAGATGACTACCTAGCCCGGGTGATATAGTGCTGACACTTTTCAGTCCTTCACAGAATATTGCATTCTGTGAATCCAAGTAGGTATATAAAGCAACTAGATGAAAAGGATTACTGGTGAAGCATAATTCTGGGTGACTGCGAAAATGGTAACCATGTAGCAGGAAGGTGGCTAACCCTTAGGTTTGTGGTCCTTTTTTGCTGATTCTGTATTACTGAATTTGGGGGCAGATGGTAGAAATGAATGTGAGCACTATCCTTTTGTTTTTTAGGTTTTTTTTGTTTTGTTTTGTTTTGTTTTTTTGTTTTACCATCTTGCATTTCTTTTATAATGTAGAACTAGTACCACTGCAGTTTTTGTCTCTTAGTTCTAGTATTTTGTTCCCTTAATCCTCATCCTCATTTGCCACTTCCCTTTGGTATGCTAATGGGTGAGCTTCGCTTGAAATATATGTCAGCACCATGGCCAGAGGCCTTGCCCAGTAAAGGGGGGGTTACACTGAGGGAGCTATCCTTTCTCTCAGTACTGACTACCCAGCAAGTTTTTCTTATTCCCACGTTAAAACAGAAACAATGGTATAGATAACAGGTCCCTGTGGAATCTCATCCAAGAAATATTTTCAGGATAGCGTAGAACCTAGACATACCATCTAACGTGAATGTTTTAGCGGTACAAATTAGTTAAGCAAAGTAAACACCATTTCAGCATGACAGTATAAGGAGAAATCCTTGTATGAAAGAACATTTTAAAGGATCATAACTAATTCTTCTCAAAGGAAATTCCCTCAGAGTACTATAGCTAAGTTCAAGGAACATTTACCTACTGTCATAATCTTCCCTGTTTAGTTAACAGAAGGTGAGAAGATTGACTAGGAGGTTTAGTACATATCCTGCTGCCACTGAGTTATCCCTGGAGCATCATGAGTTCTGAGATATTAGTGAAACTGTGTTACATTCTGCTTAGAATCTGCCTGTGGAGAGGGCACCAGGCAGGCAAACTATAACATTGGTACAATAAGAACTTGCTTCTGCAACTTCTACTCATGTGTTCATCAGTGAAAAGTTAGTATTTCAGCTTCCTTGAATAACAGGAGAGATCTGTTTTGTTTCTGGGAATTTCCCCATGTTCCTATAAGGGTGATGTCAGTCAGTCATTCTCTGTCTTTATTTCTCTTGTGTCATTTCCTGAGCCAGCTATAAGGGAGCTTTCTATCCAGAAAAATGAGAAATTTAGTCGTGTTTCAAAACCCAAGATCTAATATGTTCAATGACTATCATATAATAGCCTTATCTCCAAGTAGTTTATAGTGTTGGAATCAAGGTGAAAGTCTAATAAGGTTTGTTGTTTTTTTTTTAATGGCTCACATATATAGATCTTTTAGACTTTTTTTTTTAAAGCACATTAAGTAATTATGGAAGCAAGAAGGTGATAGCTTTAAGAAAGATGGGGAGTTGGATTCAGACCTCTAAAAATATAAGAACGCAAACAGAATATAGGTTAGCCTTTTGAAGCATCATGTAGAAGAAAAGCAGTTAACTGTTATTAAAAATAATTGATTCTTAGGGAGAAAATTTCTTCTACCAATATTTTTGTTCCAGGTAATTTTTTTATAGTTTTAATAAAACTGCAATTAATTCCCAAAAGTTTTTTTATGTGTACTACTTTGCTTTATTATTTTGTGTTCATTTTGTGTACTCTCAGAGAATATCTGATCCTTTTATGATAAAAAGATATGTATAAGGGCACCTGGGTGGCTCAGTGGGTTAAGCCTCTGCCTTCAGGTCAGGTCAGAGTCCTGGGATCGAGCCCCGCATCTGGCTCTCTGCTCAGCAGGGAGCCTGCTTCTCTGCCTACTTGGATCTCTCTCTCTCTCTCAAAAAAAAAAAAAAAAAGAAAAGAAAAAGATATGTATAGTAACAGCAAGCAAATGCTGTTAAGTTCAGAGAGAATACTGAAAATAATGACAAGGGAATGAGGACTATAACTAGGATAATATATTTACTGAAAGCATAAAACTTTATTTCATTAGACTAGAACTTATTCCTGAATCTGGATCTTCCTGCAGTGGAAGTAGAAATATAACAGTTTTACCTCTAGAAAATAAGATTTTCGGGGTTTTTTGTTTGTTCTAAGAAAAAGTATCCTCATTTGTTACAGATGATTTTTGAAAATTTATGTCAGTCTTCCCCACTTTGTTTTTGGCTCTGCCAGCTATGAATTTACTCTCTGTATATCTAATTTTTTCTATAATACCAAGTGTACCTTATTTTTTATTAATTGTGATTCATTGCAGTCACAACTGCTTTTTCAAAGGATCTTATTCTCCAAATTTCCAATGTGATTAGTTCTTCTCAAATATATTTGTTTAATCATACTAAGTAATTTACATTGTTGATCATTACTTCCTTCTGAAGTTTTCTTCCCTTGGTTTAATTGCTCTCTCTTGGATTCTCTTCCAGTCTTCAGTACCTTTCTCAGTCTCTTTGCTCTTTTTCTATTTTGTTCTTTAATATTAATAACCAAGTTTCACTTCTTGACCACATTTCACTCTTCATTCCTCCTGGAATGTTCTGACCCCAGAATATTATTTCTGATTTTTTTCTTCACTTTCTCAAGCCCTTGCTTCTCCACACATCACCATTTGACTCTCCTTCAGACCATGTCTTCTATAAATGTCTTAATTCTCTGTTCGCACTATTTTAATTCAGACCCTTTTTGTCTCTTACATGGACAGTTGCAGTGGCCTACAATTAGGTTTTTCTGTCATTGTCTTTTCCATGAAATCACTTCACCAATAACTGAAACTCAGGGTTACATGACTACCCATTTTCTGTTAGTATGCCATGATCTTCCTGTATTGCTCATACTGTTCCCTATAACTGGAACACACTTTCTTTTTAGCTTAATGACTCATATAATTTAAGCATTCTTTGTATTGCTTTACCTTGTGTTTCCAAACATGGTAACTCTTACTCTCTGTTGTGTTTTGTGCTGAATTATGATCATCCCACTGGTATGACTATATGGTTTGCCTTTTTAGACCAGAAAGTTCGGGTAGCAGGTATTGTGTTTTGTTTCTGTGTATATTTAATTAACATAAAGGGATAAGAAAACAATAGACTGGAAGTTTCGTTTTGATTTTTGTTTCTACAAATAAAACCAATACCTATTTAATAATGAATAAATATCAGAGTTAATGAGGTACACCAACTAGTGAGGCACATTATAGTTAGGTTTTAAACTGCCGTTACTTAACCTATTTTGATTTTTTTTTTTTCTCCTCTCTCTAGGGTCTCACAGAAGATAGAAGTGTGCGAGAAGTACTACAAAAGCATTTCAATGTCAACAAAAACCTGCGGTCATTACACATGCTATTGGTTTGTATTTTCTTATTTTTATACTCCTTTTATTTCACCAGGTAATTGTATTTTGATGGGAATTGATTAAACTTACAGATAAATTTTGGGAGAATTAACGTGATTACTACATTGAATCTTCCAGTCTAGAATAGGGTACATTTCTCCTTTTATTCAGTTTTTCTTTGATTTGTTTAATTATCATTTTATAATTTTTACCATACAGGTTTTGTATATGTTTATTTTTTTATTTTTTGTTTTGTTTTTGTTTTATTTTGTTTTTTGGTATATGTTTAAAATATATACCTAAGTATTTAATTTTCTGTGGAACTGATATTTTGTAAATAGCATATTTAAGTGATATCCTGTTTTTTTTTTTTTTAAAGATTTTATTTATTTGTTTGACAGACAGAGATCACAAGTAGGCAGAGAGGCAGGCAGAGAGAGAGGAGGAAGCAGGCTCCCCGCTGAGCAGAGAGCCTGATGCGGGGCTCGATCCCAGGACCCTGGGATCATGACCTGAGCTGGAGGCAGAGTCTTTAACCCACTGAGCCACCCAGGTGCCCCAATATCTTGTTTTTAGTTAGGTTTTCGATGTGCTCATTCTTAGTATATAGAAGTATGTTTATGTCTAATGGTAAGTTTATCTGTAATGGTGTAGTAAATGTCTGTGACTGTTAAAATTTATGACCGCTAGTAGTGTAAGTATGTCTAGGTACTATGGAAAACAATTCGGCAAATTAGTTTTCTAAAGAAACTCTGATGCACAAGAAGATACGGAAAGATTGTTTGCAGCAACCTTGTTTATAATTGCAAAAAGAAATGACATAGATCTATCAATAAGGGAAAGAATTAATAAATTGTGAGTATACATTAAGGAATATAATACAACAGAAAATATGAATGAACTAGAAATAATACCTCAACATTATAAATTCTCAGAATATGTGTTCAGCCAAGAGTTGTAGAAGTATAATATGGTATTTATATAAAATTTGGAAATTACTCTGCATTGTCTAGGAATGTATACATGTGTAGTAGAAAAATAACAACATGGTTTTTTTTGTATAAGGAAGAGTAGAGTATCTGAAGAAATAGATCCTCTAAGATTATATTTTGTAAGCTGAGGAAGTAGTTGTAGATATCCAGTACATTATTATTTTGCCTTTTTATGTCAAAAATACTTTACAGTAAAGGCAAGAGTAAAGGGGAAGAATAAGGGAAAGAGTTACTGTGTAACCAGGTTCTCTCCCAGTAGGGGAATGAAGGACAAGGATTTCCAAACTCTTCTGTTCAACTAAGGACCCTGGGCCCTGGTTAACATGGGAGAGAGTTTTTAGTATAAATATTTCTTCAATATTACATGGTACTTAGTTACACTTGCGAAATTACTCATTGTTTAACTGGAATTCACATTTAACCAAATATCATATATTTTCATCTGCTAACTCTGCTTACCTTATTTAAGAACTACATTTAAATGTTATGAAAATTACACTTAAATCTTCAAATTGTTGGAAAGGCAACAGCTACATGAAAAGTTGTCTCTAGGTATAATTTTGGTTTTTAATTTTTTTCTTTTATGTACAGTTGAACATAAAGTAGGTAACTTCTGTCACTTAACATTGACCTGAACTGGTTAATTATTCAGTAACAATTAGTAAAAAAAAGCTTATACAAGTCACAGGTCTGCCTTTTTGGTTTGGTCTAGGGCTTTGAATAATAATGTTTTTGAAGTACAGTTGACATAATATTACATTAGTTTCAGTCATACAAGCCTAGTGATTTGACATTTTTATACATTACAAAATGCTCACCACGCTAAGTATAGTCATCATATGTCACTTTACAGAGTTATTTCAGTGTAATTGACTATATTTCCTATGCTGTACTTTATATCTCTTAGACTTACTTATTTTATAACTGGAAGTTTGTACTTCTCAATCCCCTTCACCTATTTGACCCATCTCTACTCCTCTCCCTTCTGGCAACCATAAATTTGTTCTCTGTGTTTTTAAGTCTGTTTTTGCTTTTAGATTCTACATGTAAGTAAAATCATACAGTATTTCTTATTTTCTGTCAAACTTACTTCACTTAGCATAATACACCCTCAGTCCATCCATGTTGGCACAGATGGCAAGATTTCATTTTTCTTTTTTATGTCTGAGTAATATTTCATTGTGTGTGTGTCATCTTTTTCCATTCATCTGTTGATTGACATGTAGGTTGCTTTCATATCTTGGCTCTTGTAAATATGCTGTAATGAAATAGGGGTACAGATGTCTTTTCGAGTTAGTGCTTTTGTTTTCTACTAGTAAATATCCAGAAATGGAATTGAATTGTATAGTAGTTCCATTTTTACTTCTTTGAGTAATCTCCCTACTATTTTTCATACTGGCTGTACCAATTTATATTCCCACAAACAGCAGGAGGGTTCCTTTTTCTCCACATCCTCCCTGTCACTTACTTCTCTTACATTTTTTGATACTAGCCATTCTGACAGGTGTGAGGTAATTTCACTGTGATTTTTTTGTGTGTTACTCTGATAATGACTGATGTGGAGCATTTTTTCATGTGTCTTTTGGCCATCTGTATGTCTTTGGAAGTACCTGTTCAGCTCCTTTCCCATTTTTAAATCCAACTGTTTCAGGTTTGGTATTGAGTTCTAGGAGTTCTTTATATAGTTGGGGCATTAATTTCTTAATCAGATATATTTGCAAATATGGGAGAAGTCATTATATTGACTTTTTTGTTTTGTTGATGGTTCCCTGTACTGTGCTGTGCAAAAGTATTTTTAGTTTTAGGTAGTCTCAGTTGTTTATTTTTTGTTGTTCTTGTTTGTAGAGACAGTTAAAAAAATATTGCTGAAACAGATATCCAAGTGTTTACTGACCAGTGTTTTGTTTTTAAAGAGTTTTATGGTTTCAGGCCTTAATTTAGGTCTTTAATCCATTTTGGATTTATTTTTATGTATGATGTAAGAAAGTGGTCCAGTTTCATTCTTTTGCGTGTAGCTGTACAGTTTTCCCAACAACATTTATTGAAGACTATCTTTTCCCCATTGTATATTCTAGCCTTTTTTTGTCATAGATGAATTGGCCATAATGTGTGGCTCTATTTTTGGTTTCACTCTTCTGTTCCATTGATCTTTGTGTCTATTTCCATGCCAATAACATACTGTTTTGGTTGCTATAGCTTTGTAGTATAGTTTAAAATCTGGGATTGTGAGATTTCTGGCTTTGTTCTTTCTGAAGATCACTTTGGCTTTTGCAGGGTCCTTTGTGTTTTTTTTTTTTTTTAAAGATTTTATTCATTTACTTGACAGATAGAGATCACAAGTAGGCAGAGAGGCAGGCAGAGAGAGAGAGAGGAGAAAGCAGGCTCCCCGCAGAGCAGAGAGCCTGATGTGGGGCTCGATCCCAGGATCCTGGGATCATGACCTGAGCCGAAAGCAGAGGCTTTAACCCACTGAGCCACCCAGGTGCCCCTCCTTTGTGGTTTTATACAAATTTTAGGATTATTTGTTTTAGTTCTGTGGAAAATGCTGTTGGTATTTTGATAGAGATTGCATAGAATCTATAGATTGCTTAGGGTAGAACAAATATAAACAATGTTAGTTCTTCCAGTCCATAGGCATATATATTTTTTCCATTGATTAGTGTCATCCTCAATTTCTTTAATCAGTGTCTTAATTGGTTTTAGAGGAAAGATTTTTCACCTCATTGTTTGGCTGAATTTATTTCTAGGTATTTTATTCTTTTCAATGCAATTGTAAATGGAATTGTTTTCTCAATTTCACTTTCTGCTAGCTTTTTATTAATATACAGAAATGCAGCAGGTTTCTCTATGTTAATTTTTATCCTGCAATTTTACCTAAGTATTTGTTAGTTCTAATGACTTTTTGACTTTTTCCATCTTAATACTATTCCTAATATTATATCATCTGCAAAGAGTGAAAGTTTACCTCTTCCTTAACTACTTTGGATGCTTTTTATTTCTTGTCTGATTGCTGTAGTTAGGACTTCAGTAACCTGTTGATTAAAAGTGTGAGAGTCTGCATCCTTTGTCTTGTTCCTGATCTTTAAGGAGAAGCTTTCAGCTTTTATGATGCTGCCTGTGGGTTTTCATGTGTGGGTGGCCTTTATTTTATTGAGGTATGTTCCCTCTATATAACTTAGCTAAGTGCTTTTATCATGAATGGATATTGGATTTTGCCAAACTTTTCTGCATCTGTTGTGATGATTATATGATTTTTATGCTTCATTTTGTTAATGTGGTGCATCATGATGATTGATTTGTGGATATTGAACTGTCATTGCATCCCTGGTATAAATCCCACTTGATTATGATGAATGAACTTTTTAATGTATTGTATTCAGTTTGCTAATATTTTGTTGAAGATATTTGTGCCTGTGTTCATTGGGAATATTGGCCTGTAATTTTCTGTTTTTGTAGTGGTTTTGGTATCAGGTTAATGCTGACCTCATAACCATTCCTTCCTTTTTGATTTTTTGGAATAGTTTGAGATGTAAAGGTATCAATCAACTCTGAGTATTTAGGAGGATTCATCTGGTCCTAGAATTTTATTTCCTAGGAGTTTTTATAAATTTTTAATGGTTTATTTATTTGAGAGAGTGCAAGCATGAGTGAGAGGGGCAGAGGGAAAGAGGTTCTCAAGCAGACCACACTGAGCAGGGAGCACAACAAGGACTTGATCTCAGGACCCTAAGATCACAATCTGAGTGGAAACCAAGAGTTGGAAGCTTAATCCACTGTACCATGGGCGCCTCATGGGAGTTTTTAAGTTACCGTTTCAGTTTTGTGAGTCATAGTTCAGATTTTCTGTTTCTTCCTGATTCAGTCTTGGAAGATTGTATGTTTCTAGGAATTTATCCATTTTTTCTAGGTTGTCCAGTTTGTTGGTGTATAAATTTTCACAGTAGTCTCTTAGATCTTATAATCCTTTGTATTTCTTTGGTGTCAGTTGTAACTTCTCTTTTATTTCTTTTTTTTTTTTTTTTTCCAGCATAACAGTATTCATTGTTTTTGTACCACACCCAGTGCTCCATGCAATCTGTGCCCTCTCCAATACCCACCACCTGGTTCCCCCAACCTCCCACCCCCCGCCCCTTCAAAACCCTCAAATTGTTTTTCAGAGTCCATAGTCTCTCATGGTTCACCTCCTTTTCCAATTTCCCTCAACTCCCTTCTCCTCTCCATCTCCCCTTGTCCTCCATGCTATCTGTTACGCTCCACAAATAAGTGAAACCATATGATAATTGACTCTCTTTGCTTGACTTATTTCACTCAGCATAATCTCTTCCAGTCCCGTCCATGTTGCTATAAAAGTTGGGTATTCATCCTTTCTGATGGAGGCATAATACTCCATAGTGTACATGGACCACATCTTCCTTATCCATTCGTCCGTTGAAGGGCATCTTGGTTCTTTCCACAGTTTGGCGACTACAACCATTGCTGCTATAAACTTTGGGGTACAGATGGCCCTTCTTTTCACTACATCTGTATCTTTGGGGTAAATACCCAGTAGTGTAATTGCAGGGTCATAGGGAAGCTCTATTTTTAATTTATTAAGGAATCTCCACACTGTTCTCCAAAGTGGCTGCACTAACTTGCATTCCCATCAACAGTATAAGAGGGTTCCTCTTTCTCCACATCCCCTCCAACCCCTGTTGTTTCCTGTCTTGCTAATTTTGGCCATTCTAACTGGTGTAAGGTGATATCTCAATGTGGTTTTCATTTGAATCTCCCTGATGGCTAGTGATGATGAACATTTTTTCATGTGTCTGATAGCCATTTGTATGTCTTCATTAGAGAAGTGTCTGTTCATATCTTCTGCCCATTTTTTAATATGATTGTCTGTTTTGTGTGTGTTGAGTTTGAGGAGTTCTTTATAGATCCTGGATGTCAATCTTTTGTCTGTACTGTCATTTGCAAATATCTTCTCCCATTCCATGGATTGCCTCTTTGTTTTCTTGACTGTTTCCTTTGCTGTGCAGAAGCTTTTGATCTTGATGAAGTCCCAAAAGTTCATCTTCGCTTTTGTTTCCTTTGCCTTTGGAGACATATCTTGAAAGAAATTGCTGTGGCTGATATTGAAGAGGTTACTGCCTATGTTCTCCTCTAGGATTCTGATGGGTTCCTGTCTCACGTTGAGGTCTTTTATCCATTTTGAGTTTATTTTTGTGTACGGTGTAAGAGAATGGTCGAGTTTCATTCTTCTACATATAGCTGTCCAGTTTTCCCAGTACCATTTATTGAAGAGACTGTCTTTTTTCCACTGTATATTTTTTCCTGTTTTGTCGAAGATTATTTGACCATAGATTTGAGGGTCCATATCTGGGCTCTCTACTCTGTTCCACTGGTGTATGGTGTCTGTTTTTATGCCAGTACCATGCTGTCTTGGTGATCACAGCTTTGTAGTAAAGCTTGAAATCAGGTAACGTGATGCCCCCAGTTTTATTTTTGTTTTTCAACATTTCCTTAGCGATTCGGGGTCTCTTCTGATTCCATACAAATTTTTGGTTTATTCGCTCCAGCTCTTTGAAAAATACTGGTGGAATTTTGATCGGAATAGCATTAAAAGTATAGATTGCTCTAGGCAGTATAGTCATTTTATCAATGTTTATTCTTCCGATTCAAGAGCATGGAATGGTCTTCCATCTTTTTGTGTCTTCTTCAATTTCTTTCATGAGTCTTCTGTAGTTCCTCGAGTACAGTTCCTTTACCTCTTTGGTTAGGTTTATTCCCAGGTATCTTATGGTTCGTGGTGCTATAGTAAATGGAATCGATTCTCTAATTTCCCTTTCTGTATTTTCATTGTTAGTGTATAAGAAAGCCACTGATTTCTGTACATTGACTTTGTATCCTGCCACGTTGCTGAATTGCTGTATGAGTTCTAGTAGTTTGGGGGTGGCGTCTTTTGGGTTTTCCATATAAATAATCATGTCACCTGCGAAGAGAGAGAGTTTGACTTCTTCATTACCAATTTGTATACCTTTTATTTCTCTTTTTTGTCTGATTGCTGTTGTTAGGACTTCTAATACTGTGTTGAACAACAGTGGTGAGAGTGGGCATCCTTGTCGTGTTCCTGATCTCAATGGGAAGGCTGCAAGCTTTTTCCCATTGAGGATGATATTTGCTGTGGGTCTTTCATAGATAGATTTTATGAAGTTCAGGAATGTTCCCTCTGTCCCTATACTTTGAAGCGTTCTAATCAGGAACGGATGCTGGATTTTGTCACATGCTTTTTCTGCATCAATTGAGAGGACCATGTGGTTCTTCTCTCTTCTCTTATTGATTTGTTCTATCACATTGATTGATTTGCGAATGTTGAACCATCCTTGTAGCCCAGGGATGAATCCCACCTGGTCATGGTGGATAATCTTTTTAATGCGCTGTTGGATCCTGTTTGCCAGGATCTTGTTGAGAATCTTAACATCCATATTAATCAGTGATATTGGTCCGAAATTCTCCTTTTTGGTAGGTCTTTGCCTGGTTTGGGGCTCAGGGTAATGCTGGCTTCATAGAAAGAGTCTGGAAGTTTTCCTTCTGCTTCAATTTTTTGAAACAGCTTCAAGAGAATAGGTGTTATTTCTTCTTTGAAAGTTTGGTAGAATTCCCCAGGGAATCCATCAGGTCCTGGGCTCTTGTTTTTTGGGAGGTTTTTGATCACTGCTTCAATCTCGTTACTAGATATCGGTCTATTCAGGTTGTCAATTTCTTCCTGGTTCAATTTTGGGAGTTTATAGTTTTCCAGGAATATATCCGTTATATCTAGGTTGCTTAGCTTATTGGCATAAAACTGTTGATAATAACTTCTGATGATTGTTTGTACTTCCTTGGTGTTAGTTGTGATCGCTCTCTTTTCATTCATAATTTTATTAATTTGGGCTTTCTCTCTTTTCCTTTGGATTAGCGTGGCCAATGGTTTATTGATCTTACTGATTCTTTCAAAAAACCAACTTCTGGTTTCATTGATAAGTTCTACTGTATCTCTGGTTTCTACCTCATTGATCTCTGCTCTAATCTTCATTATTTCCCTTCTTATGTGTGGAGTTGGTTTGATTTGTTGTTGATTCTCCAGTTCTTTAAGGTGTAGAGACAGCTGGTGTATTCTGGATTTTTCAGTTTTTTTGAGGGAGGCTTGGTGGCTATGTATTTCCCCCTTAGGACCGCCTTTGCTGTATCCCATAGGTTTTGGACCAAAGTGTCTTCATTCTCATTGGTTTCTATGAATTGTTTCAGTTCTTTGATCTCCTGGTTGATCTAAGCATTCTTAAGCAAGGTGGTCTTTAGCTTCCAGGTGTTTGAGTTCCTTCCGAACTTTTCCTTGTGATTGAGCTCCAGTTTCAAAGCATTGTGATCTGAGAATATGCAGGGAATAATCTCAGTCTTTTGGTATCGGTTGAGTCATGATTTGTGACCCAGTATGTGGTCTGTTCTTGAGAAGGTTCCATGTGCACTTGAGAAGAATGAGTATTCTGTTGTTTTAGGGTGGAATGTTCTGTATATATCTATGAGGTCCATCTGGTCCAATGTGTCATTCAATGCTCTTGTTTCTTTATTGATTTTCTGCTTCGATGATCTGTCTATTACTGAGAGAGGTGTGTTAAGATCTCCTACTATTAATGTATTCATATCAATATGACTCTTTATCTTGATTAACAGTTTTCTTATGTAATTGGCTGCTCCCATATTGGGGGCATAGATATTTACAGTTGTTAGATCATCTTGGTGGATAGTCCCTTTAAGAATGATGTACTGTCCTTCTGTATCTCTGACTACAGTCTTTAGTTTAAAATCTAATTTATCTGATATGAGAATCGCTACCCCGGCCTTCTTTTGAGGCCCATTGGCATGAAAGATGCTTCTCCCTTCACTTTCAGGCTGGGTGTATCTTTAGTTTCAAAATGGGTATCTTGTAGACAACATATGGATGGGTCCTGTCGTTTTATCCAATCTGCAACCCTTTGTTGTTTTATAGGCGCATTTAGGCCATTCACATTGAGAGTGATTATTGATAGATACATTTTTATTGACATCGTGTCACCTTTGAAGTCTTTCTTTCTGTAGGTTGTCTCTATATTTCTGTTCAATGTTTTCTTAGGATTTTTCCTCTTTTATAGAACCCCCCTTAATATTTCCTGCAGTGTCGGCTTGGTGGTTGCGTAGTCTTTTAAGCCTTGCCGGTCTTGGAAACTCTTTATCTCTCCATCCATTTTGAATGTCAGTCTTGCTGGATAAAGTATTCTTGGCTACATGTTCTTCTCATTTAGTGCCCTGAATATATCTTGCCAGCCCCTTCTGGCTTGCCAGGTCTCTGTGGACAGGTCTGATGTTATTCTGATGGGCTTTCCTCTGTAAGTAAGGAGACTCTTTGTCCTTGCGGCTTTCAAGAGATTGTATCTACAATTATGATTCCTCAATTTGACTACGAGGTGCCTTGATGTTTTTTTGGAATCTATAATCTTGGGTGGAGATCGTTCGGCCTCTAGTACATGAACACTGGTTCCATTCATGAGATTGGGAAAATTTTCATGAAGAACTTGTTCCACTATATCTTCTAGACTTCATTCTTTCTCCTCCCCTTCAGGGATTCCAATAATTCTGATGTTGGAACGTTTCATGGCATCATTTATTTCCCTGATTCTGTTTTCATGGCTTCTAAGCTGTTTGTTCCAGGCTTCCTCCTGATCCTTTCTCTCTATCTCTTTGTCCTCCAGATCACTAATTCTATCTTCTGTCTCAGTTAACCCAGCTTTTAGAGAATTTAGATTAGATTGGAACTCATTGAGAGCATTGTGAACCTCATCCCTGGTAGCTTTCAGCTCTGCCCTAACATTGTGAACTTCATCCCTGGTCGCTTTCAGTTCGGCCCTAATCAATTCCGTTTGGTCATCCATGGCTTTCTCCAATCTAGCTATTGCCTGGATAATTGTTAGCCTGAATTCTCTTTCCGACATATTGTCTATGTTGATAGCCATTAGCTCTGTTGCAGAAGGCCCATCCTCTGTATTTTTCTTCTGTTGGGCATTTCTCCTTCTAGTCATTTTGGTGAGAGATGACTGAACGGATGTAGCTGGATGTATCGACCGTGGTGCAGTCAAGGTGCACCCTGGAACGCTTCTGAGCAATCAGGGTTCCCCACCCAAATGAGAGCAAAAAGAAAAGAAAAAGAAAAAAGAGAGAGAAAGAGACAGGAAAAAAAGGGAAGATAAAAGAGAAGGTTCAGCCCAAATGGGCCCCAAGGTAAGATTGATGAAGTATACAAACAAAAACAGACAAACAAAAAGACTGATAAAAGTATATGACAAGAGAAAAAAGAAAAAAAAAATATATATATAAGCAAATAAAGGAAGAACCTCATCAAAAAGAACCCCAAGTGTAAGATTTATATACTATCAGGACAAACACAAAAATACAGAAACACTGGCAGAAGAAAACGATGGGAGAGTGGTTATAAATTCTCAGTGTGGGCGAGGAAGGTTGTTTTGATTCTTCCTGGATGTATCTTGATACCTTTGTTAAAGGACTCAACTTTCCTAAGATAAAGGGGGATTAAAAATTGGTTTACCTATAGGGGTAGCATTGATTGGGGAAAGGGGATTACCTTGATGTTTAACTCTACATGAATATTAGAAAATAAAAATAAAAAAGGAATAAACTAAACTAAAATTTAGAAAAAAATTTTAAAAAATAGAAATGCAAAAGAAAAACACAGGTGTATGTATCAAAAAGTTCAGGTTAGAAGGTTATTATGGAATTTGATGTACTGGACATCTCACTGTGATGGTAAATAGGTTAAAAAATTATCTATATATATAAAAAAAAAACCAGAATAGTGGAAACAAGTTAAAAATAAAAGTTGTCCTATGAAGTAGTGGTGGTGATTCTCTTGTAGTTTTGTTTTTTTTTTCCTTTTTCTTTCCTTGTTGGTTTTCTGAGGGAGGGGCCTGCCATGTGGGTTTTCAGTCAATGATGTTCCCTGAGTTAAGTCCTCCTGCTCCCCTCAAGCTGGTGGGCTCTGAGGAAGCCAGTTTTTTTCAGGCTTTTGTTCTCTGGAGGTTTTTATGTTCATTTTTTTTTTCTCTCGCCTTGACCGCTTTTGATGGTTTTTGTAGTTTTAGAGGAAAGCAAACTGCACCCTGACCCCCCTCTCAGAGAGAAGCCTCAGTCTGGTCCCCTGTGGGTATTGCAGAGTCCATATAAATTCCCCCTTGGCTGCTGGCAGAGCAGGTTCCCAGTCGCGGTCCCTGGGGATGCAGGATCTTCTGCTTGTACCCCAAACCACGGCAGCGGTGGCTGTCTGGGCAGCTCCTGACCGCCAGAAGTTACAAGCAGCGATCGCACACTGAGATTTTCCCGCTGGCCTGTGCTGGGAGTGCCTGGTGTTTCTGGGTCTAAGAGCGCCGGGCTTATGCACACCTCTCTCAGGGGAGGCTATGGGTCGCGCGCGCGTCTCAGGCTCTTGAGAGCAGGGCGCGGGTCCGGGAGCACCAGACTGGGCCTTCATGCACCTCTCTCAGGGGAGGGTGAGGGGCACCCGCGTCTCAGGCTCTGTAGCACAGCTCAGCGTTCTGCAGGCTGGCGAGTCTCCCAGCCCCTCACAGGAGCCGGACCCCATGCGTTCTCGGGCATGCTGGCGGCTCAGGGACCAAGATCTGGTTTCTCCAGCACACTCTCTCTGGCTCACCGCCAGGGGAGGCTCTCCTGGGTCCGGGGACTTAAGCCCCTGTCCCTAGCTGCCCCGATTCCCGCAATCCCCCACCCCCTGCAATCCTTTGCTCTTTCTGAGTGCTTTCAACCAGTCTCCAAGTTAATGCTGGTCCCCAGATGCAGGGGTATTACTTTCCAATAGGTTGCCTCTGGTGGTTCCCTCCCCCTTTTGTTTATCTCCGATATCAGTCCGATGTTCCCACTCCACTTTACCAGCCCACTGGCGTCTTCTGCCCCTGTAGAGCTCCAGTAGTGTATAATTCTGATCTCAGGCTGATTTCATGGGTGATCGGAGTTCTTTGATAGGTAATCAGCTCACTTTAGAGTACAGGTTGAAACGGTGCCTCCTCCTACTTCCCCGCCATCTTGTCTCAGCCCTTCTCTTTTATTTCTGATTTTGAGTCCTCTTTTTATCTTGATGAATCTCTCTAAAGGTTTGTCCAATTTGTTTATCTTTTCAAACAACCAGCTCTTAGTTTCATTGATGCCTTTTCTATTGCTGGTTTTTGTTTTTGTTTTTGTTTTTTTCTAAATCTTTCATTTGTTTTCATTCTGATCTTTACTTCTTCCTCCCTTGTACTGGCTTTAGGCTTTGTTCTTTTTCTAGTTCTTTTAAATGTAACATTCAGTTCTTAACTTGAGATTTTTCTTGTATCTAGGGTAGACCTGTATTGCTCTAAACTTTCTTCTTCAAACTGTTTTTCTCTGTCCCAAAGATTTTTAGAACACTGTGTTAACATTCTCATTTGCCTCCATGTAGTTTTTTGCTATCTCTTTGATTTCTTTGTTAACTCATTATGTTGTTTAGTCTCCAGATGTTGTTTAGTCTCCAAATGTTTATGATTTTTTCTTTTTTTTTTTCTTGTGATTGATTTCCTGTTTCATACCATTGTGCTCAGAAAAGATGTTTTATATAATTTCATTCTTAACTAAATTTATTGAGACTTGTTTTCTGGCCTAATGTGTAACCTGTCCTGGAGAATATTCTACATACACTTGACAGGAATGCTTTTGGTAGTGTTTTTGGATGGAATGATCTGTAGCTATCTGCTGAATCCATATGGCTAAGTCTGTTAAGGCTGGCGTTTCCTTATTGATTTTCTGACTGGATAATCTGTTGATGTAAGGGGTGTTAAATTGTAATTAAAATGTAATTATAATTATAAAATTATAGTATTATGGTCAGTTTCTCCCTTTGTGTCTGTTAATATTTGCTTTATATATTTAGGTGCTTCTGTGTTGGGTGCATATGTATTTACAGTTATTATATTCTCTTATTGGATTGATCCCTTTATATGATGTTCTTCTTTGTGTCTTATTACAGTCCTTGTTTGTTTGTTTTTTTTTACGGTCTGTTTTGTCTGGTATAAGCATTGCTACCCTGGCCTTCCCCCACCCCCACATTTGCATGGGCTTTTTCCATCACTTCACTTTCAGTGTGTATGTATCCTTAGGCCTGAAGTGAGTCTTGTGTAGGCAGCATGTAGATGGGTCTTATTTTTTTAATCTGTTCAGCAACCTTATGCCTTTTGATTGGAGCACTTAGTCCGTTGACATTAAAAGTGGTTATTGATAGGTATGTACTTATTGCCCTTGAATTTTTTTCTGTTTGTTTTTAATAGTTCTTTTCTGTTCCTTTTTTCGCTTGCTCTCTTGTCTTATGATTTTATGACTTTCTTTAGTATTATGTTTGGATTCCTTTCTCTTTATTTTTTGTGTACCTCTTTGAAATTGGTTTGTGGTTACCATGAGGCTCAACTGTATGTTAGCAGTCTATTTTAAGTTGGTAGTTGCTTAAAATCAAAAGCATTTTAGGTTAAATGTCCAACTCTTGATCCCGGGGCAGGTCTCTATCTTAGGGTTATGAGTTCAAGCCCCACATTGGGCTGCACACTGGGCATTGAGCGTACATAAGAAACAAACGAAAATCATTTTAAAAGCACTAAATGTTTACTCTCCTCCCACTCTCACACTTTATGTATTTGATCTCACGTTTTACATCTTTTTACTTAGGATATACCTTAACTAAGATATAGTTGATTTTTATTAGTTTTTAATATTCCTACAAGCTTTATAATTGATTGCTCTCCTCCTTTTACTATATATTTGCTTTTACCAATGAAATTTTTCTTTAGTAATTTTTAAATTTCCTCTTAGGGCCTTTTCTTTTTTGCTTAAAGAAGTTCCTTAACATTTCTTGTAAGGCTGGTTCAGTGGTGACGAATTTCTGAAACTTTATCTTGGAAACTTTTCTCTAATTCTGAATAATAATCTTCCTATATAGAATATTCTTGGTTGTAGGTTTTTTCCTTTCAGCACTTTGAATATTATGTATCGTGCATGTAGACCTTGGATTTGTCTTCTTTGAGGCTTCCTGTACTTCCTGGACCTGGATGTCTATTTCCTTCCCCAGATTAGGGAAGTTTTCAGCTATCATTTCTTCAAATAAATTTTCTGCCCCTTACTCTCTTTCTTCTTCTGGGACCTCTAGAATGTGAACGTCAGTATGCTTGATGTTGTCCTAGTGGTCCCTTAACATATTCTCATTTTTTAAATTATTTTTCCTCTTTGCCATACAACTTGGGTCCTTTCCATTACTTTGTCTTCCAGATTGCTGATCCATTCTTCCGTTAATCATTTATTCATTTCACTTACTGTATTCTTCAGCTGTGACTGATTCTTTTTTATATTTCTTATCTCTTTTTTGAAGTTCTTACTAAATTCATCTGCTTGTTCTCACTGAGTTCATCCACTTGACTCCCAAGTTTGGTGATTATCTTTATGACCATTATTTTGACATCTTTATCAGGCAGATTGCTTACATAACTCCATTGGTTAGTTCTTTTTCTGAAGTTCTGTCTTTTTCATTTGGAACATACTCTTCTGTCTCCTCATTTTGTCTGATGTAGTGTTTGTTTATATTAGGTAGTGCATCTCTTGATCCTAGAAGTAGCAGCCTTATGTAGAAGGCATCCTCTGGAGCCCAGAAGTACAATCCTTTCGGGTCACTAGATCTGGAGTTTCAGGGCTGTTTTATGTGGGTTGCTTGCACATCTCTTGTCACTGGGCCCCGACTGCTGAGGGTACATTTGTCAGGGCTGGTTCCTGACCCAAATGGCAGCAATGCCTCACCACAACTATTGGAGGCACACCAGTGTGTGGAGCTGGTCCCAGCCCAGGTATCTGAGAGACCTGGCTGTGGCTGCTCAGGGCAGGTGGGTGGGGGTAGCCTCTCTGTGGCTCATTGTGAGATCCCACCAAGACTCTTGTGTGCTTGCTGGCGGGTGGGGTTGGTTCCCCTTCCCTTGGGTAGGACTTACTTGGAAGAATACCTACCTAGTGGGTGATTAATACAGTGCAGTTCCACAGGGGAATTTCCCCTGGCGTGGATAGTGGTCCTAATGAGACAGATGAATAGTGTCACAACTGGCTCTTACAAGCATCTAACTAGCTTTCCTGAAGGAAAACAAGAAAAATAGTGCTTCCAGCACTTCCATTTCCAAAGAAAGCTCCTACAGATCCTTGTTCTTCCAGCACTATGTATGCCTTAGTGAAGTATACCTTCCCATATGGCCCAGGTGTTTTTCAAACTGTTGCCTCTGAGCAATTGAAATTGTGTATATGCCCTATGAGAATAGAGTCTCCAATTGTAGTCCCTCTGGCTCTCCCAAAATTAAGCCCCTCTGATTTTCGAAGCCATGCATTATAGGGACTTGTCTTCCTGGTACAGATAACCAAGGCAGAGGGTGCCCAGTGTGGGATCTGAACCCCTCACTCCTCAGGAAGGACCTCCACACCATCTGCTGTGGATCGCTGCACTCGGTGTATGGTTCCTACCCCAACCATATTTCTGCCTCTTTTTACCCTTCTCAGTGTGGCTTTTAAAAATATCTTCAGCTGCATACACAGACACACACACACACACACACACACACACACACACACACACACACTCCTAAGCTGCTAGTTTTCAGAGCATTCTCAGAGTTGCTTTGTATGTTGTTGCAGTCTTGTGTCTGTGGAAGAAAGTGAGCTCAGGTAACTTCCCTACTCTATTTTCCTGTGAAATCAAAATAACCTTTGAACAGCATTCTTACCTATTTTTTATCTCTTCTTGCTCTACTCCTTTTTAAGTGTTTTCTTTTGAGGAGTTGTAAGTAAGGTACACAAGTAGGAAGAGGTAGAGCAGCAAGAACTTTTTTTTATGCTTTACATTTATAGACCTATATGACATATGTATTGGAACACTATATTTTAATAGAGCCAAGTGTGAGAATACCTTTCCCAAGCATTAATATTAGCTCTCCCATAAGAATAGACTCCAAATTAAGAAGTTTTGTTCAGTAATATCTCCAGAATGCCTAAGTAAACGTGTAAATGTTTTTCTGATCCACATTTCCCTAGATGCTTGCTTTAAATCGTGTAACAACATCACACCCGTTTATGACTGCAGCAGATCTGATGGAGGCAAACCAGTTGTGCAGCATGGACTCTAAAGCAAATATTGTACATGGTGAGACGCCTGTTTAATTAGTTTTTTATAAATTTAAGTTAACATAATGGAATTCTTTCAAAATTATACTTAACATTGGGTATAATACAGACTACTTTTAAATCCATGTAGCCTTTAAGCCCCACAAAAGGTATTATGACTCCCGTTTAAAGTGGAAGAATACTGATTCTCTCCCTGCCTTGTTACATTGGAAGTCCAGCTAAGACTTGTAATGCAGGTGTTCACATTGCATTAGGTGCCACTAGAGAGCCTTAGCATTGAAGGTTCACTCTCCCTTTGAAGAATCTAATGAATTTTCTTATTTTAGAAAAAAAAGTAAATATAATTTCCAGGTGTTCAGGGTTTCTTATGAATAGTCAAGGACCCCATGTGATTTAAAGTACATAATTGCAGGGGCACCTGGGTGACTCATTCTCTTAAGTGTTTGCCTTCGGCTCAGGTCATGATCTCAAGAGCCCTGGGTCGGGCTCTCTGCTCAGTGGGGAGCCTGGTCTTCTCTCTCTCAAATAAATAAAATTTTTAAAAATATATAAAGTACACAGTTGAAGGGCCAGTTTATGTTTATTACGAGCCATGTGATCAGTGCTTGATAATACTCTCTCTAATTCTTATAACATCTCTGTAAGCTTAAGAAGATTCTTAGTTTGCTTATATGAAAGCTAAGCCCAGGAAGGTTGAGCTGTTTGCTTAGGATTGTATAAGTAATAGTGACTGAAAGATAATTTGAACCTGGGGGATGTCTTGATCTCCTGCCACCCCTCAGAACAATGGTCTTTCACTTTATCATTCTCTTTGGAGGACAGTTATTTCAATCTTATGGATCAGTAAGTTAACATACAACTCATAATTTGTTTTCCTTTTACTATATAGGTCTGTCAGTTTTGGAAATCTGTCTTATAATAGCAATGAAACATTTAAATGACATCTATGAAGAGGAGCCCTTTAATTTTCAAATGGTCTATAATGGTGAGATGAAACTTTGATTTCTTTCTGACTCTACCTCACTGCCTATTTGAGGGTGTTAATGTTGTTATGCTTTCTATCCAGAGTTTCAGAAGTTTGTTCAAAGGAAAGCCCATTCTGTTTATAATTTTGAAAAACATGTTGTCATGAAGGTAAGATTTAAGTTGACTGTTATTTTTCTGAATACAGGTAGATTTTTACATCCAGTTTGATTGTATATGTCATATTTGAACTCTTACTAACTTTGAAACATTAGGTATTTATCATAGAAATTTTTTTGTATGGTAGACAAAAATTAATCTCAAAATGTTTGAATAATTCTAAGGCAGCCCGATATTTCCCAGTTTGTGCAATTATACTGCCCTCTACTGTCTGTTTCTAGCACTGCATTATACAAAGAACTATACGTTGCAGTTCATCAGTAAAATTCTGTCCCTTTACAACCCAGGGGTTGGCTTTATAATCGTAGCAGTAAAAAGAAAAAATGCAGATATTAGCCATTAAAAAACTAAAAGATAAAATATGGGCTAGTGAGGACATATAAAGTTTTATTAAGGGTTGGTTAAGTCATGAGTTTTTAAACTTGAGGAACTTCATTAGAGTGTACCATTGTCCACTAGAAATATATGAGCCACATAGTGTAATTTTGGATTTTCTAGTACCAGCAAAAAAGTTTAAAAAGGCAAAGTTAACTTTAATGATAATTTTTATTTGGCCTAATATACCAAAAACATTTTAATCTATAATTGATACAGAAAATTATTAATGAAAAACTTCATTTTCTTTTGTATTCTTTGAAATTTCATGTGTTTATACTTAATTCACTAAGAATTCATTGGAATTACTTGCTCTTTAGATTTCATAAAATTTGTAGCTGAAGTAGATGTACATTCTCAATTGTTCCACTAACTTAAAATTTTCTAAATGATTAGAGTATCAAATTTTAAGTTAAACTTAATAAACTTAAATAAAATTAAAAATCAAGTTACACGAATAATAGTAGCCCTCTGTGGTTACCTTGCTGGACTGCGCAGCTCTGGAGGACTTTATGGGGAAAAACATCTTTCCTTTCCTTTCCTTTCCTTCCCTTTCCTTCCCTTCCTCTCCCTCTTCCTCTTTTTCTTTTTCTCTTTCTTTTTCTCTCTTTCCCTTCCCTTCCTCCCCCCTGCATTCTCCTACGCCTTCCCTCCCCTCCCCTCCAGCAGTGGACCCCTAAGTCCTTTATCATCCTTTATAGGCCTTAGTGGTCAGAATTCTGTTTCTTGTACCAAATAAAAAATGTGAGTACAGGGCATTACCCTTTCTTCAGAACAACAGGGAAAGTATTTATCCTACTGAAGTTTGTTTTTTTTTTCCTTCCTAATGTCCATGTCTGTGTGATAGTCATAGTTTGTGAAGGTTGTATGAATACAAAGGGTTACATGAACATTTAAATTCTTGAGTGATTTGTATTTTGTACCTGGTCATTCTGTATTTTAAACTATTTTGCTGCCTAGAAATATTTTAAATTTCAGTTTTATTCTGCCCCAATAATACCTGCAGCTTCAGTATTCCTCCAGTATTTTCTCATTTTTAGAAATGAATGGTGTCTATTTCTCTTTTCATCAGACTTTTTATGATACATAAAGAATATATTCCAGTGATATTTTTTACAAGGTGGGTTGTAATAGCTCCAGAATCTATTTCACTGTGTTAGTATTTTAATGGTTACTATGTCATGATTTAATGGTTTCCTTTTTTTGATATGCTAATAAAATACCTAAAACAATAATCAGGGTTAGAAAAGACATAATACATGAATATTAGAGGTGAGAGGAAACCGTAAACAACCCTTTTAAGAGGGGGGAGATGGAAGAAAGGGAATTTTTGACAGGTTGTGGCATGCTCTGCAGACTTCTTAGGGAAAAAGGAGCCTGTCTTCTTTCCTTCATGCCCATACCACTCCGCTGAATCATTTATTTATAGGGTCGGCCAAACAGGCTTGGTGTACTCCTAGGGGGTTTTCTGCCCCTAGCTTTTTTTGCAGCTGCATTAAACTTCTATATAGCAAAGTCTTACAAAACTAGAAAGAGAAGGAAAAAAAAAAAAAACAACTAGAAAGAGATTGTAAATGCAAATTTGAATCACCTAGATAATTAGTTAAAAGTCCTGGTCTTATTAGTTGTTCAGTTTTTATAGAGAGAACTAGAAGCCCTTCCCTTAAGTACAAGCAGGTGATATGGTACAGAATGAGGATTGGAAGAAAAACCATATTAAGTAGACTGAATTAGAGTTTGCCCTGTTCACATTCAACAATGCAGGGACAGATAACTGTATATTGATACTGCTTCACCTGATAGATAGATGAAGTTCTTATGAGGTTGATGAGAGTTGTTTTTGATCCCTACTGATTTCTGTTAAGTTTTGTTTCCTGGCACTCTTTTACGGTTAACAGCAACCCTAATTGTTCTCTGGATTAATGTTATTATTTTACTTCCCCTATTCAACCTAAACTATTTCTTTCATCTTCCAGGCATTTGAACACTTACAACAATTAGAATTAATAAGGCCTGTGGAAAGGACTTCGGTAAATACACAGAGAGAGTACCAGCTGATGAAACTACTTTTGGATAATACTCAAATTATGAATGCTTTGCAGAAATACCCCAACTGTCCTACAGATGTTAGGCAGTGGGCAACATCCTCACTAAGCTGGTTATGAATATAACCGGTGGCTTCAGTTACAAAGTTTCAGGCAATCTTCTGTAAGGAACTCAAAGCCTATTGTCCTTTAACAAGATATGTTACTACATTTTCTTATATTTATAAACATGTATTTTTGTATTTATGGGAGACTGTTACACATGTAGTGTCTTGGCTGTGTCTTGCCTTTGAATCATGAGCAGTTACATGATTTATAATTTCAGTGATTTTAGATTATGTTGTAAGTAGCAGTTCAAAGAAATAAATGTGACTGTTTTAGGGAGTGAACCATATGCTTATTTAACACTTGTCAAGTACTTATGCGGTATATTTGAAGAGTTCATTTCAACCCAGCAGCCAAGTGTTTTTACAAATCTTCAAGCAGTAAAGAAACAGTGGTAAGAGTTGAGGTGTACTGAGCAATCTTTTGTTCTACTGGGAGGTTCCACATTTTTTTTGTTTTGTTTTTTTCTATCCATGGAGATTCTGGATTCTATCCCGGACCCAGGTCTTTTAGTTCAGGAGACTGACCATTTTGGCCAGAAGATAGTTCACACGGAAGAAAAAGGTGAAAAGTTTGAATATGAATTTCTTCCAGGCTTCTCAAAAGGTGGTACTTAATCTTATCACATATAGAAGAATCCCTTGTAGAATTTTTTAAAAGGCAAATTCTTTCCATTTCATTAAAGATTTCATGAAATGATGTTTTTTTTATTTATTTATTTATTTTTTTAAAAGGCAAATTCTTGGGCCTGTCATAGGCCCAAAGGATCAGAATTTGTCTTTTTTAACAGGGACTTTAGGAAATGCCTGGAAAAACATTCCCGCAATTAATGGTAAGTGTTTGGCACTATTGACTAAACTTGTATCAAAAAGTAAATCCCTAAAGGCAATGTAGAAATGCTCACCTTATAAATTTAGGAGTCCGGGAACTATTTCAGGTACCTATTTAAAATGAAATTTAATAAGCAGTTGCTAAGTTGTTAGTGACTTCCATTTATTTAAGAACATTTGATTGCATAATGTTTTCAAAAGACAGTCCCTGTCCTTGTGTATTTCATAATCCTTTTAACAAGTGCCCTGTGATATTCAGGGACTGTTATTTACAGTTGAGAAAAAACTGACATACTAGTGGCAGTGTTCGGAATCACACAGGTAGAGAATGATTGACACACTCTGGAATTCAACTCAGGTTTGACTGACACCAAAGCCCCACTGTCCAGAGTTTAAATTCCTTAACAGGTTCTTGCCGTACTTTTTTTTTTTTTTAAAGTATGCTCTAAGAAATTATTTACCAGGTTTTTCAAGAAGTGTCAGGTATAGAATGGACTATAATATTTCTGTGTGTAAAAAGTAGCTCTTCAGTTCAACCTATTTTTTTGCAGATGTAGCTGTTCTTTCCCTGCCTTCTAAGTCTTCAGATCACTGTCATTTACTTTTCAGCAGTGTTTCAGTAAAGGTAAGGCTTGCATTCTGGTTCTATGCAATAATCTACAGATTTTAGGGGATATTTTGCCAAAATACTTAGCATGGTAGCATCACTATTACTGGAAGCAAGGATTTTACACATGAGCTTAAGTTTTCTCTCTAAAAAAGTTTCTGAGCCATTTTAAGGAAGTATTATCTGTTTTAAATGCACTCACTGTGAAAGCATCTAAAGAACTTGATTTCAGGATTGCAATTCACTAGCCTAAGATTGCCACTAAAAGGCTGAAAGCTCTCATCTGCCTTCCTGGTTACAGAAGACCTGCAGAAGATCCATCAACACCCAGTATACAGATTGTAAGACTATAAGTAGCAGGGTGGGTTTTCATTTTCATTGAAGCAATTCTTAAATTAGAAAAAAGGTTAGCAAAACAGAGTGTTAGAGGCTTCTGTGCAGTTTTGACTCATGTGACCCTTCCAAGTACCTTATCCAAAACAGGATCTTCTTCTCTAGTTCATGTGCATGTGCATGTGAATGGCTCTGAGGAATTAAAACTTGCTGGTCCAAACATACAGTATCTTAATGCTATGTATGTTGAGTATATACTATGTATTAACTTCCCAAAGAATCCATTTTGCAGAACATGCTGTGGAAAGCAATTTCAGTCTTTCAGTGTAGATTCACTGCATATTCCACCACAGTTTTCATTTTCACGAGGTTTAGAAGCCAATGCAGGTTCTTTTAAACCACTGTTACTTAAGCGTTGTTTCTTTCCTTCACCTTTACCTTAAAATATATTGAGAATCCCATTGGTGTGAACTGTAACACAGCTCCCACCGTGGGGCTTTCCATCCCCTCTTTTAAAAGCCCGAGGATAAACAAAAGCCTTGGCAACATTAAAAATATAAATGAAAGCTAGCTTCCTTGACAATTGCGCTTACTGATCACCCTAAGTGAAAATACCAGAATTCTTCCATTGAGTTAGTAAATTAGTTAACATCCTTAGGAAGTGTGGTTTGTATCTTTGATGACTATTTCCTAAGCCACATCTTTCTATTTCCATATGAAAAGAAGGTAACTAATGCCTGCTAGCCTCTGGTTTCCTAAAACTGGCAAGACTAACATACATACTTTGTGAATAGTCTTGGGTAGTAAAGGGGGGAAACGTCAACCCTTTACAAACTTTCACCACTATCCCCATTCTTCCATATCTCAAGGTGTGAGCCTCACCATAAATGACAAAGCTACTGTTCCCCTCTTGAAGGAAAATGTATAGCTAAAGAAAAACTGCATAAGCAAATCATATACCATATTCATTTTTTTATTTAACTCGAGGATGGAATGGGGATAGCATACATTTTATTGTACAATATTTAACAATCACTTACTCAAGGTGGAGTTTTAGGGGCTTTTTTTTTTTTTTTTTAAGCTTTTTGTTAAATACTTGCAGAAAAAAATAGCAAGTACAATTTGACAGTAGTACAACAACCTGTGCCCAAAACACTGACAAGAATTACAGAGTAAAGCTAAAATAATTGCTTACCAATATTTTGAGAGGTAACAAATAGGATATGGATTGAGACTGCGTAAAAAATGTACTGCTGGTTGAATATCTGAGGTAAATGATGTTCAATCAAGATGCTACTTGTATCATTTTACCCATAAATCAGTAAATAATTTTATGCACATTATACCAAATGTTTCTAAAAAGTAATTTTTTAAAAAGGTAAAAAAGAGAAACTGGAAAATATTTGTGGAGAAGCATTTTTTGTTTTTTAAATAGTAAGTTTAATTCCACTTAAACTTATCATCTGGCCAGGGTATTTTTTCCCCTACCTGCCTGCATTTTACTTAAATGTAGTTATTACTTAGGATTGAGGAAAGGAGGAAGAAAAAGGTTCTTTTTAAATTTTATGTATATAATTCTCTTTTTAAATTCCAAACTTGTTGGGTTTTTCTCCTGATTATATTTTCAAAACATCACCATGAAAGATAGTGCAAGTTCATGGGACCAACAATTTTGAGGCACAGTCTCTGTTCTGGAATTCACAAGGTACCTGTAATAAACATTCAAACAAGAGTCACACTTCACATGCTAAAAACTTCCTAGCATCTAAAATACATACAAGAGCTGTGCAGGGCAAAGACTTCGAATAAAGCCAAACACTGGTTAATCCATCAGTCCTATGGCAGTTGATCATAAAGCATTCCTTACATGGAGATTTGGGCAAGGTAAAGAGTGGAAGTTAGAGCAGCAGTTCTGATGGGTATCAGAAAGGCAAAATACAAGACGAATCATAAGGAGCACCATACACATGAGGAAAAAATTATTGGGGTCTCAGTTCACCCCCAAACAAAGAAGTCATCGTTTTTCTCATTCTTTGATCTTTCTTTTTTCAGTATCCCTAGCTCAAACTTTTTGTAAGCTTGCCCACTCTATGCTGACTGTAAACCAAACATGAAAATGCCCTGCAAATGAAAGTTTTAACAAGATTAGGTATCAGGACAGGTAGTCATTGGAACATTCTTATTTTACTGCTTATAAAAAGTGTTTTTCTATTAATATAGTTTTCAAAAGGATACAAGTCTTAAAGTTGGTTAGCTAGAGTTAAGTACAATACCCAGGATGTCTAAAAATTTTTTCTAACATGAAGAGAAAACTATCTTGAATAACTGATCTTATAAAATTTATCACTAGTGCTCACATAAGCCAAACATTCATCATAATACTCCTTGTTTTTGTTTTGATTTTTTTCTTACTTTTAAAAATGAGATTAAATGTTTAGAACAGGTAGAACTTAGTCTTTGGGAGATTGACAATTTCCATGTGTGAACATTGTCAGTTTCTCATCTTGATTAGTTTCAAAGTGGAAGTTAAACCAAATCAATTGAGATGTCAGGTCCTTTTTGAAATAAAGAGGTGAACTCAACATTGAAAAGGGAATTCTTAGGAATACAGTGAAAACTTGGGTACATATGAGACCCAAGAGCACAAAGTTCTGCATGGTGTGTGGCACACAGACAACAATGCTGTTACTCTTCTTTCCTCCCTGCTTTAGAGTCTGTTGACCTATGCATTATTTATAAATTATATAATTTATTATTCCCAGAGATTAAGTGCACATTATATGTAAAATGTAGTGTACTGTGTGGTTAAATAGCCATTTGAAGATAATACATTCACAGTGAGCTCCTGATAGTGACATGTAAAAAATTCTTTTATAAAATCAATGTATGGATTTTAAAATGACCTGACTAAAGTACATAGTGTAATACTGGCTATTTATTGGTCAGTAATCTAGAAATTCAGGAAATTACTGTTTTACTTTGGCCTATATAAATTTGAGGAACAATCCAATTATATTCTGATGCAATATTGTTTTGAAAAGCACTTTGGCACCTACCTACCATCAATTCCACTTTCTTATCAAGGATAAGGCATGAACTATCCTAAAAATCATAGTTGTTTCTGAAAGCAATTTGCGGGAGGAGGCTAGGCTATATTACCTATATCAACATCGGTTACCTCTAAATGTCATTGCATATTTTAAGTTTAACTTGTTATCCCTGATTTGTTTTAAAGCAGTAACATCTGAGATCTGTGCTTAAAATTTAAAACCTCTATCCTAGGATAATTCTTTACATATCACAGACATCAAATATTACTCTGACAAGATGGCACCAAGCAGAAATATAGTGATAAAGTTACAAGTCTCAAAGCAGAGAATGAGGAATTCTGGATAATGACACTTCCTGAGGTGATCCTTAAACAGTGATTAAGAATGTCCCACACACTGTTTGGTGAAAAGAAATACACTACAATTTTACATATATAAATAGGAAAAAAAAATCTATTTTAAAAGAATAAAAATGAAGAGCTTTCCAGTGTCATAGCTCACTTTAAAAAATTTAAATCATGCTTTAAATTTTCAAATATTCCCCAAACACAGCACACCTTAAAAAAAAAAAATACTTAAATAAGTATGCAATAATTTGGGAACTGGATAGAAGATGAAGCTCTAAAACGTGGGAAGAAGGGGAAAATGACATCTTTTTTTCATTGCAAAAAACAGCACTTTTTTTCCTTAAATTACAAGCTAGCACAAAAAAAGCTAAAACACTGCTTTATGAATGGCCACTTAGTGTTGGCGCTAAGCATAGCTTACCTTTTTTTCTTAAATAACACAGTGAATTTGTAATACCTTGTTACAAAACATGGATCAATTTATTATTCAATTTTTGTTAGTGTTTTCAATTTTATAATTTAGCAACCGTGGAACTGAGGTATACCTTGTTGAGGGAGGTTAAAGTAATGCTTGGAAGCCTCTTTACTGTACCCCACTTTGATGACTTTATGTACACAGAACAGCAGCACACTAAACATTCACAAGCTGTGTCATATTGGCATTACAATAGTCATTTATAGAAACACAACAGCAAATGCAATAAAAACAAGTTACCCTTTTTAAAATCTGAAATGAAAAGTTTTTGATTTAAAAAAAAATAGCAGTAGTTCATTTAAGGAATTAGTGTCTTCTGACAGACATTAAGAAATCTGATGTCAGTTTTCAAACACTTGATTAGCCAGGTCCAAAAGATCCTTGATTTGGAGAGGGCTACGTTCTTCATGTACACTTTTTCAAAAGTTTCTTTATAGAGTCTGCAGCTTTTCCAAGTCTCATGTCCTTCACGTCTCTTCTGCAGGCAATGCCATAAGTCTCCCAGAGCCACATTTTTAAACGTGAGGGTCGTCTTTTTGACATGTCCAGGAGACCTCCTACTCATTTCTCACAGAAAATTAACTGTAAGCAGTTTCATTAGCTTAGCAGCTCCAGCTCAGAGTCCTGTTTCACACTGTGTACACATGGTGCAACCATCATAGACTAGATTCTTTGGGAGGAAAGTCAACGTTTGTCACCATTGTGACCACTGTTACAATGTCCTCTGTGGTAATGATATTTGTTAGTCTTTGCATCTGAGTGATTCTTTCACCTACACATCCAGCTGATAACCTGGCTTCTGCATCATGATCCCAGCATTCTTCTATTGTTTCACAGAGCATTGCCATTCCCTAAAAAGGAAAAACATACTCAAACACCACAGCCGATTTTGTTTTCTATTAGGAAACAATAAAATGTCCATAAAGAAACTGGTATGTGAGAGTCAAGTTCCAAGATTAGCCAAGTTAGATGTTATATGTCAGCATTCACTTATGAATATCTATTGTATGTAGGAAATGGAAGAAAAGCACTAAGAAAAATCAGAATTCCTACAGCTTCCAAACTTCTGCGACTGTCATAGGAGGTAGTAAAATTTTTTTAATTCCCCAAATCCCCATATAAACCAGGTCAGTTCAATGCTAACCCTTGATCTGGACTCAAAGCCAAAGCTAAATTTGTTTTTTAACCAGTTTTTATTGTTTTCTTAGTTAATATCAGCATTTCTGTCTTGCAGTTAAATAAATAAAAAAAAAAAGGGTTAGAAAAGCATCCTTGAGATTCTCTACCTGGTTTTAATCCATGTTTCCAGTTATATTTGGACCAAAATAACCACGGCAATAGTGTTCCATTCTTCACTTACCTAAGTCTCTAGTTTTAAGAGCATTCCTAAGAACCTCAACAAATTCCAATCCCAAATCAAAAACACGGAGAGCAGAAAACTGCTTTACTTTAAAAATAGCATCTTATGGGAAGCTGGTGATCATCAAAGTTACCCACCTATCCACATGCTCAGAGCCAGGTACTCCTTTCCCTGGGAAGATTTCCAAACAAGACAAACACAAGACCATAGTACTGTCAGCCCCTTACGTTTTATGACTTCACCATCTTCCCTTAAAACCCTAAGTTTTTTTTTTTTTAAGATTTTATTTATTTATTTGACAGACATAAATCACAAGTAGGGAGAAAGGCAGGCAAAGAGAGAGAGGAGGAAGCAGGCTCTCCACTGAGCAGAGCACCCGATGCGGGGTTTGATCCCAAGACCCTGAGATGATGACCTGAGCCAAAAGCAGAGGCTTTAACCCACTGAGCCACCCAGGCGCCCCTAGCCCTAAAATTCTATTGTTTATAGAACTCTAGACAGAATATCCTGTATGAAGGTAACCTCTCCAGAAAAACCGTCCCAGAAGAGAAGTGTGCAGAGATAGAAATCATTCCTCTGAAAAGCATTTTATTGGAATTTCAAATGAAAAGCTAACTGTAACTTACAGCATGTTTCTGCCAATAATCTCTTAAAACAGGCCTCTTTTTTTTATGCACAACAACTTCCTGCATGTCTTCAAGAGATGGATGCTGGCCAATTTCCTCCTCGAATGGCAACATGTATTCATCTACAGGTCCTGTAATGGGTGAGGGGGGAAACAAAACCATTTTAATTCAAATCTTCCTGACTTCCAAACTGGAACAACCCTTCTGAAATATACTCTGTATCACCTTTTCCCAACTGTTAAATGCTATATAATGACAGGAGAAAAACACTCTCTCAACTACTTCTACCACAGTATGACCCAAATGCTAATTTAAGAGAAATCAAAAACTCTACAATTTGGCACATAAGCCTGCTAAGTTTGCGCAAGGAGCTTTCTCATCTGCTGTATGAGAACTGCCTATCTCCATACATAGATAGGACCACAGGGAATCAACAATATTTGCAAATCCAGGCTATAATATCCCTTTAAGTACTTCCCACAATTCATATCAGACTGTAAACAGTGGTGATTCTATCTGACGATTTGGGGGTTAGTCTCTTACAACCATCTTTATCCTGAGACACATCTTTACCCTCTACATGCTCTGCATGAGGAATTACATACCTCAGAGTTACACCTCCTTGCCCTCACAAAAGCTGCCAAAAATAGTCTTAAAAAAATCACAAGCATACTCCATACAGGGTTCCCAATAAGCCTTCAGAATGTGCCTTCACAGACAAAACTTATTCACCAAAATAAATGGTTCCTTTTTTCTTAGGCATACTCAAATAGGAAAATGCAGTTATGAGTTAATACTAATACTTAATAAGCACTTACCCTGACTAGGAACTTTACATACATTATTTCCTTCCATTTTACACCTCCACAGAATGAAGGTGACATTACCTCTATTTTACAGATAGGAAAGAAGCTCAGAAAAGTTGCATAATTTGCACAAGGGCATACAGTTGTTAAGTGGTAGAGTTGGAATTTGAATCCATCTCTGCCGCTGAAGTCCGTGTTTTCGATCACTGTATGGTCTCCCCTTGACAGAAACCACTCACTAGAGACCGATTTCATACAAAGGGCCTGTATACAGACCTAAACCTTGCACAGATACTCCTACTCCTGGATGGGATATAAATTATAAATAATGAGTCATGAAGGAGGACACGTAACTCTACCCTTTCTAAATGGAAGAATCCTTGATGGCCTGGATAGTCCATCTCTGCTTTAGCACTTCCAGTGACATTCTAAAGTGTCTGTTCAGCTCCTCCTACTCAAAACTGCTCAGCAGCAATGGCACTGACTATGAGCCTGCAAGAAATTTAAGTATCAGGCCCCAACCCAGACCTACTGAGTCAGAATATGAACTTTATCAGGAGTTTAGTACACATTAAAGTGTGAGAGTCACTGAACTTTGCCATCAACAAATTTTAAAGTACTCACTTTAGCAATGTTCACACTGTCCCCTCCTGCCCCAATTTCTGACTTAAGGGTCTGAAATTCCCGACTCTGCAAGTACTTCACAGCACATGGAAAGCATTTTAGAAATACCAGTACCTGTCCTTTTCACTTTTCATAAAAACTTCCCTGATAACCACTCTACTGCAAATGCAAAAATGCAAAACAAAGAATTTTTCACTCCTCTCAACTCCCATAACCCTCTCAATATTCTTCAGGTATTATACTCGTCCAGAATAACTTACTGAATATCTAATACTAATGAATACTACACACAGAACTAGACAATTCACACTAACCTTAATCTAGAGTCAATTGTCCAGGATGTATTTTTTTTTTAATTATATGTCTTGTAATTGATTTATCTTTCCTGAGTTTTTTTTTTTTTTTTAAAGATTTTGTTTATTCATTTGAGAGAGAGAGAGAGATCACAAGTAGGCAGAAAGGCAGAGAGAAGGGGAAGCAGGCTCCCTGCCGAGTAGAGAGCCCCATGTGGGGCTTGATCCCAGGACCCTGAGATCATGACCTGAGCCGAAGGTAGAGGCTTTAACCCACTGAGCCACCCAGGTGCCCCCCAGGATGTATTTTATCCCTGTAATTAAACTATACATTGCTTAAGGGCAGGGTCTTGTATATATCCCCACGACACCATATCCAGTGGTTGGTTCTGGAGAGTTCATATTATGAAAGTTTTTATAAAATGCATTTTCCTATAACATCTGCCATCTGACCTATTTCTGCTTCCATAAATGCACATAATGTACTTCATCTTCCACTTTGAGCCAAACTACACTAGAATTAAACCAAACTGCTTCAGACTTTCTTGGGTCTGGATCCACCCCATGCCAGACTCCCAATCTTAGAAGAATGAATGGCTGTCCATTCCTGACCACTCTCTACTAAACTCCTTTTAAAACCATAGTACCCCAAATCAAATTTCACGTACCAGAGGTAGTCTGTCCTACACTGAGACACCATTACAGTACTCAGAAAACAAAGTATTCTTATAAATACATGTTAAGTTGGCTTAAATATACTAAATCTTCTAAGGTCTTTTCACAATCTGCAGGAAGTTTTTAGGTAATTGTAAATTTTTTAAAAAAAGGATCGAGCTAATTTACATTTGTCGAAATGTCTGCTTTATATTTTTCACGTCCAAAAAAAGTGCTGTAACACAAGTGAAGAGAATGGAGACCTTCTGAGAAGCACTGAAGACAGTACCTAGCACACTATAATTTTGTTAACACCAGGAACAGTATACAAGCTTATAATCAATCGATCCGTGCAAATATTTGTAGGACTTAAACAAGGACTTACATAACAAAAACAAAGAATAAGAATCCTTTAGAACCAAGGTGTGAGAGAATATAACTAGCATTCATAATAACCTCTACATCAGCTCAGACTTTTAAGGCATTGAGGAGGCAGAATTTAACCTGTGGTATATCCAAAGGCATGCTCCATTTTGTGTCATGGAGGATGGACTGTAAATTCAGTCTGGTTAAGTGTATGTTGACATCATGGGAGTGATGAACAGACTCAGCCTTGAGTGTCCTGGGAGGGAAAATCCCCCAATCCTTCATTTACCTCCTCTGGCCAAAAGAGTTGACTTTTGCAACCTGGGGGCAGGCAGGACCTGCAGGACCCACAAAGTAGCAGCCATATCCCTACATCTGGATCAGAGTTTCAAATCTTGGTCTCACCATTTACCACCCTGAAGCTAATATTAGCAATCTGCTCAATTTCTACTACTTAAAATTTGAGCTTCAAATTGCTCCTATATGAAACTAATAACTACCTCCAAAGGAGTCTTAGGAAATCAGCTAACGGTATGTGAAGTGCCTAGCACAGAACACCTGGCAGTGGTAAAGGTGCCCATACCTTCCCTCTCCAGCCTGCCCCTATCCCTTGCCTCCTGAATTCTCTTTAAGCCACTACCTCTTGGAGTCTACTTAAAAAAATTTTGTACTTTGAAATATTACCTTTTAAGTGTAATCATCCCTTTTCATGTATGTGTAGTAGGCAATAGGCATTATCTTTTTTAAAAAAATATTTTTTCCCTTACCATCTGCAGCAGTACAGCGAGAAGCCAGTTCCCACAGGACTAATCCCATGGCGTACATATCTATCCTCAAAAATGCATCCCTTTGGAAGTTTATAGCACCCTCTAATACCTCTGGAGCCATATACCTCCGGGTACCAACCTGAAAAAGATATGAAAGCAAACAATACTCATTCATTAACTTTATGAACATTTTAAGATTTTGTAAAAAGAATCAAAACCAAGTATGTTCTGCTGTCATATCAGGTAAGGTAACTAAATTATGACCACCAGACTACAGAGTCAAGGAGCATTGCATTCAAGTAATAACAGCCAAGACACTGGGAATGGGAAGTTTCCATCAGCAGGGACTTCTTAAAAAGAGTACTATGCAGCTCTTAAAAAACATGAGGTAAATCTGGACTTAGACGGAAAAATTTCCAAAAACACTGTACAGCAAGGAACAAAGCAGTATATATACTGAGATCCCTTTTGGGTATACTCAATAAATATACCAGCAGACACAGTGCTGGCGTTGGCTTAGAATTTTTCCCCCTTCTGGAAGTAATCCTAAAAACGATGGTGGTTTTGTTAGAGATAAGGACAAGAAAACTGTATTTCTCAATTGTACCTTTACATCCTGTTTGAAATGTGTCTTTAGGAAAAAAAAATACTCTTTTTTAAGGGTTTCTCTTTCTCTGTATTAACAAAAAAAATAGTAATATAAAACTTAAAAAGAATTAGCCCAGGAAAGAATGGATAAACTTTTAAAAGTTCTATTTCTACAAAGTCTACGTATTTATTTATTCATGAATTCTGTCTTGGCATTCTTTATTTCTGTCTCTAACAATTTGGTATTTCTTAGTATTGTAACTATGGTTACTAAGCTACTATAGCTAGCTTTGGTTGGTGCTTGACAATATTCATATATGAAAGCTTAAAAATTCTTAGAGGATAGCTGGGTGGATCACAGATTCAGTTTCTGGAGATCAAGGGAATGGCCAGATAATGGTATTCCAAAAAGCTCCATCCTTAGGTGAGTGATCTCTAGATTAGAAGGTAGACAACTATGTGAGAACACACATACAACAGAAATGTCTAGAAAAAAAGGAGTTGATCACTAAAACTCCAAAGCTCAAGTTTTTAATTCATTTAATAATGAAAACACTCTAAAGAAAGAAAGAAAGAAAAGTAGCTCTGCTTCTTTTGCTCCTTTAACTGTACTATAAGCAAGCATTTCTCAAAAGTTTACTTTTCAAAGAAAAAAAAAAGTTTACTTTTCCCCTAAAGACAAATGTATGCTATCCAAAGTACTTTTCTTATAAAGTGACAACTACCTTTCCTTAGTATAAAACGCCCTCTCTTTTATAATAAGATAAAAATCTTATTTTTCTCCAGGGTTCTTTATTTGCAATATATAAAGTGTACAATAACTTGAATTTTGAAATTTTCTGGTCCATGAAGTCTAAACTCAAGGATCCAGTGATGTAGGTAATTATTTTTACCTCGTCATGTGAGCTAATTGAGAGGGTAGTAAAAGACAGGAATAAGTCTCAAAATTTTTTCTTAAGAAAAGGGGGGAAGGGTTATGAGGTACCAGAGGATTAAACTGTCCCCCAATTTTAGTTTTATAATAATGACACAGTCAGCTCAGATGTTTGTCCCTAGGCTTCCTGCACTATCTCCCACCTCCCTCACAGACTCCACAAGACTGCCTTCATTCCCAAACACATACAGTGTCAACTTTTCTAGAACTTGGACTACTGACTACTGGTGTAAATTCTTATCCTCAGTCAATATTGCCAAAATTTGTTATGCTGTGGTTCTTTAATAACTATTCTTGGAGGTCATAGGATATGCTGGGAAAAATGAAAGCTTAGAACTAGATGACAAATAATTTCCATGATTTGAAAGATGAAGTAATAATCATGCCAACTTTGTAAGGAAATGTCACCTTTCAGGTCAAACTGGTTTTCTTAATAAAAAGATGATCTTGTAAGCATGAAAGCACCACCTTTCCCCGCCTCACAGTTTCTGAGAATAAAATGTATGGATCATGTTTTTCTCCTGTTTGGCTTTCTTAAAGATTCCCACTGTTCAGAGTTCTTCATACAGACCTTGACTAGATAGAATTAATTAGGCTCTTTGCTCAGGGCTTTGTAAGTGCTCTGAACTGGAGAGAATTCAAAAAAAAGCTGTAAAGTTGGTTAAAGAATTAATGAAGCACTAAAGACCATGAAGCAAGAAACTAATTGTTGCGTGGAAAAATCAAACAATAGATATTCTTTAATACATACTAACATGAATAGTAACTGTTCTGTCATTCCTCTTAGGATGATGAAAGAATTAACGAATTAAAACTACTGCATTATTACTAAGAACTCCCTAAGAATGAGGTCCATTTAAATGGATTAACTTGATTATTTTTAAAAATAGAATCCCATGACGTGTCTAGGTTGTTTTATGAACTGACTGATCTAAACCACTTGAGTTCCTAACAGTCCTTCACCACACATGAAAATGTCTTCCTCAGCAAATTTAACATACTACTTTTAAGAAAGTCATTTTATATTAAAGCTGATTTAATAACCATCACAGTAATTTTATATCAATTCAATCTAGATATGCCATTCTGAGAAAATATGGGACAAATTATTTTTCTTACATTTTGTAGTTACCATCCTTACCTGTCCATGGGTATCACCTGCAGACTTGCCAGCTTCAAATTTTAACGCCAACCCAAAGTCAGCAATGCAAGCTGTCAGATTGTTTTTCAACAGCACATTTTTACTTTTGATGTCCCTTGCAAATAGACAAAGTATTCAAATTAATTTTAAACAAGTTACTTTTAAAAGTTTTCAAGGAAAGTGGGAAAAGAGGAGAAAACACTATTAAAGTATGACAAACAGAAAAAAGGAGGGAGAAAAGGCTTGAAAAACAGGAGTAGAGTGACAAACTCTCCTATTCATAACATGGACAATAAGAAGGAAATTTCTCCATAAAGCAGTTTTATAAAGAGCTGCTATTCCAAAAATACTGTCTAGCCTACATGTTATCTATGTTATTCCTACCTACCAATCATAAAATTGCTGGTTTTTTGAGGTAAAATGAATATTTCAGAGTTTATACTTAGAAACGCCCCTTGCAACTGAGATTTAAGAAAGCAAACTAAAAGAATATTCAAATAAAATGAATTGGGGCCTTTTGCCTACTGGAAAAGGCCTACATACTATAACAAACAATCCCTTATTTTAGGGGTTCTGAGATTCATCAGCCTTGTTGTAGAAAAGCATCTCTAGGAATGTGTATCAGAAAATTTTCACCATAAACAAACTGCTCCAGCTAGATCCTGGTGTTCCAAAAAGAGTAACCATTTCAAAGCAATCAGATAACCTCTTTTATATACTAGCTTCAGCTAATTCACCCTAAAGATTACTACACTCCTAACTACATATACCTATGCCATGAGCAATAGTTAAATCTATGTGCACAGACATGGAGACCAAGAATGGGACAGAGGAGACACAGATAAACACCCACAAATGCTGCAAAAAACAATCAGTTTTAGCCTCAAAGGATTTTTAGGAACCCCACTGCTAATAACTTTTGGGGGTGCCAAAGAATTAATTCCATATAGGACTAGGTGAGGTGAACAAAAATTCAGGAAGAGATAGACTGTATGCAGGAAGGTGAGAAAATGGGAGCTTTTTCTGAGGTGGAATTCATTCAAGGGAGTTTGCAAAATTAAAAGCAGTGCCTCCCAGCAACCTAAAACACTGCAACTGGTGGCGCTCAATTAAGTATCTATTAAATGAATCCGCTTTTAAAGCAACCATCTTTTTTTAACTGAAGTATATAATGGACACACAATGTTACATTAAAAGTGTAAGACGTTGTGATTCAACAAGTCTATAGATTATGCCATGCTCACTCAAGTGTAGTTACTGTTACCATACAAAACCACTGATTATATTCCCTAATGGTGTACCTTTTATCACCATGACTTACTTATTCCATAAATGAAAGCTTTTATCCTACTACCCTTCACCCATTTAGTCCATATTCCCACTCACACTCTCACCCCCAACCCCTCCTCTGCCAACCATTAGTTTATTCTCTGTATTTATGGGTCTCTTTCTAAAGCAACTGTCTTTAAATTGAATACACAATGGCAAACTGATTCCAAGTTTAAAGGAACGAACATTTTCCCTTTTAAGGGAATGACAACTATTGGGGTTCAAGCCCAGTTATTCAAATGATGCCTCCCTCCAACTCAGCTCAAATAATGATCACATGGTCATTACAAACACAAAAAAAGATACTCAGAGTCTCTCCTCAATTACATCTTAAAATTATCACCAAAGTAAATCCATGTTTTGAGGCAAAACAAATTTCTTTTTCCTTTGAGATAGACAAAATACACTTTCACTCTTAACCATGTTTTCAGAAATGAGAAATTAAAACAGAGGTCATTACTTAAACTTTGCTAATGATATTAAATATATCTATTACCCAAAATACTTCCTGGCCAATCTCAAAGGTAATTTGAAAAACAAATAAAAATCAACTGCCTCTTCTAGCATGATTAGGTAATTGGGGGGAAAGCAAATTTTGCACAGTAGATTTAAAGTTTAAATACTAAATACTAAATTATTAGGGAAAACAATATAAATTTATTTCTACCTGTGAGATATGGCAGGTTTGTGGCCATCTTTTAGGCCAGGTATGTCCTCATGCAAATATGCCAATCCTCTAGCCATGGTTTCTGCAATATGACACAATTCATTCCAAGAGACCACATTAGCCTTAAGAAAGTCTGACAGTGAACCCTAAAGAAATGAAAGAAAAAGGGGGAAAAAACAACTTATGCTCTGGACAAAAGCTGTATGACATGGAGAACTTTCTTTTTACTTTTAAGAGATTATGGAAGGCAACATATCTTTACTTTTAGTGAACAATATTATAAAAAAAAAAAGGCAATCTTTCTGTAATGATTCAAGTTTCACATTAGTAAACATCTGACTAGAATAGAATACCCCTAATCTTTAAAGGTTTGCTAGAAGGCACAGTCAGTTTCCTCCTGTTTTGAAGGCAGGAGTTACAAAACAAAACAACCCACCATTTGAAAATCTAAAGTTCAGGAAAATATTTAAAAACTTAAAATATGCTGACTACAAATGTTAACACAAAATTAAGACATACAGCTGTCAGAATCTTCCTCTACAGATTACTGCTATTCTGGTCAACAATTTAGAGACGTTTAAGAGCCACCTATATCTAACAATGATGAAACTAATTGCCAAGGAGAACACAACTGCTTATTTCATTAACATGTATTTTCATACTAACTCTGAAAGCAGAAAACCTTTCTACTTTCAGAGGAGAAACAGCAGCTTTGTTCTGGTGATAATTATTCTATAGATGAGTGACAGATCAAAGATCAGATAAATCTCCTCACTCTAGTTCTGTCACTAGGCTATACTGACTGAAGAGTTTTAAAAACAAAATTCATCCTAAAAAATGGTCCAAATAATCAAGATGAATTGCGAATGGCAAATGAAAATGACTAAGCACCGGCTACACTGAAATAATTACCTGTAAGAGAGATAACTGCAGCACAAGAAATAAGGAACAAATGACTGGTTTTATGTAAGTAGAGGCTAAGGTGAAAGAGTTGCCGACTTTTCTCTTTTAATAAAATGAATTAATTTTTTTTTTTGAAGATTTTATTTATTTACTTGACAGAGATCACAAGTAGGCAGAGAGGCAGGCAGAGAGAGACGGGGGAAGTAGGCTTCCTGCTGAGCAGAGAGCCCGATGCGGGGCTCGATCCCAGAACCCTGGAATCAGGACCCGAGCTGAAGGCAGAGGCTTTAACCCACTGAGCCATAACCAACTAAAACAACTTACTATTTCCAGAAAAACAAGTCTGAGGGATTTATAGCCAACATTAGGTAGGTAAGCCAACCCTGACTTTCCTGAGTTAAAACAGAAAGTAGTTTTACCTTTTCATGAAATGCTGTGATTAGCCAAAGATCCACATCAACACTGGTGCCTCGTTTTTCTGCACCAATGAACTGCAGTATGTTCTCATGCTTCATTCCAGGTAAACTATAAACTTCATATTCATTTTGCCATGATTGTTTGTCCTAGAGTTAAAAAGAAAGAATAGTAAGAATGCAAAGAACACAGGCAAATAAACCATATCTAAGAGATTACTCAAGTAGATTCTAAGGCAAAATTTAAAAATAAAGCTAAGCATGAGAAGATTCTTTGGTTTGGTTTTGTCTTATTTTTTTCATAAAAGAAATCTAAGAATAAGGTAGCAACTCTATGACAAATGCCTGCCCTGCCTGCCCCATTCCCTAAAACATACTTTTCTATGTTTCTTGTTTGTGAATACAGGAGTCCTCATGGGAAATGTTGCATATCTCTATCTATCAATGGCAACACATTCTGCTGGCAATTTCGTAATACAGTGTCATTTCATCATCATCGTGTGAAGTTATTTTTGTTTATTCAGAATAATCTTCCTGAGATACGAATTTCAGGTAGAATGACTTCATCTCAATAGAAAACAATTTTTTTGTTCAAAGACTAACACTGTATCAAACGTTCTTAACAAAATGCTGAGAATACCCTGCAAAGTCAATGAGCACACAACAGGGCATAAATAGGCAATACACTTTAAAACACTACATACTCATTTGCATCTGCAAGTGACCCATGCCTACTACATGTCTATTTATAAAGGATTAGCTTCTCTTCACAATGGAAGAATAATGAAAGTAGGAGGCACCATAGCGTAATGGTTTGGAACCCTCTGGATCCAAACTATCTTAAGAACCTTTGCCAAGTGACAATCATTCAGTTTCCTCATTAGCAAAATGGGGACACTACAGTGTCTGATCCACAGGATTGCTGTATTACATGTATACTGTGTATTGTTTTTTATGTGTGAGTAATATATAGACACCTATTACTGAGTACTCCTATGTAAAGCACCTCTCCTGACAGTAAGAAGCATTTAATAAAATATTAGCTACTGTTACTCTTGTGCTAATATCCAAAGACCTTTCTCTAATTTTTAAGCTTCTTCCCACAATGAAAGAACCCTGAATTTGTCAATCTTAGCAGAGCAGATTAGATTCTTCTATAAAGTATCTGCATCAGTACAAAAAAAAGTAATAACGTTCTTCACAGACTCTATGAGACTTTAGAGGTGGCAAGAAAGATAAAAGCTAGGTATATTAAGATAAATTGGTTCCCTAACTCTGGAATGAGGTAGCTCCACTGTGAAGATACAGTGGTGGACCCTGCATCACCAAACCCAACCAGGACTGCAATAGCATGCAAGGCATTAGCTGGAGGCGAAAAGCAAGACACAGGTAGGAAGAAATCATCATAGATCTATACCACTGATGGACTCAAATAAAACATAAGAACAGCCCAGAGGTGCATTAGACCAGGGTTTTATGAGGTCAGCCCCCTTTAAAAGAAAAGTCAACAGTAAACCAATTATTTGGAATCTTGATTCACTTCCAAACAAAATCTGAAATGATTACATGAGCAATCAAAGTAAGACAAAAAAGAATCAGTCTGGTAATATACCTCGAAGCAATTCTAAAACAAGTATGCTATTCTTTCATTCTTCTCTTTGTTTTCTGATAATGTCAATGGGATATTAAAAGTTAACCAACAAAATTCTATTACTGGAATCCTCATCTTCACCTTACATTTCTATAGTATTTTTAATGGCAAAAGATGTCCTATACATTATTCACTGGAATTCCATCACTCCAAACAAACATAACAACTGCTATACCATGAGTTCCATTCCTTGGATGAGAAGGCAGACTAAAGAGCTAACCCCTTTCCTCAATATCACAAAGAGCCACCTGGAAACATGTGGTCTGTGTTTTTGGACTGTTTCTGAATTACGACAACTGAGCCAGTTCATCTTTTACAAAATGTATGCAGATGAGAAAGATGCAATAACATACCTGTATTGGAAATATTTTCACAGCCACGTACTCATTGAGCAGCTGGGCTTTCCACACACAACCAAATCTTCCCCTTGCTTTCACTTCTAATAACTGCAGTGGCTTCAAACCTAGTAATGGAGAAGGTGGGGGTGGTCCTGGGTCCTACAGATAAATATTAACAATCGTTTTAGAAAGCAGCACCTGATATAGATCAATGCTAAATATGAGGGGAAAAGTGAGTATACTGAGGAATCAATTGACAGAAACAGGAAACACATACAAATGACACTAACTTCTGTCTTGCAAAAACAGTTCTCAAGCATTACTAATTATTTATAGTGATCATAAAGCAAACCACTTGAATTGAGAGTTTCCATAATAACATTCAGCACTATTGCTACATAAGTACAGCAGGAGAAATGACCGCAAATCATTTTGAGTCCATCTCACTAATTTTCTGGACTAAGGTCTTTTGTGACCTTTAGGGTTATTACTAACAGTATTTCAACGGCTTCATCCAGTTGGTACTTTATTAGACAAGGATTTTAAAAGTGACAGCAACAGCAAATTATGGCTATTTCTCAAAGGAAAACACTCCTCAAAATCCACTATTTTCTTTCTCCATTGACTGTTTATCTTTAAATCTTTTCTTCATTAATCTCAGAAATGCAGTCATTCCCAAATACGTTGCAGATAAGTGTGTCAAACAGAAAATGGGAAATATGTTAACAGCCACAGTGTTCTATTTATTCTACTTTTTCAACCTATTAACAATTAATCCCTTTGCTTATAATTCCCCAAATTGACTGGAGATACAAATTATTAGTCTGACTGGCAAAGAAAGTACAAATTATAATCCAGAAAATTAGTGTTCATCATAGTAGATGGTAAGAAAAATGAAAGAGAAGTATATTTCTATAGGTAATTTTGAAAATGGAGCAAATACAGTATATAAATAGGGGCACAATGTGTACAAAACACAAAGGCATCCTTCCTATACAAAGCAGAATGGCAACCTCTCTGGAAGCATTGTATCAGTTCAGTATCTGCAACTAAAACAAGATGTAGGAAGCCTTTTGAAAAGCTTCCAGAGAAAAGTAATAAAAATGTATGAAGGGCTGCATAATGAGTATTACAAGGAAGAACTAAAATTTCTGTGGCAACTGCAGCAGACACTGTGACACTGGGTGTCATCTAAGTTGCCTGGAAATAGTATGTCATCATGTATCAATGCATCTCTCTCCTTTTCATCCCCTTTTAAGAAAAAAATCTCTGCAAAAGCTCCAACACGGTCAGTGCCCCCTTTAGGCATTATTCAGCCCATGGTGTCACTCAAGATTTTAAAAAGCTTACATCAACATTAGAAAGACTCTCAAAAATAGAAACACTGGGGTGCCTGGGTGGCTCAGCAGGTTAAGCCGCTGCCTTCGGCTCAGGTCATGATCTCAGGGTCCTGGGATCGAGCCCTGCATGGGCTCTCTGCTCAGCAGGGAGCCTGCTTCCTCCTCTCTCTCTGCCTGCCTCTCTGCCTGCTTGTGATCTCTCTCTGTCAAATAAATAAATAAAATCTTAAAAAAAAAAAAAATAGAAACACTGCACGGTATTAAAGAGGACGAAGGTGCAATTTCTTTGTAGGCAATCCTTTATAAAATGGCTTGAGAATTCCTACTTTTAAAATAGATAAATTAGAAAACTTCTTGTGACTCATTTCAGCCTTAGATATTTATTTTTTAAATGTCTACAAAAAGTTGCTTTGCCTTCACACATTCAAAAGATGAAAGGTTATAGGAGAGCTAAAGAGTGTTGTAGTTTTAACAGAGTGATGAGTCCAGAAAAGTCAGATACAAATCTTAGGGCAAGTATGGCCCCTGAAGTTATTATTCTCAGTGGGAAGGGACACAAGAATCTAGGGAGAGGTTTCATCAAACTTAAACCCAGCCTACCTCATTGCTCAACTGGTCATTTACAAGTGTAATAAGAGATGCTACTGACAGGAGTAGGCTGCGGATGTGGATGTGGAGATGGGAGGGAAAAAGGTTGAAAACTAGTCTTGTAGAGGCAGAGAAAACCACTCATGCTCAAAATCCAAGAATTATTAGATAACTACATAAAATAATTATGCTAACAGAAAAAGTTCAGCCTGAAAAAATGTCACTAACTACAAAGTTAAAATCACTGATTCCCCCCCTTTTTAGAACTGAGTCAGAAATGTCAAGTTTTCAAAGCAGGGATATACCAAAAACTGAAGTATGGTGATAAATGCTGAAAGCTGAAGAGGCAAAATAAACACATAAAGAAGAAAACAGCTCTTAACTTTAAGATATTTAGGACCTTTTATGTAAATTGATAATGTCTCTTGATAACATACGACATTACCCATTCTCTGTTCTAAAGTGTACCAACCACATGGATATGATTCAGTCTATAAAACAGGATTCAGAGGACTTAATCCACATCTCAAATTAAGACTATGTTTGCAGTTGAAAATACAATTTTAATATTTTAAAAAAGTTTAGGACACATACAGTAACTTTCAATGTCTCTGTTTAGAGAGAAAAGATCACTGAATATTTTCTGAATGCACAAATAAACCTTAAGGTTCCCATAAGTTTCTAAGTCTTTGTTTGGCAAGTTTCTAAGCTACCATTATGAGTAAAAAATCTTAGATCACTGTCCTAATACTATTACCATTCTATTCAGCCTTATAATAGCATGAAAACAGACTACTGTTAAAAGAATACTGACGACTTTTTAAAGGGTGAGGAAAAGGTCTACAAAGGCAGATTCCTACAGAATGTCAAACTTTTGAAAATGGTATGTGTTTTTAAATAATATTCTATAATACTTAAAAGGTAAAACTCAAAAATGAGTAAAATATAGATCATAACTCTATAAAATATATAATACTAATTAATATAAATTTTTGTTTTAATGAAAAACTAGAATATTCTATATAATACTTTTCATACTCTTCACTAAATGTATAGGAAACTTTAACTGTATCTCTAATATCTGGCTTTTACTTATCAGAGAACATCACAAATCATTTGCAGTTTATGAGCATCATTATACTAATTTACCCACAAAAAACTCAATGCAGTTCACCCTTGAACAACGTGGGTTTGAACTGCAGGAGTCCACTTCTATGTGGATTTTTTTCTAATAAATACAATCCAGTCAGTACTGTAAATGTATCTTCTCTTCATTATGATTTTAATAACATTTTCCTTTTTCTAGCTTACTTGGTTTGATACTTACTTTGTTGCAAAAATACACCATATCATATGTATAACATACAAAACATATGTTAACCATTTGTGTTATTAGTCACAAAATTTAGTTTTCTGGTTAAGTAGTTAAGTTTTAGGGGAGTAAAAAGTTATACGCAGGTGTGACTGTGCACAGCACTGGCACCCCTAAACCCTGCATTGTTCAAGAGTCAACTGTACTTGATTCTAGGAATAAAGATTTATACTTTTAAAATGTATCAACACCTGGCAAGACAAATTCGGGCTTGTACTTCATAATGACAGCAACACTCTAATATTGTCATAAAACATGACTTGGTCCTGCTACACACAAAACCAGCTTTGGGGGTTCAACTGTATGGACCAGGGAATTCCTGTAAACTTTTTCTGATCTCCTGTTCACTTGCAATCCCCACGCTATGTTGCATAGTTACGAAGACATGCAGTGGAACATGCCTCCACTTACATCTCTTCTTTACTCATTTGTATATGAAAATTATGGCATCAGAAGACATCATGTTGAGGAACAACAAATGGCAATCACTGAAAGCCGTGAGCCCATCCCAACACTGCTACCCAATAAAATTACTATACTGAAGACTGAAATAAATTAGCAAAAGTGAAGAGCTGCTAAGTAGTCTGTGATCATTTGATTCTTCTGAGTTCTCAAGTGGGAAGGGTGAATTCTAATCTAAAATAAAGCCTTCAATCTCTAGAGAGCAAAAGATTAACTTATACTTCTCTAGCTAGCCCATTTGCTAAGGAGGCTACAGAAGACAGAAACTATTTGAAACTATAGATTTCACATTAAAGGATAATGGGTTTTACCAGAAAGTCAGCTCCTGGTAAAAATGAGCATATGCTCACATTTAAGCTAGTGACACACTAGCCATTAGGTGTTAACATCTCATCAACTAGAACAGTTGTTTCTACATTCCAACTCAGGTAAGTATAAATGAGGTTAAGAACTCTTTGAAAACCAAAAACTATTACTGTGGCAAATCAATCATATTTTTAATACTAAAAGTGGTTAAAAAAATTCCATAACATAAATTTGTAAAGGATGCACAATAAAGCAACAATAACAATGAAAATCTAAGAACAAAATGTTTAATATGCATCCACAAAAAGTTCCACAACCATAAACAAACATCAATGCATCTTACCTCTATCATTATATGAAAGGCGTGCTTGTGAAGAAAAAACACAGGCAAAAGAAATTACGATTTATATCCAGAGTGAAATGAAAAATGACACATCAGTTACAAAAGCGAAGGAAGGAGAATAATGATTTAGCTTTTTAAAAGTTGGCAATGATCCAATGTATTATATTTTTAAAATAAGAATTGGGAACACTCTCCTTATAAAGAGAGGAAAGTAATATCAAACAAACAAAAAACTTGGATATTACCTTTCAGATGAGGGGTATTATTGTATAGACGAATCTAGTATGGCCCCAAACTACTTGATCCAATGAACTTCAAGCTAGCAAATAAACTACAGCAAGTCAAATAATTGTTATTTTTCTAAGAAGTTCTAGAGTCTAAACTGGAAGAATAAAAGGAGCAATTTGAGAAAATATGCGTTAGAACTGGCTTTGGACAGCAGAGGGCAGTATTGCCTTTAACAAAATCTAGAAGCAACACAGAAGGAATTTTTATGTAACTAGAATAAGTTTCTCAGCCCACACTCTGGCAGTTGTTTTAAGACTCTAAAATCTCCTATTTCCTGAACTGCTTCACTCCCTTTTCATGGAATATAGCAGAATCATAATAGAAGAATGTTTCTAGTGTGCAACATGTTTCTAGTGTGTGCAACATAAACAATATACAAGGGTAAGAAAATAAGACAGGAGTAATAAAAGAATTAGGTAGAACATAGTGACAGTCCAGGCCCACTGTTGACTTATTGGCTACATAGAGAGTGAAGAAGTCAATCAGGGGTGGCTCTGGGAATAAGTATCCATACATATTTTTCAGTCTGAGGACACTCAGATACTGAAGGAGAACAAGATTTTCATTTTCACAGTCATCCTAAAATAGTTAGGGGCCTAAATTTAAAATTAAGAGAAAGACTGCCACCAATGTAAAAGAAGGCTTCAAATCCCTCCAGTCACTGAGTATATCTGCCATTTCCAATATTTCTACAATATTTACACAGAGAATAGCACTGACAAAAAAGATGTGACAACTCATATGTACCAGTAGTTTAACTAGTTTTGCTTCCTTCTTGATTTTCTCCTGTGATAATGATTCAGGACTATTTATAATTCATCTAAAAGGCTTAGCTAATCCTACTATCAAATCATCTTATCAGGACTCAAAGTAAAATTCATCCCTTAAAAGATAATACATGCTAACTGAGTAACTAGACTTTAGCTTCCCAAGGCCTACGGATCTCTCAGGTTTTGTTTTCATTACAGGTACTACAGAGATAAACCTGACACTTTAATTGCACTATGCAAGTAGGTGCTATCCATGCATCTTTATATACTTATCAATAAATGAACATTAGAGTAAGTCAGAGAATGATCAAGCTAAACAAGAACAGGCCTCAATGTGTAAACTATGTTCCAAAATAAAAGGGTCAAAACAGAATCCAAAAAAATTAAAACACCGAAATACATGGACAAAAAGTAACCAAATAAAACCATCTGAATTCACAACATGGAAAATGAAAACCTGAGTATCATGTGCTATAATTGGAGATAATCGTGAAAACCAAATCAGCACATTAATGTCAACTAATTAGGCTGCTGGATAAGAAAGAGACTAGTTGCTTATTCCTTAAGAGCTAAAGAAATTTAATTGTATTGCCAAATATCAAAAAAGAATAAATAGGTCTTCTCCATTCACTCAAAAAATCCCTGAGTGCCTGCCTACTTGGGCCAGGCACTGACTACCCCAGCTTCTCATGGTACTTACTATAGTGTGGAGGAAGTAAGACTCATCAAAGACATCACACTGATGAATCCATAATTATAAAATAAGAGCAGTAAAAAGGAATTCATCAGTACTTTGAGCACCTGTAAGGTGAAAATGGACTTCCACAGGCATGTTAAATAAGAGAAGATTTTCCTAAGGAGAGAATCCTTGAAAAATGGAGTAAGTACTCCAGGGAGACACACTAGGTGGGAAAACGGTACTGAGATACATCCTAAATTTCTGACTTGTGCCACCAAATGGTTACTGGTTCTATTTACTGAGAACTCAGTTTGGAGAGATCATTACCACAGAATGGTTAAGTGCTTGGAGATACCTAAGTGCTAATATTTAGCACGCAGTTAGATGTACAGAACAGGAACAGAAAGAAATCTTTCTAGAAACAGGACTTTGGTTCATTTATTTACTATAAACAAGCACATATGACATATACTAAAATTTTTCTCTTACTATTTAAACCTAAGATTTACATATACATATATATTCTTTGAGAACTTACTAAATATCTTCTTAGGACTATCAAGAAGATTTAAGCACCCCCCCAACCCAAAGTATTTGAAAACCGACAAATTCTGAATTTGTCTCATCTTAGTAATCTAATTATCTCATGCTCTAAGAAATTTTACAATTGCTAATTTTAAAAAAGATTATTGCCAGGCAGACTGAAATAGAATCTATAAAGAAATAATATAGGGCATCTATCAAAACAAATGCTTCTGAGCTAGGGAAAGCAACATTATACATTAACAGATTCAATAGTATTGATACTGCCAAATGCACAGCCATCATTCTATCCAATTAGATCTTCAAAATTCCATTGTGATTTATCAACTCCTACTTCCTCCATTTCTCTCATCTAACTCCTGAAAGCAAGGCAAAGACAGATCCTAAGAAATAAGATTCTGAATAAGTTCCCTAAGAAGAAGGTAGCTCCTCAGGGTAGCTAGCAATGGGGTTTAAAAGTTTAAACTAGATGTAAGGATATCCATTCTCCTTCTGGCCACTGCTCAGAAGCACCAGGTTTATTACTGAGGATAGAAGAAATTTTATTTTTATTTATTTTAACATTTGTATTCTGCAAGTAAAGCCGAAAAAAAGGAAAAGGATCATGTTATACATTATGGAAATTATGGAATTGTAAAGTGATAAAATGGTTATGTTTATCAACAAGGCTATATGTACTTATAATAAAAACTATTTTAAATATAATTTATATACTCTGACCCCTCCGTTTATCCTACTATAGTTTTTTATGTCCCCCCTAATTATTTACTAAAATAATCCATTCTATTAAAATTACCTCAATGAATAATAATCCTTAGGTCTAAATGTCCAGACTCTACCACTCAGCAGACTGACACTAGGCCAAGACACTTCACCTATCTGTGCGTTGATTTTTCTTATCTACGAAATGGACTTAATAAAACAGAACATGTATCGTGGTGTGTGGAAAGATTAATCAGCGTAAAGTACTCTGTGTAGTCCTTGACAGAGTACTCAAAATAAAATCCTTCATTGCACTAATTTCAAATGACTTACATATAAATATGTATTTACAATGGCCTCAATAAATATGATACCTTTTGACAACAATTTTGAAGCTGCTACTCTTGGCAATAACAGCTAACATGTTTTTGTTTTGTTTTGTTTTGTTTTAATTTTATTTATCTGACAGGGAGAGAGAGAGATCACAAGTAGGCAGAGAGGCAGGCAGAGGGGTGGGGGCGGGAAGCAGACTCCCTGCTGAGCAGAAAGCCGGATGCGGGGCTCATCACAGGACCCTGAGATCATGACCTAAGCCAAAGGCAGAGGCTTAACCCATAGAGCCACCCAGGCGCCCCAACAGCTAACATGTTTTGAACACTTAACATTAGGCACCCTGGGTGTGGCTCCCAGTCACTACAGAACTAAAGTCGGACCAAAACTGTCTTCACCTTTCATTTCCAAGCTGCAAAGTCAAACGACCAACCAACCCAATTTTTGTTCACCTACATATCAACTGTGGACTTCAAAAGGGCCAGCAAGAACTGTCCCTCTGTTGCTCGCCACTACCCAGCAGCATGATGCGTGGCACATGACAGGCACTCAGGCACTGGGTCAGTGGGTCAACTGAAACCAAACAAGCAAACCCGAACACCCGCCGCCTATGTGATACAAGCAGCTCTCACTAACAAATGGGCTCTTTCATTTTTCTTATCTCAAATTAACAGAAAAGATTTGACAGTGATGAAGTAGCGAGGAATGAAGGAAGAGATCTACAATGAAGTTCAGGAAATAAAGAACTGAGAGAAAAGCCAAGTCACTTCTTCCTATCTTCCATCTCCTAATCAGACAAGAAAAAGGAGAAATTATGTACTCTGCTCTATATGTATCAGTCCCATTTGCAAAGTGGAAGATAGGGCCCTCCACAGTCTAAAGGAAAACTGAACTCAAGATTTTAAAAATTGAATGGAAGTCGTCTTTAGAAATGAAGTACCTTCGCTATTAACTGTAATATACAGCTTTAACTTGTTTTAAGATTTGGATAAAGGTTCCCCCCACCGCTTCCCTTTCCTTTTTGCTTTTGGACATGGAATTTTAGCAGATCTCCAAGTGGGCCTGTCCATGCATTTGTTAAGTAAAACAGCTCTTATACACCTAAGAGAGTAATTTTTTGCCAAGCTGCAAGTCTACAAATAATTTATGACACTTCTCCCCACAATTAGTTTAGAAGTATACCTAAAACTTAAGTTGTAATTTAAGTTGTAACAAAAATAATCACACACAAAGGTAGAACACAGAAGAAAGGAGACTTCCTTTCTTCTGTAGGAGCCCTGCACTATTTCTTAGGCATATATAAACAAACAAACAAACAAAAAAAACAAACAAAAAGATGCTCAACTGCAAGATAAGAGCATGATATCATCATACTTGAAACATGCTAAAATAAAGTAAGGCACTTAAAAATATTTGTGAAATGCAGGTTCCAGGTCTTAGTAGAAAACTAACACCAACTCTAAGCTAATAAAACATCATGTTTTGATTATTTCATGAGCGTACATTACAGCTCTACTAAATTTCACTTAAGAACACACATTTAATCAGAATGAGACTGAAAAGTATTGAGCTGAAAAGCTGTCCTCAGTATACTGTTAAATTAAAAGAAACCAATTGTGAAATAACATTCTGTAGTTTATATAAAGGGAAAAAAAGCATATACTCAAACAAATTAGATTAGGAGAAGGTGTCAAAGGATACATACCAACCTGTTCAAATTTATTATCTCAGGAAAGTGATAAAGAAAAAAAAGGAAGAATAAATGGTTCTATCACCTTTCTTTTGCACACTTCCTTCTGTATAATTTGTCTTATTATAACAGGCAAGTATGTGAAATTATTTCTTAAAAATAATTTAAAAGGAAAGAGAAAGTGAATCAACCTATTTCAAGATGTGCTTCTATAGATGTGACACTCATCTAGCAAAACTTAATATTAACATATTAATACTCATTTAATTTTAGTAAATTTCTCCTGCATCCTCCACAAATAAACAGTACCCTTTCCTAAACTGAGTTGGCTGAATGATGATGTTATGCTACCCTTTCAGTATCTTATTAATTTTAAATGGGTACATATATAAACTCATGTTCAACAGGAAATCCTACACAGCATTTTCACAGATGGCTCAGTTTCTCAGTGGATAGTAATTTGACATAGCATGAAACAACAACCTATTATTACTTTAATATTAAGGTCAGCAGGATTATTTCGTATGCCCAAATCAGTATCCCAAACATCTGAAAGTCTTTACTCTTCATCAGACCAAAATCTAGACAAAATGTCATTGACATAAAGAACTGAAGAGACTGATGTCATTTAAGTAGGCATTACTGTTGCAATAGTAATAGTGCTACTTAAATAGCCTTTAAAAATGAACAAGAAGTTAACTTCATACCTTGTTAAAGGTAGGTAATTTCTAGCCCCTAAAATCCACTTTCTTATCAAGTGCTTTTATCAGCATAAATATAGATCTTATTAACAGGAAACTTCAGCTCACATATGGTTTTGAAAGCGATGCAAACACTTTTATTGAAACCCCATTACCTCTAACCACAGTAAGACTTCTTAATCACAGAGTCAATGCAGCCATTCCCTCCTGTTCTTGATTCACCGGCACTAGAAAAACCAGTTTGTGTTCAGTTTACTCACTGCAGGTTACAAGAGCAAATTCCTACATGTGGAAAGACAGTTTCAGCACAGATAAAAGAAAAGGACCTATGGGATTCAAATTAAAAAGATGCTTCAAGCTTGTGATTCCAGAAAGAACTGAATACTGGCTTTGTCTTATGAAAGCTTGGAATACTTCAACTTATTTTACCCTAAAGAAATATGGCCTCTAGATTTATCTTAAAACTAAGCCCTAAAGCTCCTTATTAAATGAATCCCTGAATATGTTGCATTATCATCTCAACATGACTCTAAATGCAACAAAGTCAAATTTGGCAATTCATCACTTATAGAACAGTTATACGCACAAACACTATGTAAATACAGCAGTGACTACAATATGCAGCTGGTCTTCAAGGAGTTTACAGTCAAGTGGGAGACTGGAACGTGCACACGAACGACTAGAGCCTCTCTCAAATGCAGTTATTCATCTGACCCAACACAAGACAAACTGACTTCAGCACTATTTTCTCAATTCTTTCAAGGACAGTACATAACTAATATTATTCTACAGGCATATGAGGGATATGCCTCTAGAATATGGGAGGAAAGAATAAAAAGGTAAATGTATGGAAGTATGGAAGCCCCATGTCATACTCTCAAATTTTGTATTCTTTGCTGTGGAGCACTGAGAGCCCTCAAATATTTTTAAAAACAGAAGCAACATAATCAGATATGTAAAATGCTATTCTACAGCAATAGTACAGATAGAGAGAAAGAGAAGACCAGCTATGAGATTACAGAAATAATCTCAGCCTCAGATGTAATAATGCCCTGAACTACAACAAGATCAAGAAGGATGAAAAAGTGAATGAATAGGACTTGGTAAATAACAGGGCCAAAAAAGCAGTGGTTGTCCCCCAGGCTTTCATTGAGGGTGACGGGGAAGACAGTGTTAGAAATGTAATAGTTATAGGTTATAAAGAAAGAAGAATGGCTTCAATTTAAAAAAAAAAAATTATTTTCCATGCCTCGAACTATGCTAGATTTGAGAATTAATATTCTTTACTGGTTACTAAGAACCATAAGACCAGATTTTAAAGCATGTATATCCTTAAATCATTCCTTCACAATAAAATACTACACCAAAAGAAATTCTATCTTGGTGTCTTAGAAAGAATCCCACAATTTAGCTGTCAGAACCAGCTTAGTAAGGATATATATGTGGGTATCTCTTGTCTTCCAGGATTCCATAAGACTGATCTTTTATCCCCCAATGAGAATAAAAGACTGAAATCAGACCAAAGAATGATCACAGTATACCTAACTTCAGCTTGCTCTGTGACATTCACTATAAATTCTCTTCAAGTATAGTTCTTATTGTAGGAATGACCTGTCAATGAGATATTATCACAATGAGACTAATGTCATATAAGAGAGAAGTTAATTCACAAACCAGCCTTTGCCAAAGCTTTAAGGAAAAGTTGCCTAAGAAAGGAAGGAAAAATTTCTTATCGCTCTAAGTGTTTGAAGATTTGGAGGAAAAATGTTTCAGAAATCCACAAGAATATAAGATCTTTTTCTAACCAGTCTTGGAATTAAGCTTTGAACATGGGGACATGAATATGGAGTGAAATACAGAAATCACCTTAAGACTTCAAATGTATGTCTCCCTTACTATCTTGTTTTAACCATCTTCTATCATGTTTTAACTACCCTATCCCTTGTAAAAGTCTTGAGTAACTAACAGGGACTGGCACTCTCAACTCAGCTGCACGGGAGTCCTTACCTACAACACAATCATGCTGAAAAATGTGCTAAAAAATTTTTTTAATGAAAAACACATGAATATGTCCTTGTACATAAAATCCATGACTTCCTTTATTGTCCTTGGTGAGATAATGAAATACTGTTGCTCATTTTAGTGGTCAAACTTTTCAACATCCAAAATAGGAAAATAAATTGGCCTATAGAATGATTTTGAAATGGCAGGGATGTTTACCAAATTATCTAAAACACCAGAGACATCAGCTTTCTAGGAAAAAAAAAAAAAAGACGCAGAACAGCATAAGCAGTAAGAAGAGCAAAGCTTTAGTGTTGGAGTCCTTGATTCACATTCCAGCTTTGACACTTGTGAGCTTTTCTAGGTCTCAATTTCTTTATCTATAAAATGGAAATTAAAACTACATAAACAACGCTGTGAGGTAAAACGAAATCAGTGCTTTTCACTCCTGGCTGGTCACCGCAATCACCCTGAAAACTTATCAGAAACATATCTCCGGCCCCATTCCATACTTACAGGGCTGTGGCCCACAAGTATTTTATAACAAATTCTAAAGATGAGCCTTATATGCCAGTCGCAACTGAGAAATCATGGGAAAAAATGATCTATTTTATGTTTTTACATATTCTTATATAAAACTTATGTGTGTAACTTACCAGTACCCTAGTACACTGTAAGTGTTCAAATAAATGCTTGCTGTTATTATCAATAATTATTTTGAAACTGGAGATAAAACTGGGCATTTTATAACAAGATGGGCACTAGGCAGTTGCAGAACTACTATGTATAAACCTCTCACCAAAAATGAGACTTAAAACATGACACTACACTGTTTGAGACACAGTGAGAGATGACATAAATGAAGTTTCAAATTGATGACAACCCCTCTTCTAAAACACAGTTTATGATAGAAAGAAAGCCTAGTTGGGCATTTTTTATATTTTTCCTAACAAAGCTTGACCATTCTAGATCATTCCATCACAAAACTTTAAATCTAATTTTCATTTTTCAGTAATTCATACAATGTATGCAAATTCACCACAGAGCAATTCAAGTGCTAAATAAATGTGTACAATGACATTAACATGGCAGCAAGTATCTAAAATCCACAGAAATGGGCATTCATTGAAGATTCCTATTTCTCAGTTATTTATGAATAATAATTGCATTATTCCATTTTAAAAGTCTAAACCCTTGAATTAATTAGCATTTCTAAATAAAGTGGCCTCATATATAGGATACCTAGCCCTTTAAAAAAAAGCCCAACCATATCTTTGTGCCATTATAAAAATATCAATATTATCTATAAGAATACATTATTACTATTTTTAAAGTTCTATTAGAAAACAACAAATCTGTTTTTAAATTTAGTTTCCAGTTTGTTTCTTTCGTAACACAAACTAGGGTAAATTCAGACACTACTCTAAGTACTAAACACTCCCTCTTCTAAATACAGAAATAAAAAAAAAATAGTTACCACCAAAAGAAGATAAGGGGAAGTCTACAGCCATTTGGAATAAACTACATATATTTATTAGGCACTAAAATTTTTATTTTTAAAACACTTTCACAGATAATTTTTAATAAATCTACAATTTAATTACTAATGTTTAAAAGTTAAAATATTTCAGCTGTACAAAACTGTGTTTACCTACTTTACTGAATAAGATACTTTACCTTTGGGTTCCATATACACATCTTACAAAGATTATGTGGATCACTAATCTAATGCTAACAGATTGCTGCAAGTACTGAGAAAGAAGTATGTTATGTAAATAAAGCTTACAGAGAAGAAGTTGTTTTGGTCATTAAATTATAGGACTCTACCATTCTTCTATCATGTTTTAACCATTAATCCTAGTGGTATTAGAGAAACAAAGTTAAACCAAGAGATCCAGAAGGCCAAGGTAATCTGATCTTAAGAGTTAAAAGAAACAGAGTAAAAACTAGAGTTTAAAGATGTCTCAAAAAAGTATAACTACAGTTTTCACCTCTCCTCAGCCTGCAGAATATTAACTACTTATATTAAAAGAGCTTGTAAACCACTATACCAGTGCCAACTGTCTACATGATAGGAAGAATGAGGAAAATAACATGAATTTAATCTGATTACCCACCACAACCACATTTTCAGGTATGTTCAGAGTCAGGAGAGGGAGAATTAAGGGCATTAAAAAAGTTTTTGGTCTTAAAAAAAAAAAAAAAAAAAAAGCTTTTAGTCTTCAGTACACACTTGATCTGCTGCAAAGCAAAACAAACCCAAAAAACCCCAAACAAAAACAAAAACAAAACAAAACAACACTTGGAACTACCAAAATAAATGGTGACAAAAACTACTCATCTGCAGCTCTTACCAAAAACATTTTTTGGATATACTTTCCTAATGCCTCTGTGAAACCTCTCTTTTCCACACTTTCTTGATTACCTTACTAAATCCCTCCCTATGGTTAAAAGGATAATTTGGCAAGTAGGATAAACAAAGAATATTTGGCAAGCCTGAAAAGGGCACAAAAATTAAGGAATGGAAGAAAGAATAGAGGGGAAAGAATGTGAAAGAAAAGAAGGGAAAGTGATCATAACCACCTCTTTTCCATCATCAATTACTTCTCAAGAAACAAAGCAGGGTGAATCTCACACCTGAAAGTCCTACAATGACAGTAAAACTGTCCAAAGAACATAATACCCTTTATTCTACTTTACCTCAACTCCTAAGTGAGAAAAGTTTAGGATATATCAAGTCAATAAGTTTGGAAACTTAGCCATAGATACCATAACAATAAACATTCAAAAAGTAACACCAAAAGAAAATGATTCATAATAACCCAGTGGGTTTCACCACAGTAATATTTCTTTAAAATATACAACTCAAAATAGCACAAAGTACAAGAAAATAACTTACTTGAGTTGGAACAAGTACAGGAGGATAGGCCATCTTATGATGTCTATACACCCAAAATGCACAAATAACAATCCCCGCAATTAACATAAGTGGCACCAAGGAATACAGCAATATGTTGTAATAGGGTGGCTTAGGTGTAACTGGGTTTGAAGTCGCTGTGGAAAATAGAAGGAAAAAAACAATTCAGATTTGGTCTACAAAATTCCACAATAAGTATTTATTATAGTATCAAATCTTAGGAGAAAAATGAGAGTAGGAGAACGTAGGAGTAAATTATTACATCAACACAAATATTCTTTGTTTTCAGTGTATTAGTTGAACAGACCTATGTGTTTTCCCTGTGAACTTACGCTGTGTGACTTCCATCTCCGGAAAATAAGAAAACCTTTCGTTACACATATTGCCCTCACAGCAACAAAAATACACTTCAGGGCTGTCTTTTTTTTCTATACAATCAGTCCTATAAACAAACAAAAGGAGAAATAATTAAAATCAACATTAAACTGAATCTGTAGTGAGTGTTTTTCTAAAATTCTTCTCAGAGATAAAATAATGAAAACGTTATTCATAGTCAACTTCAAGATTTTTATTAATATCCAGTGATCAATTCTTAAAAGCCAAAAATGGGGCGCCTGGGTGCCTCAGTTGATTAAAGGACTGCCCTTCGGCTCACATCATGATCCCAGAGTCCTGGGATCAAGCCCCGCATCGGGCTCCCTGCTCAGTGGGGAGCCTTCTTCTCCCTCACCCTCTGTTGTTCTGCTTATGCTCTCTTGCACTCTCTCTGTCAAATAAATTTTAAAAAATTAAATTTTAAAAAGCAAAAAATGTTCCAGTAATCCTGTTGCTAAATCTCATAAAAAAAACAAAAACAAAAAAAAAAACCAGCTGCTTCCATAGCAATCATACTAGCTCCATAAGACCACTGCTTTAATTTGGTTTTTAATGATCAATCTAAGGCAACCATCTTTTTTTTTTTTTAATTATTAGAAAAGCTTGAAAAGGAACATAAAGCCAATGAAGAAATTTCGTTTATGAGTGCTTTCTTTTACAAGAAATATACCTTTCCCATTGCATGAATACAAAAACTGAACACTATAAAGAAAACTACGTGTGTGTGTACACACGAATACATATATACATATAAATATACACACACAAAATGATGCAAGTTCCTCTCATGACAGAACCTATCTCAACATCAGAGACCCAAGCTAGGTTTGGGAATTGAAGAGTGTCATTTTTTGCAGTAGATTTAAATGCCCTAAACAAAATGAACAGGGTTAAGATAACCAACAAGTAAGTAGAGAACATCATGTAACAACATACAGAACCTAATAACACAAAACCTGATATGAGTTAAGTTGCCTGGGGAGCTGAGGAGATAGGGATTTAGTTGCTAGAACAAACCCTAGTCAGCTGCTAATAGGACACAGCTATACCTATTAAAAAAAAAAAAAAAATCAAACCTTTAAATACTGCTAATAAACATCAGGTGAATTTAAAGATCTATCTTACAAATACACGGCAAACTTTTGTGATGGCTGTTAGAATAATAAGGTTGAATTTAAAATGGGAAGCTTAAGAAATTTCAGGGAGAAGACTATTTTAACAAAATCAAAGATTAAAATTAAATCTACACCAATATCTATTTAGTAGAAAGTAAAAAACAACTGAAAGTGAAATCTTAAGTCATAAAAATGTATAAATTTAAATTTTTAATACTTAGAATCATGCCTCAAATTATAGGAGGTGAAAATGATTAAGTACCTAGCTTAATTAATTAAAAAAAGTACTTTTCACCATCCAATTTCACTCTTCTTTTTATCATTGTCTTTTCCTCCATACTTTGACCTTTCTTGAATCTTTTAACTATTCTTCAGGTGAGACAAATAGTTTTTACCACAAAAAGAACAAGGATCCCTGGTTTCAACTAATTAATAAGAAATAATTTGGATAAAGACTTTCCCCCCCAAATTCTTCCTACCGCTTTTTTTATTTTTATTTTTATTTTTTTGGTAGATAAAGCTGAAATAATACCACATTAATTTTAGGTATACAACATAGTACATACTGTGAAATGATCACAATAAACTAGTTAACATCAAATATCATACACAGTTACAAATTTTTTTTCTTGTGATGAGAACTGTTAAGATCTACTTTCTTATCAGGGCATGTGGGTTGCTCAGTCAGTTAAGCGTATCACTCTGGATTTCAGCTCAGGTCATGATCTCAGGGTTGTGAGATGGAGCCCAGCTCTCTTACTCTCTCTGCCCCTCCCCAACTCCTTCTCTAAAAGAAGAAAAAAAACTCCTCTCATCAATTCTCAAGCATACAATACAGTTTTATTAACTACAGCTGCCACGTTATACATCACAATCCCAGGACTTGTTTTATAACTGGAAGTTTATACCTTTTGATCACCTTCAACCATTTCACCCAATCATCCACCACCCCCCAACCCCTGGCCTCTGTATCTAGGAGTTCTTTTTTTTTTTTTAAAGACTACACATATAAATGAGATCATATGGTATTTGTCTTTCTCTATATGACTAACTTAGCATAACACCCTCAAGGTCTATCAATTTTTGTCTCAAATGTCAAGATTTCTCTTTTTAAAGGCTGAGCAATATTCCTGTGTATGTGCGCGTGTGTGTGTACACACCACATTTCTTTATCCATTAACAGACACTCAGGTTCTTCCATATCTTGGCTATTGTAAATAATGCTGCAGTAAAGGTAGGGGTGCATGTATCTTTTTACAAGTTAGTATTTTCATTTCCTTGATAAACAGCCAGAAGTGGAATTGCCAGATCATAGAGTAGTTTTGTTTTTAATTTTTTGAGGAACCTCCATCCTGTTTTCCTACTGGCCCTACTTCCCTTTCATAATAACAGATATCACTTGATGATCACCTCTATTAATAGAGAGGCTAAGAATCAGAAATGCAGCTAAAATGTGTAATTACAGAGAAAAAAAATCCCTGGAAATTTCAGAGATTTAGAAGTATACCCTAAATACTACATATATACCTAAGATTTTATTTCTAATGAAAAATTGAGAATTCAATTTTCATGGCTTATTCTACACATTTTGCCACATATGGCTAATCCATCACAGGTTAATGGTAATCAGTTAAAGCTCCTGAAAGTGGATAGGCAAGTATCCAGTGTTCCAAGAGTATATCAGTATTTTCTGGCTCCAAAATGTCTGTTTACTAGGACTTTGCAGCCTCGGCCAGTCATTAGCACCCACCCACAGTGGGAATCCTGTGGCCCAGGCAATTTAAGTGATCAGCCAAACATCTATGGGACTCCTTACAGAAGATCACAGTTAGTCAATAACATGCCTACTGTATTTTATTTCTAATACAGAATAAAACAATTTAAGCAAAATTTTCTAAATAAGGACTCTGTTAGTACTGATGTCATTCCAAATATCAAGTTAAAATGTCTCTCAGAGGTAAAGAACAAAGGCCCACTTTGCAAGGAAAAAAAAGGAAAAAACAAACACAGTAAGATCAATTTCTTCCAGATACATAAAGAGGGAAATTAAAAGAAAATTAAATACTATTATGAAGCCTTACTTTCTTTGAGGATACACAATAGATTTTCAAAAGATATAATGTCTTTTAAAGCACTTTTGAAAATCCCTTTTCCTCAAAATTGACATTAAAAATAGTTTATCATCCTAATAACATAGGGGGAAAAATGGTTCTATCTCACTACTTGGTGGATTATTCAAAGTGTATCAAAGATAAAATATAAACATGCCGTATTTATCTTATTACTTTAAAACATGTATCTTGTCATTAGAACATGTTATAATGGTCTTCATAATTCCATCTTAAAAAAAATTTTAAGTGAAAATACATGCATTGGGCTTTCCCCCTCTAAAAAGGGAGTGGGGAGGATTATTCGACATTCTCATAAAAAAAGAAAAAGTTTCCTTACCTGTCATAACAGTTGATATCATCCAGCCAACAACCTTGCTTCACTATTTCAATGGAACCAGAAATATTCTTCCAGGTAGCAAAACAATGTCGCCTTTTATCTTTGTCACCATAACAGGGTTCAACACCAGTTCGATTGGTTTTATCTCTTTCCCAATTAGCATTATAGAAAATACACTCCTGAGTTTCTGATCTACCAAGTATAGCACCTATAAAATAATGAAACAACTTAATATTAGCTGTATTAGCTCTTAAGAGATTCTCTCCCATATACCGAGCTCAGATGTGCCTAAAACATCAGTAACTTTCTGTCTTCCCAGTGTTGTAACAATGGGTTTGTTTCTACATCAATCTCTGGACTTGAAGTGTAACAAACATAATAATGGAAAATGATCAAATATATCACAATATTTCTCTGAAAAAGGTCAGTTTCATTTCATTTAAGAATGTCCTTGATGAAAAGCAGTAAAATTGTTAATTAAATCTTGACCATGGATAGATTTCTTTTCAATATCCTGTGTGACAAAATAGGAACTAAGCAAAAGCACTTCTACTGCATACTGAAGTACAATGATTGCCTCAAGAAAAAGCCTCTGCATGACTGAGTTGTGAATTAAACCAACCACGGTTATTCAGACTTGGGCATCTGACAGACATGCTCTCAAAAATGAACAAACCAAACCCATTACCTTCAAGAAAAACAATGGACAGTATGCAATGCCAGTGATAAAATTTGATCTTTCAAGAGAAAGAATTTTGGAAAATTTGCATACTTTCCCAACACTTAAAGAATTCTCTCATGAGGGATGCCTGGGTGCCTCAGTCAGTTAAATGTCAGACTCTTGATTTTGGGTCAGGTCATGAGCTCAGGGTCATGAGATCAAGCCCTGCTTTGGGCTCTGCCCTGGCATGGAGTCTGCTTAAGATTCTTTCTCTCCCTGTCCCTCAGCCCCTCCCTCACCCTTCTCCCACTCGCATGTGCATGCATGAGCACGCTCTCTCTTTAAAAAAAAAATCTCTCATGAGATCAGTGAAGATGTTAATACATGTAACTTTAAATACTGAATAATAAAATGAGCCAATAATTAGGTCTACATAATTTCTAAAAAAAAAAAAAAAAAAATGGGCAAAAGATTCAAAATAACATGCTTTGCTGAAAAGATATGAATGGAAAACACTAACATGAAAGGATTCTCGGTATCATTAATCATTAGAGAAATGCAAACTGAAATTCTAATACTGATTAAAATGGCTAAAACAAAAACAAGCTCAAATGTTGGTAAATATGTAAAGCAACTGGGACTTTCACATATTGGTGGCTGTAATGCAAAATGGTCCACCCACTTTGGAAAGCCAGTTTGACAAGCTTCTTACAGTTAAACATACACCTACCATACTACCTACACAGCAATAGCATGCCTAGGCATTTACCTAAGAAATAAAAACATATGTTCATGCAAAAATCTGTACATGATGCTTAGAATGGCTTTATTTACAATCAGCCCAAAACTGGGAACAAATCAATATCCAGTACTGCTAAGTGGATAAACAAACATCTATACAATAAAAAGAAATGAACTAGTGACAGCTGTACAACATGGATGAATCAAATACACATTATGCTATATGGGATTCCATCTATATGATATTCTGGAAACAGTGAAATTATGGAGACAGAAATCCGATCAGATGTTGCCAGAAGTTGGGAGTGAGGGGAGAGGACTGATAACATAAAGGCATGAGAAAATTTTTCAGAGAGACCAAAATATTCTACATGATAACTGTGGTCAGAGGGTATATGACTTATGGGTTAATCAAAAGTGACAGAATTATATTATAAAAAAAATAACATTTTATTCTATGTAAATTATACTTCAATAACTCTGACCCCCACCCCCCAAAAAGCAAAAAATCTACCACTTGTTGAGTTTTGGTATAGTATCAAAGAAAAACATCCACAATTATCTAAAAATACATTTTTTCTAATGATATATATGTGCATGACCAGACTTCCTTCATATCAAAAGAGCATATCACAGGAGACTTAATGGAGAAAGAGATACAAGAATCCAATTGTCGGTGCACCTGGGTGGCTCAGTGGGTTAAAGCCTCTGCCTTCGGCTCAGGTCATGATCCCAGGGTCCTGGGATCGAGCCCCGCATCGGGCTCTCTGCTCAGGGAGCCTGCTTCCTCCTCTCTCTCTGCCTGCCTCTCTGCCTACTTGTAATCTCTGTCAAATAAATAAATAAAATCTTTAAAAAAAAAAAAAAAAGAATCCAATTGTCTTCCACAAAACAGTCATTAAAGAGATCTGCAAAAATTTCACTAATTTTTCTGTTTTGGAAAATATTTTTCATACAAATGTTCTTTTGTGAACATATAATGGATTACTGTTACTGTTAAATATTTTTAAATTCTGTCAATTTCTAATGTGATAAGGATGATAGATATAACCCCCTATTTAAAAAAAAAAAAACAAACCTCTGGGGTTCTAAATTTTTAAAAGTCTTAAAAGAAGTTGAGACCAAAAAGTGTGAGAAATCGTTGCTGCTATACAATGTCCTAGTACACAGATGGAATTATAAGCTGCTAAAATCTGTGGCAGTGTTAGTGCGATGGACTTCCTCTCAACAATGGAAGAAATAAAAGCAGGAGTGGACATATTATAAACTAAGGCTAGTAACTCCAAGTTCTCTGTATTCTATTAAAAAGGGGGGGCTGCTTGTGCTATTTACCTGTATTAAAAAAAAATAGCTATTTTCTAAGTTACTCCTTTTCAAAAAGCTGTTGGAAATACCAGCAAAATAAGTTCCCTCCTTTACTAAATAACTCAAAAGCAATCATTCACTGTCACATTATTATCTTAAAACAAGGTATGGCCAACCTTTTCTCTTTTTTTAAATTCAATTTTATTTTCTTTCAGTGTTCTAAAATTCATTGTTCATGCACCACACCCACTGCTCCATGCAATACGTGCCCTCCATAATACCCACCACCAGGCTCACCTAACCCCCCACCCCTCTTTCCTCCAAAACCCTCAGTTTGTTTCTCAGAGTCCACAGTCTCTCCTGGTTTGTCTCCCCCTCTGATTTCCCCCAACTCACTTCTCCCCTCCATCTCCCAATGTCTTCCATGTTATCCTTATGCTCCACAAGTAAGTGAAACCATATGATAAATTTTTCTATAAAGTGCCAGATGGTAAATATTTTTGGCCTTGCAGACCACCTGGTTTCTGTCACAACTACTCCATTCTGCCATTATAGCACAAAAGCATCCACAGGACAGTATATAAATGAGCATGGTTATGTTTCAGTAAAACTTTACTTATACACACTAAAAATGAAATTTCATGTAACTGTTACATGTCACAAAATACTATTTTTTTTTCAACCATTTAAACATGTAAAGATCATTCTTAGTTTACAGGCTATAAGTCTGGCTCACAGGCTATGTGGTCAACTATCTCTTTAAACAATGTCCTAATTCCAATAGTCTAGCTAACCTCCCTTTTGTTTGATTTGTTTTGTTTTGTTGGGGACGGATCCCCTGTAAATTACCACTTGTGTAATTTGTGTTAAAAACCACTATCAATGGGGAGCCCAGGTGGCTCAGTGCGTTAAGCCTCTGCCTTCAGCTCAGGTCATGATCTTAGGGTCCTAGGATTGAGCCCCGCATCAGGCTCTCTGCTCAGCGGGAAGCCTGCTTCCCCCTCTCTCTGCCTACTTGTGATTTCTCTCTCTGTCAAATAAATAAATAAAAACTTTAAAAATACACCCCACTATTATTTTTAATTTCCAAAAAAGATGTCACTGAAGCACAGGAACAACATAATAATACCATTTAAACTAAACAAAACTGATAAAAATAAAATAAAATACTGCCTAGAGCAGAAATGCCAAATAGATTTCGTCTTTGTTGTCACTTCCAATAAACTAACAGTAGCTGCCTGAAGTAGCATATGGAGAAGGATTTTGAAGTAAAAGGGTCTTGAAATTAGTATTTGCCACCTCCGTTCTAGAGAAAAGATAAATGACCATTTCCTCGTTTAAAAAAAACTTTCTTCACTAAGTTTTAAAGGTAAACAAGACTTCAGCATGGTTTTCTAGATCTAGACTATCATTTGAAGGATATTTTCCAGAGACAGAAAGAAGACTGCTTATACAGAAAATTGTGACAATCTCATCATCCCCTCCTCAAGCTGATTCTGTAATCAGTCTCTATTCCATCATATCTCTAACTGAACACTAAATAATATGGTAATTATAAAAATAAAAATTACACATATTTTTATGTCCTGAAGTGGCTCAGTTGGTTGAGTGACTGTCTTCGGCTCAGGTCATGATCCTGGAGTCCCGGGATCAAGTCCTGCATCGGGCTCCCTGCTTGACAGGGAGTCTGCTTCTCCCGCTGAGCTTTCTCCACTTATGCTCTCTCTCTCTCATTCTCTCTCTCTCAAATAAATAAATAAAATCTTTTAAAAAATTAAAAAATAAAATTTTTTTTAAAAAGGTGAAATTCTAAAAAAAAAAAAGGGCAAAAGTTGCTTACATGTGTGAATTTTTAACAGCAACTTGCGATTTAAAATTTCCTGAAACTTAAAACTTCTACCCATAAATTCATTCTATCAGAGTAATTCCAAATAGTTCATACTATTTTCAAAAGAAATAAACAGACATAAAAGGTATGTGTTCATGGTTTAGTATGACGGTTCTTAACTAATTATGTACAACAGAATCCCCTATGTTTTCTCAAATTCCTGTTTGAGTGACATTTTAGCCCTGGGAATGAGTAACTGAAAAGTCTACGACAGGAGGGGTATATATCCAGAGAAAGTGAGTGAGTGAGTGAGTGAGTGTGTGCATGTGTGTGCATGTGTGTGTGCGCAAGTACACACGCATGCGTTTTTTTCTTTTTGACAAAGACCCAGTGGTGATCAAATGTTCCTCCCTAGTTAAGTACCACTGGCTTAACAGACTATGAACTGAATTTGGAATTTAGTTCACAAACTGTGGCCTTCAGTAAATCACCAAAACTTTCATTACCCTGTTTCCACAACTGAATCAATTTCCATAATTTTGTAATTATTATTAATAATTTCATCATTTCATAATTCACATTTAGCCTAGTTATAGTAAATCACTTAAGTCTTTAGATAATAGTTCTAGTTCCAAAGTACTACTTATGCATTAATGACTAGTACCATTTTTCCTGCCACTTTAAAAAAAAAAAAAGCAGCACACTGGATCTGAAATTTGGTAGAACATCTAACTATAAAATAGCCCTGTAAAAGTCCTATTTAAATCTAAAGTACCCCTTCTATGGTGAAAAAGCTGATTTCACCTAAAGTGACTACATCTGAGGACAATGAGGATTTTATTTTTTTAAAGTAGTAAATTTTAACCTGATACACCAACACTAATTTCACATACTCTCTTCCAGAAACAGAAAAGAAGGGACTATTTCAACTGATCTTATGAGGCCACTATTACCTTGATAACAAAAACAAAGCACAAAAAGAGAAATACAGACCAATATTTCTTATCAACTTAGATGTTAAAGTCCTCAGCAAAATTTTAGCAAAGAGAATCCAACAGTATATATTTTTTTAATTTTATTTTTTCAGTGTTCCAAGATTCATTGTTTATGCACCACAGGCAGTGCTCCAAGCAATACCCTCCTTAATACCCATCACCAGGCTCATCCACCCCCCACCCCACTCCCTTCCCAAACCCTCAGTTTGTTTCTCAGAGTCCACAGTCTCTAAGGCTTCATTTCCCCCTCCAAGTTCCCCCAATTTACTTTTCCTTTCCTTCTCCTAATGTCCTCCATGTTATTCCTTATGCTCCACAAGTAAGTGAACCCATATGATAATTGACTTTCTCTACTTGACTTATTTCTCTCAGCATAATCTCCTCCAGTCCCTTCCATGTTGATACAGAAGTTGAGTAACACCAAGTAGGATTTATTTCAGGTATATAAGGTTGGTTCAATATTCAAAACTCAATGCAATCTGCCAAATCAAGAAATTAAAAGACAAAAATCACACAATCTATGAGTACACCAAGAATAGATGGGAACTTCCTCAAACTCACAAAAAGCACCTACAAAAACACCAATAGCTAACATCATAATGGCAAAAGACTAAATTCTTCCCCTCTAAGATCAAAAACAAGGTAATGATGTCTGTTCACTACTCTGAACACTCTACTGAAATTCTAGCTATTCCAATAAGGCAAGAAGAAATTAAAGCCATACGAAATGGAAAAGAATATATAACTATTTCTATTTGCAGATGGCATGACTGTCTTTGGAGAGAATCCCAAGGAATCTTCAAACAAAATATCAGAATGAGTTCAATAAGGTCACAGCATATAAGATCAATACACAAAAACTGCATTTCTATATACTAACATTGAAGCAGTAGAAATGAAATTTAAAATATAATACCAGTGGGGCACCTGGGTAGCCTCAGTCAGTTAAGCTTCCGGCTCTTGATTTTGTCTCAGGTCATGGTCTTGGGGTCCTGAGATCGAACCCGGCATCAGGCTCCCCAATCAGCGCAGAGTCTGCTTAGGATTCTTTCCCTTTACCCACTCCTCTTCCCCCTCCGTCCCTCCCCCATTTTGCGCACATCTGTGTGCATTTGAGCACACTCTCTCAAATAAATAAAATCTTTTTTTAAATGTAGTACCAGTTACCATTGCTCCTTAGATTATAAAATACCTAAGCTATAATCTGACAAAATGTATAAAATCTACGTGATAAAAATTATAAAATGTTGATGAAAGAAAAAGACTTTAACACTTGGAGAGACATACCATGATAATGTATAGGTTTAATCCAATTCATATCAAAATCCCATTAAATTTCCTTGTAGACATAAATGAACTTATTCCAAACGTTTTTGAAAAAGAATAAAGTGGGAGAATTCATGCTTACTGATGTTAAGTCTTACCATAAAGCTGAAGTATGACCAAGTGGTAATAGAGGTGGGACAGACACAGATCAATGGAACACAGAGAAAACCCAGAAAGAGATCTACACAGATAAGCCTGATTAACTCTGGACAAATGAACAAAAGCAATTCTATAGAGCTGGGAAAGCCTTTTCAATAAATAGCACTAGAGCAATGGGAAATGATTAAAGCAACTATTTCTTAAATGCCCTCCCCTTTGCTATCTATCATCATTTTAACAGTTCCTAAAAGTCCAGCTCTTGTAAAAAAGCCTCCTAGGCTAAATCTCATGTGACAATTTTCATGTTTTCTCAAGGTAGATATAACAAAATCCTAGAAGTCCTTTAATAAGAACTACTCCTTCCCCCAAAATGTACACCACTTGCAAACCAACATATAATGTATTCCTTTACATTTACTTACTGGTTTTGATCAGTTGCCTATATACATTCATTTACATGTCAGAATGACCGTGGGTCTAAAACTATCCATCTTAATTGCCCTCCAAATACAATCAGTATTTAATGAATGATAAAATGTAAAAAAAAAGCAATATAAGAACTGAATAAAAAAACCCACTAACTACTACAGCTTCCCAGCTTCAAACAGGTAACTGGTATTAAATATCTTTAACAACTAAGAATTGCATTAATTTCTTTTCTATTAAGAAGACAATGTTTTTCATAGTCCTGTGACCTGCATCACCCTATCACAATTTTCCTATGTACACAAACAACATTAAACAGAAAGAATTGTTTGACATCTCACAAATATGAGGGACACTTCTTTTTTTTTTTTTTTTTTTTTTTAAGATTGATTTATTTGAGAGAGAGAGCATGAGAGGGGGTAGGGTCGGAGGGAGAAGCAGGCTCCTCACTGAGCAGGGAGCCTGGCAGAGGCTGGGTCCTGGCACTCCAGGATCATGACCTGAGCTGAAGGCAGACACTTAACAGACTGAGCACCCCAGTGGCCTGAGGCTCACTTTGAAAAAGTTCTCTAATGGTGTCTGAAACTATCAACAAATTATTGAGAATACAGTATAAATAGGCATGCTTCCCCTAAACCTGTTCCTCTTATAGGCAAATTAGTCCTCTAGGAAGGGTTAATGAAGTTTCAAAAATAATAAATAAAACTTGATAAGCAATTCTTGTTTCCCTTTCACATATTATTGCTTCCTGCCACCTAGGGGTAAAACACACATCCAAAGAGAATCAGCAATAGCAGGTAGATTAGATTGATGATGCTTTTAATCCAAAACATTTTATAGTATAAATTAAAAACAACAGAATAGTATCAAAAGCATTATACAAAAGAATGATTTTAGATAAGTAAATAATTGGGAAATTCTAGCATAGTACAACCCCATGGCACCAAAAAACCCTAAAATAAGTAAATATATACAGCATTTTATTAGTTCAGCAGGTATTATTTAACAGTCTCTCCCTATGCTAGGTAATCATCCAACTACCCAGAAACTGGCAATGAATGAGTAGCATACAACCCTCAAGTTGAAGGATTTCTCAATTTCCCCCAATAAGGTATTTTTAAAATTTTGGCCAACTGGAAGTATACAAACCTTTGTATATTTATATGAAATAGTCCAATGTATACTTATTTTAATGAATTTAATGAATTAAATTTTATGGATATTTTAAAATCAAAGCACAATTTTATAAACAATTTTGTTCAAATTTCACATGCATCTCTCAACAAGTATCATCTCATTTTTTTCTTTAAGATTTTATTTATGTATTTGACAGAGAGAGCGTAAGAGAGGGAACACAAGCCAGGGGGAGAGAAGCAGGCTTCCCACTGACCAGGAAGCCCAATGCAGGGCTCGATCCCAGGACCCTGGGATTATGACCTGAGCCAAAGGCAGACACTTAGTGACTAAGCCACCCAGGTACCCTCATTATTCTTTTTGAGTCATCAAAAACTATCAAAACATGAATCATCTTCACTTCCATTTAAGTTGCTTGAGAAGCAATACGTTTTAAAGTCATATAGGATATTATCACTGGAAATGTTTTTCCAAGCCAATAATATCCATTCACGTAATACTAAGGCAGTGATTTTCTTTTCACTGTTCTATAGGTATATTTTGTAATCTTCAAAAAGTAACTACTTATAATATTGCTTTTAAAAATGAGCTTTTTTAAGTTTTTTTTTTTTTTACAGCCTCTGTAAATAGTTTTTCCAAGAATAATTAATTTGTTTAAACTCTTTATTCCCTTCTACCTTAGGAAACTGACATAAACATTCAATCGAGCACTGATTGGCATAATTTCAAGCTCGCCTGCCTTTTCCAAACATTGTATTTTCATTCAAAATAAAACTGAGAGAGCCTCAAAATACGAAAAACTTTATAAGGATTCAAATACAAAATTACTCTTCTTCTGAGGAATAATCTTTTAGAGAAAACTATGCTTTATACTGAGCATTTACAGATGAAAAAAAATTGACTATATATTTGTACTATAAATTAACACACCAAGATAAGTGCTACAGTTAAATGCTGTAGGAATTAGAGATGATAACCTATGCGCTTTTTGAATAAGCCCTGTTACCCCTTCTATATCACCTGTGCCTGGCACAATACAGGAACTCAATAAATGTATACAAAATCAATTCACACAAAAAAGAAAAAAGAAAGACTTTACAGAGGAAGTGGGACTAAAGCAAATTATTAAGGAGAGACAAAACTATGGCAAACAGAAGCAGGGAAGATAATGACCAAGTAAGTAGGGATGTGAATAATCAAGAGTGTTTGACAACACTGCTCTTAACAGACGAGCACATTCCATACTGTTTAGTACTGGGTATAATCAAGGCAGGTCTGCAAGACATCAGAAGTTAAGAAAAAGAACAGAAGTGATATTTCTAAGATTAATCTGAATACAATGACTATTAAAGTGTGCTGGATTGGAAAGAAAGTCAGTAAGCCACACTAACTACCCAATAAAAACCAAGGGTCTATAGTCTCTCACGTGCTGACCAGTCAGTCACAAGTATCAAAAGGACTGGCAAATTAGAAGACAGAGATCAAGTTTTTGCTTTCCATAGTCCCTTCTTTGGTCCCTCTTCACGTAAGAAAGTAAGAGATAAAAGTGATTTAGTTTATAAAAGTGATCTGCGCGTGGAGGGTTGGCTGTTTCTAAATGTTTATCTTCTAGCATCTGACAAAACAAAGCTGGCTTTCATACTATCTACCGTTTGTTTCTCTTTGTTGCTAACTCTCATCCTGATATTCACTCCTACTGTCATGAAAGATACATATTTTCAGGGGTAAGTAAGATATCTTCAAAGATGAAGCACAACAGCAAAGTGTTTTTGCCTACAGCCACAAAATGTGTGGGATATCTATAAATGCCCAGGATGCAAGATTAAAATAGTCCTACCCAGTTCTCTGGCACTCATTCGAAATATGAATTACATCAAAACAAGTACAAGTAGATACAAGTATTACCTAGGCTATGTAAAATAAATTTCTGATATTAGATGTTCATCTTGTGAGGGCAAGGGAGATCATGGTGACTGCAGCTAGAGGCCAGTACTCCTATCAGAATTAATGGGCTATTTTTAGAAATTGTACAAAAGCCAAAACGGGCATAAATTTAGAGTAGTAAGAGATAAAAGGTAAATTCGCAAAATCAGAACAGAGCTCTTAAAATAGATTAAGGAAACACACACAGAGCAGTTCCTACTAAAAACAATCTACACATCTCAATTACAGTGAGAAGACACTACGTATATTAAGGTTTTTTAGTGCTTTGTTTTCTTGTGAAGATGCAGCCTTCTTTTTAGTAAATCATCAAACTCTGTCTGATGCAAAAAGACTAAAAATGGCTCATTTCAGCTGCTATGAAAGTAATGTGCAATATCACCCTTGAGGAGCCGGTAGTATAAAGAGCAAGAAACTGAAGAAAAAAAAAAAATGAAAAACCACCTCATCACAAAAGTTTTCATTAAAGTAATATCTGGCAGTTTAAAATCATCAAGTGTAGAAAATTAGCAATACTTACTAGAGTAGCTTTAACTAGCAATACAATTCTATTAAAGGAAAAGAATGCAGACTGAAAACAAACTATGACATTAAATAACAACAGATACAGAATCAACCAAACTAGCCTTAAATCAACAACTTTTTTTCATATTTATAACCAAGATTCCTAGTATTAGAAAAGAAAAAAAATCTAAAATTCTTGTTTATTACTTTTGTGTGTTATAAAATTTGTCCCACTTCAAAACTCATTTTAATAATGTTTCTATGAAACTATAAACACAGCATAGGTCTTCCAGCATCCTTTCTTTTCTATATTAACACACATTATGGAAGACAAGTCACCTTCCCTATTTGGTTGCCCTGGGCTGTTTTTAAGGACTAGGAAGAAAAATCCACAATGTGCCAAAAGCCTTCTGATAAACAGGTTAGAAATAGGAAGGAGAATAAATTTTCAAAAAAATTTCTGAATAAAAACATTTTAGGTCCTATCAATCTTTTTTTTTAAAAAAGGTAAGCACCTCCTTACTACCAACCACCTCTAAAGGGAAACATAAATACTTTCCAGCATTCTTCCCAGATTTTTTATTTTTTGCCTTACCTGTTAATACTCTCTTAGTACTTACTATCAGTTTGACAAAATATTACAAGATTCTGTCCATCTTGCTCAAGCAATATAAACTAGAAACACAACTACTATGGAATAAACTAAAAATCTAAACGTATGTGGTAACAGACAGACACAGTATGCACATGCATGTGTAAGGAGTAAAAAGTACTTTTAAGTCAACATTTAACCACTGGTTTTTTTAAGGGCTCCTAATACTAATTCCTGACAAATTACTAAGATAACCACCTAAAATGTATTATAACATTGTTAACTTGTAAGTGACTAATTTTTCCCATATAGATACTTTCAAAGTAAGTATACACCTACTTTGTAAGGACCCAGATTTTCTTAATATTTTTAAAATTTTAATTCCAATATAGTTAACAGTTTTTATTAATTTCAGGTGTACCATGTACAGATTCAACAATTCCAAATTTAACAACTGCTCATGACAAATGCACTCCTTAATCCCTATCACCTATCTGACCCATGGCCCCACCCACATCCCCTTTGGTAACCATCAGTTTTTTCTCCATAGTTAATAAAGACCAAGGGGTACCTGAATGGCTCAGTCGGTTAAGCATCTGACTCTTGATTTTGGCTCAAGTTGTGATTTCAGGGCCCTGAGATTGGGCCTCAGGTCAGGCTCCACGCCAAGCATGGATTTTCTCTCTCCCTTTGCCCCTCCCCCTGCTTGCACATGTGTGCATTCTTTCTAAATAAATATATTTTTTAAAAATATAACTAAGATTTGAAGAAAAACATCAATCTCAATTTCTCAAACCTCTTTCTTAAAAAGCCTTTATATAAATAAAGTTTTAGAGCCGCAAAGAGATCACCACATTTGTAATGGTAGAATTTCCTTTTATGAAAGAGGCAAGCAGCCCTCTTTAAATAAATTCCAATTTCTCATTTTTTGATTCACTTAACTATATAAAAAGGTGCATTTCTTTACTAGCAAAACTTTTAGAGGACCTCATTTCTTAAACTCTTCTCTAAATATAGAAGATACTCTACAAAGGCACTGTTGAATAAGAGACACTAACCTGCACTTGATTACTAAACTGCTAACTAAAGCCACCCATTACCATGGTTTCTCCCAAAAGAAAAATCCTCAAATTGGTATATTTCATTGGTTATTTAGAATAAAGCATTGATTTTATCACCCAATACCAAAGAACTTCAATTTCCTGAATACATAGAGTATACACAGAATAATAGGAACCAAGAAAACAGCAAACCACAAAACTCCAAATTTCTGATTCAACTAACCAGCACTTGGGACCACATTTACCTCTCCAGGACAGTCCAAGAAAACCTGGCAAACTTCCAAACCTCAATGTCCTAATTAAAAAGGGAGGAGAGGAATACTTAGAAGAAAACACCTGCTTTCTTCTCATTTTAAACAATCTAAATAGGTTTCTTATTCCATTATTGGGGAGAGATTTCCATCAAAAAAGGAACAGGAAATATAAGAACCCAGTGTTTTCCCCTTCACCAACAAGAAAATTCTTATTAAAATCCTTTTACCTCTTCTGTCCCTTGAAGGACACTTTAAAGTCTATTTTGCAGACATGCTACATGAAATCTTAAGTATTATGTCTTTCACACAGGTAGAGCATCTTCTACATCCAACGAATATATATAGTGCTGACATATAGGTGCCAGGCACTTTGACTTTTAGGTACTAAGCAGAAATAGTGAAAAATAAAGTATTTTCAAAATTTGAGAAGTCTTTAATCTCAACCTGGGAAGAAGAGAAAAAATGAGAGGCTGAATTTTCAAAACAAGACACTAAAGTAGAAAATAAGAGAGAAACACACATATCTTTAGATACTTCTAAACTTCAACTGAAGCTTATTCTAATTTCTTCAGTAAAGTAAGTGGGAAGGCAGGACAGATTACTAATCAGAAGATCACAAAGACTAGGGAACTTCAAGTATGCTTCTTTATCAACATATTTTATTTAAAGGGATAAAATCATGTTAATGCCTCTAAAAATGTAGACTTTGTCTTGGAACTGAATTTACAAGACAAAATGATGAATAAAGAAATACAAGGGTGTCTGGGTGGCTCAGTAGGTTAAGCCTCCAACTCTTGATTTTGCCTCAGGTCATGCTCTCAGGGTTCTGAGATCCAGCCCTGTGTTGGGCTCCCTGCTCAGCAGGGAGTATGCTTCTCTCCCTCTCCCTCTGCCCCTCCCCACCTCTCTCTCTAAAATAAATAAATAAATCTTTTTTTTTTTTTTTTAAGGAAATATAAAAATCAAGTGAGATATCCTGACTTGCATACAGAAGTGCTCCCTACTAATCACTGCTTGATATTACAAAGCAACCACATCAACTCCTTAGTGCTAGGTAGTAAGGACATTTTAAAAAGTAAATAAAACCTCTATAAATGCATTCATACTAAGTATAAAGAAACCATCTATTCATATTAGCACCCCTAATTGAATAAAACAATAAAATAATGTCCAGTTTGTCAAAAGAATATTTATAGATAACTAAAATTTTAAAAGAAAATAACAAAATCGGGTCAGAGATTTAAGTTACAAGCAAAAGAATTTGAGAAAATCTAAGCTAGTTTTTAAAAGAGGTGTTGGTGGAACAAGCTTATTACTTCAAGTTACCAATATCTCTTCCTAGGCTAGAGCAATGGCTTCCCTAACTGATTTCTCAGCTTCTACTTCTATCTCATCAAAGGAGTTCTTCATCCAGAAGTCAGAAACTTTTTTAAAGCAAACAAAATCAAGTCACTTGCCCAATTTAATGCTATTCAATGGTCTCCCACCACCCTATTCCCTAAAATAAAACTTGAACAAATCTTTTTCTCCGGCCTTCCACAATCTGGCTCCTCTTCAGCCTCAATTCACACCAGACAAAGAACAAACTCTTTCAGACCTTGACACATTCTTTCTACCACTCCCTCCCAATTTCAGACCCCTAAATGTCTGAGATAATGGAGTGGAGTAAAACATTAAGAAAATGTTTTGAAAAATGCTTGAAAAACTTGAAGAAAAGTTACCAGATCAGGGCAAAATATCAACTCTAATTTGGAAATAGTTCTCAAACCACTGAGAACAGTTTGAGTACATTTAGTAAGTTTTTAAAAAAAAATATGTTATTTACCATCAAATTTTCCATTCCCACCAAACTACTGATCTCAAAAATAAAAATACTCAGTTATTTTTCTATGATATTTCTAATAGCCATTCTCCATCCCTCTAAAAAAGAAAGCTTTATTTGCTACTTGATTCCTAAGAGACAAAGGAAAGCCCTTAAATCTAATACCTTTCTCTAAAAATCCCTAGTCACAATAATACAAAACATGCACTCTTCCTCCTAAACCCAAAGAAAGCTAAGCAAAAATTTCAGATAAACATACCAAATCAAATAAGTATCTGACTCTAGTTTGGTCACTGGCCTCTTAGTTATTAGTAAAACTATAAAAGTTATAAGTCACATTTGTCCCCTTTAAAGATAAAAACATCTATCCAGTATCTTTCAATAATTATCAAAGTTGTTTTAAGACACTGACTTGTCTGATGCTATAAAAGAGGAATAGCAAGGATAATAAAATTAGATTAATAAACACATTTTTAATATCACAAAATATATTTAATCTAAATCTTCACATTTACAATTTTAAAACATTTCTTCCAAATGTAGCTTAAATCTTTACCATCTAAACTGAAGGAAAAAATTTTTTCTTCAACATTTTAATAGTCTTGCTATATTAATACTGCCCCAAATATAACAATTTTGTTCTATGCTAATTACCACAAAAGAATTATTTTAATAGTATCTCAGTAGTATTTTCCCTCCACAACTTAATGCATTAAAGTATATATACTACAGGCATCAATTTTTACTGTAGTATTCACATTTCTCTGTTTAACCAGTCAGTAGATAAGAAATAAGGCTTTCAAAGAATAAAAAAAGGGAGCATGATAAATTTATCACTAACAGTTTTAATCAAGGATCAAAGTTACAGCAAAACAAAACAAAAGTTACAATAAGCCTCCTTCAGAAAGCTTTCACATAAACATCTGTACAGCTTATTACTTACATTCAGTACACAAATTTTATCACCCTAATATAATGTTCACTTGAAATGTCATGTTTACACTGAAAAGAAGCCATGGTTACTTCAACAATAACCAATAACTGATTGGTCTTTGTTATGTTAATGAGTATTTTCTAATATGCCATCACCTACATCTCATTAATGAAACCAGAAAATCTGTTCATTTAGGCTAACAGTAAAAGGAACTTTTTCCGTTCAGGAGTGTGACAGAAAACCTTGGAAAACACCAAATGATTTACTTTTAAATACAACAGTGGAAGAGAGTGAACACGTTGATAGACCTGTGCTTATGTTCTGTAAGTTAAATATCTTGAAAAAGAATTCTGTTAGCCCACCTTGAATGGCATTTTACCATTTCTTCAACATTCTCCCTTCTAGAGAAGTTTATAACCATCTAAAGAACAAAGATCTACAGAACCCTAACAATTATTGGGGCTATTCGCAGCCTGTATTTGTAAAACATTTAAACATAAGGCAAAAATACTTACTAATGAGCCACTGAACGATACCTATAAAACAAGATTCAAAGATGTTCTAATATAGGGCACTTTTTTCCCAAGTTAAAAGCTACTTTCCCAAAGCCAGAAACAAAGGTCACAGCTGGCCAGTGTTTAGGTTCAGATCAACCCTTGGAACAGAAGTCTGAGATCAAGATGTGTAGCAGAAAAGCAAAGGAATTCAGAGACATAGAGACTTTAAAATAATGCTACTACTGTTACCCCTTTCCATACTCAGTGATGTATTTGTGCACTGAGGAGGCTGAGAAGGCACAGGAGCAACCAGACAGAAGAAAAGGATGGAGACAAAAAGCAGTTGAAAGGACATGGGCAACAACTGCACCCACCATAGTTGTTCTCAGTTAAGCAGCTGGCTGGCCGCTGACTCAGGGGTCAACAATTCTAATCCCTGGCCTTCCACTAAGTCTGAAGACCAATTCCTGGTGGAATTCACACACCCTCCTCCTGTTTAGCACTTATACCCACCTGCCCCAATTTTTAGTGAAGAACAATTTTGCTTTTTAAAAACAAATTAAGAATGGGAACAACTGCAATGAAACTTTGAACCCACAGGAACTTACATATCTTTAGGTATTAAAAGCCTTCTAAGTCTAATGAAGAGAATGACAGCAATAGGCTGATGAGAATTATGTCCTAGCTGCCACACAATCCAAGATTCATCTTTAATAATAGAATTTTTAAACATAAATAAGCATTTACAGCATATTCCTAACACTTGAGGAGACATTTTGGGGTAAATACCTGAGAGAAATGTCAGCAGCACTGGTGTAAGGACAGAACACTTCAAATTTTTAGTTTTTTGCTTACTCTGGTACTTAGAAATTTTTTACAAAGTGTCTCACTCATTTTTATCATTATTTCATTCAGTAAAAAGGTAAACAAAGGAGAAGAGAGACGAAAAAAATGACACATTACAAGAAAAACAGAAATAACAAGCAGACCACTCAAATGAAAAACGGGGGGGGGGGGGGGGGATCAAAACCAGGATTTTTCATGGGAGTGAAGGTATTACACCCTTTTGAGAGGTGAGACCTAATGTTGTAGATGATGCCTGTAGGAGCAACCAGAACTAGAAAGAATAACTCTCAACCATTTTTCTGAATAGAAGTAGAAGACATTGCCTCTGTATCCTATTTTCTGCTTTCCTATTTATTTTGCCACATAATCTTAACAGTTTTCACCAATGGACTATAACATTTTTGGATCCCTGAAACTAAATAAGGAAGGGTGAGAAGTATAGACTCCTTTTAGATCCACCTATGTTCTATGATTTTCTTTTTTTAAAAAATGTTTTCTGTAATACTAATATTTGTTGTGCTTTAACCAGCAGGATGGGTTTGTCCCCTACTCTGACATCTGTGTTATCATCATTTTGAGTCTCTAGGGAAAACACACACACACACACACACACACACACACACACACACACACACCTCTGAAGTGCAACATTTTTATGTTCATTTTGAAGCTGGAAGCATACCTAATTTATGCCATGCAGCCAGTGCCTACAACTGATACCTACAATTGAGGCAACCAGAAACTCAGCAGTGTTTCTAAAGGGGGAAACAAAATGCTGATTTTTGGATCTCAAACCACACCCACTAAATCAAATTAAAAGTGTGCTGTCTATCTGTTATGCTGCATTTTTAATAAGCATTTCTATATATTATGTGTAGGTATGAGATACAAAAATAACAATTGTTAAAGCTTGAAACACTGTATCTAACAAAGAATAGACATTTGATAATAATCTGCTCCCTCTGGAAAAAAGAAAATGCAGAATTATATTTTATCATTCCCAGAAGGTACCCTAGCAGTAGGGGTAGCTTTTTGTTCCAGGGTGGTATCTTCTGTTTATTCATAGCAAAGAGTATCAAAGGTAGACTTCAAATAATCCCTAAACAAGATTTCTATTTAAACAATGAAGAGTCACAGAAGTTACTTTTAAAAATTATTCCTACTAGTAGGCAGGCATGGGGGAAGGGAAGCAGGCTCCCTGCTGAGCAGAGAGCCCCGATGCGGGGCTCGATCCCAGGACCCTGAGCTCATGACCTGAGCCGAAGGCAGAGGCTTAAGCCACTGAGCCACCCAGGGCGCCTGGTGGCTCTCTGTCAAATAAATAAATAAATAAATAAATAAATCTCTCTATCAAATAAATAAAATCTTAAAAAAAAAAAAATTATTCCTACTAATGTTAATTCTTACTAATGTTAATATTATTAACATTAAACACTTTAAGCCTCTATATTTTTAAAAGATTTTATTTATTTATTTATTTATTTATTTGACAGAGAGAGAGAGGAGAGAGATCACAAGTAGGCAGAGAGGCTGGCAGAGAGAGAGAGAGAGGGAAGTAGGCTCCCTGCTGATCAGAGAGCCTGATGATGCAGGACTCGATCCCTGGACTCTGAGATCATGACCTAAACTGAAGGCAGAGGCTTAACCCACTGAGCCACTCAGGCACCCCTAAGCATTTATATTTAAAAATTAGATGAACATTAGTTTTTCCTTCGAATTATTACTCACTTGATTTGAATATCTGCAATCCTGCTTAGCCTCTATGCAACTTACAAAAGCAAAATATTAAATGGAGATGGGAGAGATGAAAAAAACTTATTTTGTACATAAGAAATCTGGAATCAAATACTTAATAAGACCTGTCATCTACCAAGACTCACCTAGTACAGAAATCATGACTGATTTACAGCTGAGAGTCACTGTCTATATACACATATAAAATACACATTATATATTACAATGTATTCATATTTAGTATGTATTATTATATGTTATGACCTATAGAGGTCTAAAATTAATTATATTTTTACTTAAACTGATTTTTACAAAGATATCTTACATGATCCTCACAGCAATCCTACCAACTCCAACTGTAGACTTATAATAAAATCAGAAGATTCACACTTGAACCAAAACATATCTTAGAATCATCCAGTACATCATGTCCAGTGCTTCTCAAACTGGATGTGGTGTAGAACAGTTACAATTGAGTGCTACATAAAACTTCCTTAGCTTTACCCAAAGAGATCAGTTCAGTGGGTCTACGGTAGAGCTCAAGGATCTGCATTTTTATCCAAGTACTCAAGGTGATTCTAATGCTGGGAGGACCTCAAACCACAGTTTGAGAATCATGAAATGATTCAATCCCAACTGAGTCCCAAAAATGAAGTGATGAGGTCATTATGTGGTGGAATTGGGACTCAATCCCAGACTTTGGCTCATTTTCACTATACACACCATTCACAAAACAAGACTTAGAAAGTCTTTCTTCACTTAATAGGAATTCTGTGTAAAGAAATTGTCTATTAATCAAGAGGTTTCAAAGCTGAACTCTGAAAACTGCATTAAGGAGTCACAGTTTAGAATATTTGTTATAAACATGTATTCCAAGAAAACACTATGGTAATTCTTCTTCCTCCATCTGGTATTTTAAACTAAGAGAAATAACAGGAAGATCATACCAGCCAAGGTCACTACGTGCATACTCATTTAATCCATATATGTCAATGAAGTAGATACTATTTCTGCCCATTCTATGGATGAAGAAACTAACACTTGGGTGTCTGGAATTTGCCAAGGAATATAAAATTCAATGGTCAGGCCAAACTGACTAAAGTTAAAAGTATAAGCTTTTTTTTTTTTCTTTAAAGATTTTATTTATGTATTTGACAGAGAGACAGTGAGAGAGGGAACACAAGCAGGGGGAGTAGGAGAGGGAGAAGCAGGCTTCCTGCCAAGCAGGGAGCCTGATGTGGGGCTCAATCCCAGGACCCTGGGACCATGACCCGAGCCTAAGTCAGACACTCAAGGACTGAGTCACCCAGATGCCCCAAAAGTATGAGCTCTTAACAACACTCTCATACTGTAACCAATGTCCCTAACACTAAGTCCTCTTAATTACTGCCTAAGCAATAAATTTTGATCTAGTATTCCACATAATCTTTCATTGTTCCCAAGTCACCAAGAACTCTGTCCAGTTCTTATCTCATAAAATCAATCCTTTACCTCAGACCCTTCCTCTCTATTATATTACAGTATATCAACCCCCCCCACTGCTACCCACATTTTATATGCTGACCCCAATAGTTTCTCTTGGATGTCATTATGAGTAACTACTGCTCTCCAGTAGTACACACCTTAGGCTAAAAAGCCCCTAGCTAGGAAGGAGGTTTTCTTTAAAATAACTATTTTATTCCTCTTATAGAATACTGTCCACTGCCACATCCTGCCATTTCCTATATTCATTTTTTCTTTTGAATCTTTTTTTCTTATCTTCCAGATGATTTCCCCACCATCTACCAAAAAAAGTTGTTTCACACTAGTTTCTCAATCTCTCCTGAAATTACATACCATTTCATACAGAATTCCCTGAACTAAGTTTATCTTAAGAGATTCATGTTCACTCATCTTATGTCTTCACCAATTTCCTGGCATTACCATACTTTCACCAAACACTCTACACCTGAGCTGATATAGCAGCCACTAGCTATATGGTTACTGAGCACTAAAAATGTAGCTAATCTGAACTGAGATATGCCGTAACTATAAAACATACACTAGATTTCAAAGACTTAGTACCAAAAAAACTCATCAATAATTTTCATATTGATTACATGTTGAAATAATACTTGTGGGGCGCCTGGGTGGCTCAATGGGTTTAAGCCTCTGCCTTCAGTTCAGGTCATGGTCCCAGGGTCCTGGGACCGAGCCCCGCATCTGGCTCTCTGCTCAGCAGGGACCCTGCTTCCTCCTCTCTCTTTGCCTCTCTGCCTACTTGTGACCTCTGTTAAATAAAAATAAATAAATAAATTTTTAAAAAAAGAAATAATACTTGTAATATACAGAGTTAGATAAAGTATATTATTAAAATTAATTTCATTTAGAGGGTTTTGCTTTGATTTGTACTTTTTTCCATTATTTTTTATTTTTTTTAGAGAGAACATGAGCATGAGTTGCGGGGAGGGGCAGAGAAAGATCTCAAGCAGGCTGCACACTCAACAGAGTCCAATGTGAGGCTTAATATCATGTCCCCGAGATCATGACCCGCGCTGAAACTGAGACTCGAACGTTTAACCAATTGAGCCACCTTGGTGCCCCTTTTTGTACCTTTTTTAATGTGGCCTCTAGAAAATCTAAAATTATATTTTGTAGTTCACAGCTATGTTTTGCATTATATTTACTTTGGAGTACTGCTTTATACAGTCCACAATCCCGAGCCTGACTGGCCCAATGCCCATATGACACCTTTTTAAAATATACCCACCCTCTCTGTTCAACCATCTTCTCAAAGCTGTATCAATTAGTTCATCCCATTAAAAAAAATCTAAAACAGTATTTCATCACAAATTGCACACATGTGCATTTCAAGGAACACCACCTAGAAATGACATTACCATGAATGTCTCCAAAGTGGGAACTGCAAGTTAGGTGTTAAGTGAATGAGCTATTCAAAGGCAAATAAATTACCCTACCTGTCCTCTCCTATACTTGAAACTTTTCTTATTGCCTTCTCTTCCAAGAAGCCAAGGCAATGCTACCTCTAACGAAAGAGAAAGGAAAACTCTAGAAACTATAGAAAGACAAATAATAACTTATATCACTAGAAGGAAAAGGAGCGAAAGAGGTTTTTGTTGAGAAATATTCTGCAAATATAAAGTACAACAAAATGTAAGCTATTAATGCTTTAAATATTATTTAAATATTTAAATAAAACTATTCAACGTGTCAATTATCCAGAGAACCCAACTTTCCATTAAGACATAATAAGAAATGTTTTTTTGCATCAAGGTACATTTTATTTTTAATTAGGCTTTACATAATTATGTTTTATGTGGGGAAAAAAATAATGTATGACCCCTTTTCGATACATGCAAAACATAGGTGAGACACATTTAAGAAGTTAGCTATCAATCATTAAAATGTTACTATGGTACATTATATACATACAAAAACATGGGCTCTATGTTTTCAATGTGAATTCAGAGGAGTTGGAATGGAAACTATGTGATCATGTATGCCACCTATATGGGGCAAAAAAACCAAAAAACAAAAACCTTGCATCAGAGAACAAGCAAGCTCCACCACTAAGAGTCCCCATTACAGGCACTCAACAAATTGTTTTTCACCTACTTGCACCAAGGACCAACAAACAAACAAAATCAAGTGCGAAGATATGTAAACAGGAGGAAGTTAATAAGGGAAAGAGCAGAAAAATTAAGATGTGAACTTGAGGAAGAACAAGAAGGCAATGTGAGCAGCAATTTAAGATGTCCCAAAAAGCAGGAGGCAAGTTTTTCTTTAAAATGAAATCTTAACAGATGGCTAAGTAGGGGACTTAGTCCTCAGAATATTTATAAGATGAGTTCTTCTGTATATATCTGCTCAATTCCACTGACACTAAAGGCTTAAAAGTAGCTATTCCATGCTTTTGCTTATTAGAACTTACCTGAAGCAGACAGCACAGCTTTTACTTTTAATCTCCGCCACAAAATATTGGTATGTTATCTGTAAAACTGATTCATAATTAAACATATCATATATATGTTATCATACAAGCACATAGGCTAGATATTTGCAAATTTTCCTATGAGGGATAACATACAAAATTTTTATTTAAATAAAACCCTGATTTAAAAAGCTGACCAAATTAAATTATTTATTGATGTTTCTTAAGGTCGTTAGAATTTAAGAATTAGAATTCAAAAGTGATTAGCAGAAAATAAGTGTAAGAAAAAGCTTATTTATTAATTTAATTAGTAATAATGTACTGAACTTGGCATTTACTCAATATTAACCAAAAGCAAGGGAAAAATGTCTTCCTAACAAATTTTTACTAACATAAAAATTCACAAGTATAAGAACCAGAACTTGTGACATAGCAGGGGAAATACCTTCCAAGGGATGAGCTTTGAGTACCAACCATCAGACAATAACCATATCTAAGTACTCAGAACACTCAAAACATTATAGAAATATACCACAAGTCTTTTTCCCCCCCCTGGGGAATCTACAATCCATTCTGCATATCAATCAAAAATTTAGAAATTATTTGATAAAAGACCTCAATGCGAGGCAGGAAATCTATCAAAATCCTAGAGGAGAACATAGGCAGTAACCTCTTCGATACCGGCCACAGCAACTTCTTTCAAGACATGTCTCCAAAGGCAAAGGAAACAAAAGCGAAAATGAACTTTTGGGGCTTCATCAAGATCAAAAGCTTCTGCACAGCAAAGGAAACAGTTAACAAAACAAAGAGGCAACCCACAGAATGGGAGAAGATATTCGCAAATGACACTACAGACAAAGGGCTGATATCCAAGATCTATAAAGAACTCCTCAAACTCAACACACACAAAACAGATAATCTTGTCAAAAAATGGGCAGAAGACATGAACAGACACTTCTCCAAAGAAGACATACAAATGGCTAACAGACATATGAAAAAATGTTCATCATCATTAGACATCAGGGAGATTCAAATCAAAACCACACTGAGATACCACCTTACACCAGTTAGAATGGCCAAAATTAACAAGACAGTAAACAACGTATGTTGGAGAGGATGTGGAGATAGGGGAATTCTCTTACACTGTTGGTGGGAATGCAAGATGGTGCGGCCACTTTGGAAAACAGTATGGAGATTCCTCAAAAAATTAAAAATAGAGCTACCCTATGACCCTGCAATTGCACTACTGGGTATTTACCCCAAAGATACAGATGTAGTGAAAAGAAGGGCCATCTGTACCCCACTGTTCATAGAAGCAATGGCTGTAGTCGCCAAACTGTGGAAAGAACCAAGATGCCCTTCAACGGATAAATGGATAAAGAAGATATGGTCCATATATACAATGGAGTATTATGCCTCCATCAGAAAGGATGAATACCCAACTTCTGTACCAACATGGACAGGACTGGAGGAGATTACGCTGAGTGAAATAAGTCAAGCAGAGAGAGTCAATTATCATATGGTTTCAATGTGGAGCAGAAGGAATAACATAGAGGACACTGGGAAATGGAGAGGAGAACTGAGTTGGGGAAATCAGAGGGGGAGACAAACCATGAGAGATTGTGGACTCTGAGAAACAAACTGAGGGTTTTGGAAGGGAGGGGAATGGGGGGTTGGGTGAGCCTCTTGGTGGGTATTATGGAGGGCACATACTGCATAGAGCACTGGGTGTGGTGCATAAACAATGAATTTTGGAACACTGAAAATAAATAAAATAAAATGAAATTAGAAGTTGTTTAAGGTAATTTGTGTGCTTATTTGTAAACCAAATACATGAGAAATGTGAGAATTTCATGAGGAATGTGACAATTTTAAGGGATATATAGAATTTAAAAATTAGAAAAGGTTTCATAGAAAAAGTTTATGGAAAAGATTGATAGCTGTATTTAGAAAAGTAAAGATACCTGATCATCTAAAGAAGGAAAAGGATAGTCAGGGAAAAGGAGGACCCATATGCAGAAAGCAGTCTGTACTGATAAATAATGAAAAAGGAAGCTCATTCTTTAAAAGGGAAGAAGGAAGAAGGGAGTCAGTGGAGAAAGAAATGAGAAAAATCAGGGTAAACAGTTCTTGCAACTAAAAGACTTGATATGATAATTACCTATGATATTCAGAGTCACAGTTTATAAATTAGGTCAGAGAGTGTAAAGGGTAAAACTCTATCCTACGTAGCCAACACGGTACTAGAAAGGCCAAAGAACTGAATAAAACTATGGTACCTGCTCTCAAGTTGCAAACAAGAAAGATCAGAAATGGCTTATTAAATTCAGCATTCTGGCAAGGTACACTTAGAGACATTCAGAAGAAGCACAGATAGGTAGATTTGTTTGAAATGAAAGGTACGTTTTTGATTAAAGAAGTAGCAGAAATGACCAAGTAGAATATTAAAGGGAGGAAAAAATAGGCCAACACTGAACTTGATGTTATGCTATATGAGAGTACCACAATAACTAACATGTCTAAATATTAAAGGTTTCCATAATTATTCTTGAGACATTTTCACTCTACTTTTTTTTGCTTTGAAGAGTACACTCTTACTCTCATACCCTCCACCCACACCCATACCCTCCCCCCCACACACCCCTCACCTAACCTCTTCTAGAACAGCTCATAATACCCTCACATCCTACACATACCTTCCTCTTACAGGCCCTTACACACCTTCATAACTCATACACCCTCACATCTTCTCCTCTCACAGAAACCCACAACCTCTACACCCCCACAGCTCTCACATCCCCCACACTCACCCTTTCCCACATTCCCAAGCACATTCATACCACATTCAACACAAGTATGTCCAATATCTGTATCTTAGTTCATGTCCCTACACTCACCTCTCAACCCCCTCCAGCAACATACACACACACACACACACACACACACACACACACACACACACAACTTTCCCAACTATCTAAATTTTAGTTGATCTTTCAAGGTCCACTGAAGTCCCATATTCTTTACGAAGCTTTCCAGGCTACTTTGCCTCCTGATGATTTTTCTTGGTCTGAATTTCTTAGTTACTCAGCTAGTATTCAGTTGGTTTCTCAAGCAATTCAGCATTTAAATATAAAGTATATTGTAACATTTACTGTTGATTTATATATAGAATTTCTCCAACTAGAGCATAAGCAGAGACCACAGCTTTCTGTTTTCTCTACAGGAAACACAATACAGGGCATGGGATGCGAGAGTGCGCACGCGCACGTGCACACACACACGCGCACGCGCGCACACACACACACCACCCCTTCTGGATTTTAATCTAAGATTGTCTAATAGCTCCCCAAATACATTCAATCCCTGGATTTCCTTCTGCAATCTCCCAATATCATATTTAAACATGTAACTAAGAGGGTCTTTGCAGTCATAAATTGGACAACGCCTTAGGGACAAAAGGCAAGAATGAACAGTCTCCCTTATGAATGAAGCAAAATCAATTTTAACATTTTTACAAATAACCTGGAAAAGTATGTGTAGAGCAGAACTTTCAGACTTAAGAGATTTCAACAAGCAATCCAAGGAAGCAAACTACCATGCCAAAAGTGAGAAATTTTACAAAGTTTTTTTAAAGGGTATAAAAATGTAATACTAGAATATTTTCTAATATTAAAGGAAGAATATATTAACTACCGTTTTAATTTACCCATTTAATAACTGATTATCCCTGAGGGAAAAACATCTAGAAGTCATCAAGGTTTGCTTTTAATGATATTAAAAGACAGTGACAGAAAGTACTGATCTAAGTACAAAGGGCAGTATCTTATAATCTTTAGGAAAGGCATAAAAAATTAAAAAAAAAAAAAAAACAACTAGAAATTACTAAAACCCTGAACAAAAGGACAGGTTATCTACATTTAATATTTCAAGAAGATATAGGGCCTTTCCTCAAAATTCAAGAGCTGGTGTTACTTCCCAGTTTAACAATCCACAAGGGTTACTATAGGGGAAAAAAATCTTAAAGCACACCTAAGACTCCATTTCATCTGTATCCACCTTATTTTTCTAACCCTATCTTCCCTTATATTTTCTACCTCTTCTCTCCTGTTTAAAAGGGGTATTCAGCATATCTATAAATATTATAATATATATATTTTATATATATATATATATATATATATATATATATATATATATATATATAT
>NW_019154085.1:83522414-83578778 GCF_002288905.1 Enhydra lutris kenyoni
TTTATATCTACTTCCTCAATGTTCTTGCATATGCTGGCCACTCTGTATAGAACCTTTTTCCCCATCAAAGGCCAATGGGATTATACTTGGTGAAATCCTACCATTCTTCCCAGAGCAGGTCAAAGGCCACTACTTCCACTTTTTATGTCTAATCATTAAACATAAGCTGAGCACCTACTTACCTACTCCAGCAGCACTGAGCCAGACACCAAGAATTCAGAAAGGAATTAGACAAACCCTTTACAGATCTAATGTGAAAACAGAAAATATCAATAATGTATGAAGTACAACAATAACTAAATCAGTAAGATGGTACGGAAACACAGAATGGAGTACCTAACAACTTCCTAGGGGAGGTCCTACAGGAACTGCAGGAAGCACAAAATGAGCGGAGTTTGGAGGCAAAATCAAAGTATATGGGGAGAGGGGAGATATCAGAAGTTTTTTTGTGTCACAGGATCAAGGTAAGAGACAATGAGTAGCAGGAAATGAAGCTGGAGAGAAACAGTCCCAGGGGGTACTGAATGTCATGTTAAAAAGTTTGACCTTCATCCTGCGTAGGTGATAAGTCAGTGCAGGGGATTTAAGAAGGTGAGTGTCGGGTCAGAACTGCACATTCATGACAGATCTTAGTTTCTGTAGTCTCCATGGTTCCCAGCAAATTGTGTGGAAGACAGGTTTTCTTTTTCCTTGGTGCTTTTTTGTTTGCTTTGTTTGGTGGGGGGTTAGGGGGACTGCCCATTTAAGAGTCCAGGGAAGGGATGGTAACGGTAGAACACTCTGGTAATGGAAAAGGGCAAGCAAGAATAGATTCAAGAAGTATTCAGGAGGTAAAATTTACAGGATTTAGTAATTTCATGTACTTGGAAAAGCACTAAGAAGTGCTGAAGATGGCACCCAAGTTTCTGGTTCCAAAAGGTTTAAATGTTAATCTTCCCCCTTCTATAATCTCTCTCCTGAACCAACTCCTTAAGCACATAACATCTCAACTCTTTACATCTCTTTATACCCCTTCTCAGCTTACATTTTTTAAGAAGTTATGGACACAGCTGAACCCACTTCCTCAACTACATTTCACTCATCTTCCACAATGGTTCTTATCTCTCCACCATTCCACTGAAATGTCTCTTGCTAAAGTTACAAATAATCTCCAAACTGACAAATAAGGCTCTGTCTTATTTGGTCTCTCTGGCACTGCTAAATATTCCCTCTATCTAGATTTCTTACAATGACACTACATTTGTTTCCTTCTACCTCCTGACCACATCTTGGTCTCCTCTACAAGCTCTTCCTTAACCTCTTCTCCCTACCTTGAAAATGTTAGTATTCCCCAGTTTGATCTTTAGAACTCTTTATTCTTCCTTCTGCCTACCTGATTTCATGCTTATACATCTATTAGCTGAAAACTAAAATCTCTCTCCAGCTAAGATCTACATCATCAACTACTTATTTGATATCCCTGTCAGGATAAGCTACAAGTACTTTTTGACCCTTCAAAATGGCCCTTCACAGCCTTCAGCATGAAGTTAACACTCTGGCACAAAACAAGCCCTTCATGATCTGATCCCTGTCCACCTCTGCAGACTCATCACTGAGCCCATCACTGCTCCATGCCCCACGTCTTGTGATCTAGGTCTCATGAACTAACTCCAGTTCCTCAAAGATGTAATAATGATCTATGTCCATGTATAAGTTATTTCCTCTGCATGTGTCTGGCTATTCTTGGCTCCCTTGGTCCCTTTCTATTGCAAGTACAGGGACAGGCAGCACAGATTCACAGGAATTTGTTAGAAATGTAGAACCTCAGGCCTGACTCCAAACACACTGAATCAAAAATCTGCATTTTTAATATTATCTCCAAATGATTTATATGCATATTAAAGCCTGAGAAGTATTGCTTTATTTTATCAAAACCATTATTACAATATACTACAGGTTAACACAGAAAAGGATAAATCTAACACGTTACTTCCAGAGTCTTAATCTAAATTATTCCTTTACACACACTGCTTTTGACTGGGTAGTAATGGACTTTGTTATTAACTCTCCACTCCTTACAATCTCTTCTCTCCCTCTGGATTTAGTGCTCAATACTATTTTGCTGGTCATGCCATTGGCTCCACTGAAAGATGCTCACTCTCTGTCCTGAGGCTGTATGTTCTCAGACCTTGGAGGCTTCCATAATAGGCTGTCTCAACACCAGGATGCATACCCACCAGACCTGACAAAGATAACAAAAAATATTTCTCTCACTCTGTCCCCCTAGTGAACTCCTAATCGTCCTTCAAGAACACTTTAAGCATCTTTGAGGGAAAACATTACCTGACTCTCTCCAAACTGAATTTAGGCCACCTTTTTCAGCAGTCCCAAGGGACTCTAATATAGATAGAATGTGCTGCATAATTGCTACTTTACCAATCTCCATTTCCCAACAAAACTGTGAGTTTTCTAGGGTAAAGGCTATGTCTTATTCATCCCCATATTCCCAGTTCTGACATATATTTAACGTTTACTGGATAACTAAAAAATAAGTCTGGAGCTCAAGATGGAGATCAAAGTAAGAGATTTAATTCAGGACATCTACATTTACTTAAAAATGAGAAATGGAATTACTTCAGCAGGGAAGGATATGTAGATTAAGAATTCTATAAGGATTTAACTCTTGAGGAACACAAAACTAAAAGGATGAGCAGATTGAGTATTGAGGTAGTGAGGAGGCTTTAGTCAGAAAAACTGGGAGAATAAAGGAACAAAAGAATTTCAAGAACAGGTAGACAATAACATCAAGGTTAGGGGAAAGTCAAGTAGTAACCGAATATAGGTAAGAATCATTTAGATTAGGCAATTAGAAAATCATTAATCTTTAAGGGAATTATTTTACTTACTTCAGGATGACAATGGGTTGAAGAGAAAACAAAAGGTACAGATATGAGGACAAAGTAGGATAGAAACCTTTAAAGAACTTGGACAGTGAGAGGAAAAAGAGAGACCCTTTCACATTAATTTGCTCAAAAAATACTAACCATTGGAATGCAATGATAAACACAGAAGGCAATAATTCCTATCCTCATGGTGTTTTTACTGTAGCAGCACTAAATTCAGGAAGAAACAAAGCCAAGGACTCAAAAAGATTAGACCAATCTGAATGGCATCCTATACCTAGTAAGGTCCTAAAAGATAACCAAAGCCCCCCCCCACTCCAAAAAAGGAGAGACAGAAATGACCCTAGTGCCTACCATCACTAATTTCAGTGATTGTGTCAAATGTTTTTGTATTACATTTTAAGTTTCAAAATGTGTATTATGTTTTAGAGTATTAAGGTTTATCATTCCAAAATGACTATTCCTTAAACAAAGACTTCATATTTCTTTTACAGCCTCCATAGTACCTGGCATACTAAGAAGCACACAGCAGGTACCCTTTAAATGTTGGCTGAGTTCAATTATAGCAAAACAGATAAAGGATATGACAATATTCGTTTTTCTATAAATTCAGTCACTTCAATTCAAACCAAATCCTTATGGATTTATTAGTTTTGACTACTCATTTGTCACCTTTTATTCATTCTTCCTAATAAAAGAAACCAGAATAAATAAGGGATTTCCTTTTCTTCCTATTATCTTCATCATCTTTCACTTTTCTGCAGGCTAACCTATAATTTAGAAGTTATAGTAACAGAAAAATTAAGTTCTTAGATTTTGCAAAACAAAGTATGTGTTTTATCTTTTTATCAATCTGTCTTAATATGAATGTGGGCAAGGGAACCACAAATCCAAATGCCAGAACCATTCATACTTACCTAATACGTTCTTTCGCACTCACCCAGTATAGGTAACAGGCACCAAGTGAGCAATTAACTGCTACTACCATTAAGTTATTTTCCAAATATTAGTCAAAAAGAATCTGGATTTGTTTTCTTCTACCCAAGGAAATTTCAATTAATTCATCCTCTCTGAATCAAAGTATAATCATTTTTAAAACATGCATTTACTTTGATCCTTTCATTCACTAATTACTCAAGTAGTGATCAGAGCAATGAATTCTGACCTAGTTGTGATTCTGGCTCATTGTATAGACAAAAGGAACAACTTCTGTTCCTTAGTCTTTAAACAGCTGTGGACTTTTACTTAAGAGGTGGAGAAAGCTCTGCTTTATCAGCTTACAGGAACCACAGTAAGCCATCGAAAACTCAATTTGATAACTCAGCGTTGTTTCCTACGCCATAGGTTTTAATGGGTAACAGCAACACCAGCTACTGTCAAGGTGGGAACATGGGGCAGGAACCTTGGCAGAACAGGTTCAAAGAAAATCACACTGCACCAGAATTGGTAACTTCTATTTTAATACACACTTCAAAATTGACTCAATAGAAAGAATAGATTGAAGCCCTGTAGACCAACGTAACATAGTTTGGCTCTGCAATTTATTTAGTTATGTGGCCTTAGGCAAGTCACTGAGTCTCAGGTTCTTCATCTATAAAATGGTAATAATATCTATCTTGTAAGGTGAGGCACACACATCATCACTAAAACTTAAAAGCACTTAGCCCAGGGCATACAATAAGTGGTGGCTATTAATAATGGCAGCTTTAACAAATGTTAATCATTAATAATATTACCGTTCTGCGTAATGACTGAGCTGTGACATAACTTGTTCCAATTTGACCAAAGAATTTAATAATGTAAAATTCTGGCACATGTGTAATGGGACTCACCTATTAGTGACCCATTAAGAAAAAATTTTTATCCATTCTCAATCAAAAGTAAAAGTGATTGAGAAAAGAACATCTGCAGCAATCAAAGGCAGGATTTACCCACAGCAACAATTAACATATGTGGATTTGTGGTTGCCATCAAGCATGCTATCAAGCAAAGAGCAAAACAACTTCTGCCCTAGAATTAGAGCTCACTTTGGTGTTTTTTACTGCTGTATCGCTACTTTCAGCTCCCCACTTCCCAACCAACCATGGATTTCTCAAAGTGTAGTACAAGGATTATTTACAAAACAACTACTTCTATAAATGACTGTAAAGATTTCCCCCACTAAGGATGGGAAACAGCAGAGGATGATGAGAAAAAAGTTATCAAGCATTCTTTACTTTTACAAAAGAACACTGAACTTAAAATGAGGCTTTATGTACTAGCTCCACAGATTAGTGAATTCAAGCAAATTCTGTTATCACAGGGTCTGACTTAAACTAAAAAACAAAACAAAACATGAAAGATATCTCAAACAGGTTCAGATAGGATTAAATAGCAACATACATGAAATATTTAGAAAATCAGAAAACACATATAAATGGAAGTTATCTTCCATGAAATGTTGATAATCAAATACTGAAAAAAATCAAGTAAGATACACTTTTGGAAATTTCATTTATTCCCCCTACCACACTCACTTTCCTTTTATCTTCATCTCATTTTCAAAAGATTTTGAGGTACTGCCCTTTGGGAATATACTACTGAATGACACACTACTCCATTCTATTTTATAGTTTTCTGAAAAGATCCCCCCAGACCTCTACATAAAATTCCACCAGATTACATAATTGAAAATGTTAGTACTCTTCCTGATAAACCAAATGATATTCTAGATTTAACCAGAGTCCAATAAATATATAACTATTATAAATAAAACAAACACTATTGTATCCTGAACAGGATGGCCATCTGCAAAAGTAGTTTCTCACTAAATATACCAGAATTCCCTCAATTTTATAATTACTACACTGTACTTGTTCATGTTCAATAAATAGTTCAAGCTAGACACTGCTAGACAGAAAACAGTAAGCAACAGCAGCTGCAACTTTTTGAGACAATTTTATAGCAGTTTTAAGTTCACAACAAAATGAAAGTACAGAGATTTCTCATATACCCCTTGACCCCACACATGCATAGTTTCCTGCATTATCAACATCACTAGAATGCTTTATTTGTTACCAAGGATGAACCTTGACACATATCTGAATCACCCAAAGCCCGTAGTTTACCTTAGGGTTTTACTCTTGGTGTTGCATATTCTGTGGGTTTGGACAAATGCATAATGACACACATCCATCATCAGAGTATCATAGAAGAGTAATTTCACCATCCCCCAAATCCTCTGTGCTTTGCCTATTCATCCTTTCCGCCCCAGGTAACCACTGATCTTTTTACTAGTCTCCATAATTTTGCCTTTTCCAAATGTCATATAGTTGGAATCATATAGTATGTAGCCTTTCCAGATGGGCCTCTTTCACTCTGTAACATGTATCTAAACTTCCTCTGTGTCTTTTCATGACTTAATGGCTCATTTCTTTTTAGTACTAAATAATATTCCACTGTCCAGATGTACCACCGTTTATGTATCCATTCACCTACTAAAGGTCATCTTGGTTCTTCCAAATTTGGGCAATTATGGATAAAGCTGTAAATATCCATGTACAGGTTTTTGTTTGGACTTTAGTTTTCAATTCCTTTGGGTAAATACCAAACAGCATGACTGCTGAATCCTATGGTAAAAGCATGTAAAAAACGACCAAAGTACCTTCCAAAGCAGCTGTGCCATTCTGCATTCCCAATAAATGAGAGCTCATATTGCTCTACATCCTTCCCAGAATTTGGTGGTGTCAGTATTCCAGACTTTGACCTTTTTAATAGGTATTAGTATTGTCTGTTTTAATTGTATTTGCCTGATGACTTATGATGTAAAAGCATCATTTCATATGCTTCTTTACCATCTGTACATCTTCTTTGGTCAGGTGTCTGTTAAGGTCTTTGTTCCATTTCTAAATCTGGTTGTTTGTTTTCTTCTTATTGAGTTATAAGAGTTCCTTATTTTGGACAATAGTCCTTCATCAGATATTATCAAATATATTTTTTTAAAGATTTTATTTATTTATTTGACAGACAGAAATCACAAGTAGGCAGAGAGGCAGGCAGAGAGAGAGAGGAGGAAGCAGGCTCCCCGCTGAGCAGAGAGCCGGATGCGGGGCTGGATCCTAGGACCCTGGGATCGTGACCTGAGCCGAAGGCAGAGTCTCTTTAACCCACTGAGTCACCCAGGCACCCCCAGATATTATCAAATATTGCAAATATTTTCTACCAGTCTTATCTTTCAACTATTGTTTCTGAGTTATTTACAATGCTTACTACATGCCAGATATCATTCAAAGCACTTAATGTATATTAACTCATCTACACTTTATAACAACTGTATAAAAGAGTATTATCATTATCTCCATTTTCCAGATGAGAAAAATAACTTGATCACAGAGCTAGAAAATAATGGAGCCAAAATACAAAACCAGGCACTCTGGCTCCAGTGCTCTTAACCTACACTGAACACCAAGCACTACATTGAAAGAATCTAAAAGAACTCACAGTCAGCTGATGTAGATGGGCACATTAACAAGCAATTCTAATATAGAATATGGTAAGGAGTACCACAGGGGTAACCAAGAAGGATAAAAATATTAAGTCCAAGTCTTCAGATATTACCTGTTGAAACTTATTCTATATAAATTAGTAATTCCCATTGTAAAATCAAGACCTCCAAACCAGCTTGAGAAAGGTTAGCATATTTTATAGGGTTTGTCACCTTTCCATTCAATTAACCAGGTATCTACCTGTCTGCTAGGTTTCCTTACTTTTCTAGTTAAGAACAATAGCCTTCCGATCAATCTTTTTCTTCCCAAGACAATTCCAAATCAAATTAGAGATCAAAATTTGCATAAACTAGTTTTCACCATACTTGCTAACAAAGTATATAAGAGAGAGATGGCTTAGACATTTAATATAATTTTTAAGTACTTAAAATGGGTAACTAAATCTGGACTGAGTATTGCTTAAGAGTAGCTTCTCCTTAATAACTAGAAAAGAACTATTCTCAATTAGCATATCAAAGCTACTAGTCTCCAATGCCAAGACTTCGGCTTGTAACATGATTAACAGCAGCCCCTGTTTTACCTATACCCACTTCTAAATCGCCACCTGGGAATAGCCAACCCATTCAGGTGGCCAGGTGGCTCTGCTACTTGGGTTTCCCTCCTTATTCTCCTTTCAACTAAAGACAAGATTATATTACTCTTCCTCACTAAACCTCATCCTCAAGCCCTTGTTGTTGCTGGTGTGAGTTAAAAGCCCACACTGGTGGTGAGGTATGAAGGAGCAGGGCTAGCAGTACACATGGGAAAGAAGAAAAAATTAAGGCAAAATGATAGACTCCTCCTTTCTTATACATCATATCATTCTTCACACAGAGCTCCTAATCATTTTCTTCCAGTGGCCCTGTCCTAATACTTAAGCAAATGCTTTGTCTCAAGAAACCTGGTGAGTTGCCATCTATTAAGATTTTTTTTGTCCTCTGAAACACAATGGAAGTCATACATAGCTTCATTCCCTACAGTAAAAACAATACAGTATAATGGAAGAAGTGCATATTCTAAAAAGTTAAGTGTCTGTATCTTACTTGTGAAGCTCATTAGTTTAAGACCCCATCTTCTCATCTACAAAACAGATAACTACCTCAATAAAGCAACCCGAAACACACTATAGCAAGCAGTAAAGACTTCCTTTCAATTTTCCGTTTGGTTCTCTTGTATAATAGGGGTTGGTGCAGGGGAGATCTCAGGATCAATACCTCAAACCCTTAAAGTACAGGCTTTCAAACTTTCTAACCACAAACCACAGTAAGAAACACATTTTTCATTGTGATCCAGTACATATATACATATAATCACACACGCGATACTATCTCACAAAATACTACCCTTACTATGTATGATCACTCTAATATTTTCTATTTTCTTTCTTCTCTCTGGTCCTCATGCGACCCTTTTCCCTCCACTCCCTCCTCCCTAATCACATACACAAATGTCTTTTTAGCCTTGTCATCATACCACCCGACTGGAGACCCAGGAAGCCAGACACTTTCCAGGTAGAAAAAGAGGGATTCTGGAAGAAGAAAATTCTGATAGGTGCTGAGGAGAGAGTCTGTCTTTCTTCTGGTCCAAGAAAAAATACTATATCCATTTTCTCTCAGAAACAGTGTGATTGCTGGGGGGCAAAGTTGTACTGCTGGAATAAAGGACACTGGAGGTAAAAAAGGCTTGTAGATTAGTGTGGGAGGGAACTTACCCAAAATATATGACAATGATCCTATAAGAAAATTCTTCCTAGGTTCCCAACAAAGTTTTTAAAACATAAAATACTTCTATGTTGGGAGAAAGGGTGCTATTTATACCGTGTCTTACGTTAGAGGCTGCTAAAGTACTGCCTGTGGGTCAGATCCAGCCGGCAGCCTGTTCTGTACAATCCCTGAACAACAGTTTTTACATTTTTAAGTTGTTGAAAAAAAGTCAAAAGAATATTTTATGACACATGAAAATTACATGAAATTCAAATTCCACTATCTATAAAGTTTTATTAGAACACAGTCACAATGATTCATTTATGTACTGTCTATAACGCTTTTGAGTTAAAACTGGCAGAGCTGATAGTTGCAAAAGAGATTGCCTAAAATACTTACTATCTGGCCCTTTACAAAAAGTCTGTGAACTCCTTAGTATTTGATTCAATATTCATTCACAAATATTGGTTAAGCACCTTTTATGTGTCAGACGCTGGGGAAACTACAGTGAATAAGTCAGATATGGTCCCCCACTCCTAAGTATTCAGGCAAGTGAAAGGCAAGTGAAAACAAAAGCTCCTAGGAATAAAAAGCATTTGGCTTGTTGTAGGAACCACTAAGGCAAAGATGAACCTGGAGAAGGGCTATATCAAGCAATGCCTTTAAGGTCACTGTAAGCATCAGACAGTCCTCTAATATTTTACCATATATTCAGTTGTTTATAGAATTAACCCCTTTATTCACAATGTAAAAATAAATGTCTACTGATGAAGAATCACAAAGGCTGAATGAGAAATGTTATTAGAGTTCACTTGAACCTAGCACTTTATTGCTCTTCTTGAAAAAAAATCACTGCATTAATTACAAATATTTGGGGGTTTTTGGTAAGATTTTATTTATTTATTTGACAGAGAGAGACAAAGTGAGAGAGGGAACACAAGCAGGGGGAGTGAGAGAGGGAGAAGCAGGCTTCCCGTGGAGCAGGGAGCCTGATGCAAGGCTGGATTCAGGGATCATGACCTGAGCTGAAGGCAGATGCTTAACGAATGAGCCACCTAGAAACCCCAATTACAAATATTTGGAATAATAACTCAACGTTTACAAAGTTTCAAGTGTATATGTGAATGTGCTTGTGTTTATGTATGTAGCCTTTGATCCTCACCTTACTTTTGTCAGGTAGGTATTATAAACTCCACTTTACAGATGAAGAAATCAAGGTTATGGAATTTTTCCAAGTTCAAATGGTTTATCACCAATGGTAAAAAAAAAAAAAGGCCCAACACCCAAGTTTTCTCTCTACAGAATGTCTGCTCTTTCTACTATACCAGTCCAAGAACTGCATAATTAATTACTTTCACTGAATTTGAGATGAAGGACCTTCTTAATGCTATTCGCTTATAACAGCTACATTTGTACCAACAAGATTAGCTTTTATTGCTATCAACTAGCCCTTACTCGCCAACAATAGATTCCAATGGTAGAAAATTCTATAATCTCTAACAGAATAATAAGCTCTTCTGATTTTTTCTACTCTTTGGCTTGGTGAGCTGTAATCTTTCCCTATCACAGAAACAAGACTAGATACTAATTTAAAAATACTGTTTAATCAAAGCTGCTAAATATACGTTGCTAACTAGGATTACAATTCTTGGCGTGGGGCTATTCTCTGGCTACAGTCTCGCAAAAGGTAAGATCTGTGGATAAAAGATCAAAACCACCCTTCACTGATTCAAAAAGAAGTATAACCAACACTCTTCTTCTCTTATCCTAATCTTTTAATTTTATCCCATCTTTCTGAAGTGAGGATCAGCTTGAGTAGTTTATTCCTCATAAAAATCACTCTGATAGAGGCAGTTACCAGAAAAAACAGTACCTGACACTCTGTTAGGCCCTCTCAGCAGTTAAAGCCTAATTTAATCATTTCTATTATTTCTAGCTCCCTCAGCTAGTAGACAATCTCTATTTACATTTCAACAAACAATTAGCAATGAATTTCCTGATTCAACACCCAAACAAGGTTTATGTACCTCTAAAGAAATAAATAAGAGAATAAAAAAAGGTCAGCTGGGGGCGCCTGGGTGGCTCAGTGGGTTAAAGCCTCTGCCTTCGGCTCCGGTCGTGATCCCAGTGTCCTGGGATCGAGCCCCGCATCAGACTCTCTGCTCGGCAGGGAGCCTGCTTCCTCCTCTCTCTCTCTCTCTCTCTCTCTCTCTCTGCCTGCCTCTCTGCTTACTTGTGATCTCTGTCTGTCAAATTAAAAAAAAAAAAAAAAAATAGGTGCTTGTGGGCGCCTGGGTGGCTCAGTGGGTTAAACCCTCTGCCTTCAGCTCAGGTCACGATCCCAGAGTTCTGGGATCGAGCCCAGCATCGGGCTCTCTGCTCAGCAGGGAGCCTGCTTCCCCCTCCCTCTCTCTCTGCGTGCCTCTCTGCCTACTTGTGATCTCTGTCTGTCAAATAAAATAAAATAAAAAAAAAAAAAAGGTCAGCTGGTAAGATTTGTTATGTAACATTTATGCAGAATAAAAGGATGATCAGTAGCTATTTAATCATTTTCCCAGTCACAAAGAAAGGTGTTTTATTCTACTTCTGAATGCCTACTAATCAGGTTACTTTACTATTACCCTGTCCATCTTGTATAAGTTATCTCACAACTGCCCTTATTCATTATTTATCATTCTCTTTTAACTTTGACTTTTCATTTCTCCCCATATCATTTTAAAGTGTACCTGCACAAGAAATTCCAAGTCTTAGCTTAAATAAAAACAATTAGCAAATTCTATTCACAAATAATGCAGTATGAAACTCCAGGACCAACGAACACAAAATCTAGCCAACCTGTTATTTTTCTAGAACTACTTTACTTAAGGTAATAATAAATAAAATGGCCTATAATATTTACAGAGTGAAACTACACTTCTTTATAGAAGGTGGCTTACCAAAGACAGCTTTACCTGTTTCCATAATGAGAGAAACCAAATGAAAAGAGGCAGCCACCATTATATTTTTAAATTCAGTAAAGTTTAATGTCTCTTCTGGCTTTATCTCTATGTAATAATACAGTTTTTCCTAGTCAGAGATGATGCTGCTGAACTTCTGCCAATATAGAGTTGATTTCCCTGTGCCAAGCACCACCTCCCCCTCCTACCAACAGTACAGACTTGAAATCTTTCACAGATAAAAATATTCAAGCTGACTACTTAGAGTTAGAGGCCATAGCCCAGAGTAAAAATAAGAACCCACAGTACTAACTATTTATCCTTTCAGACTTTAAGACCTCGATAACCTGTAAAGTATCAAATTCCTAAGAATTAAGATACAAAATATGTTGTTTCTACTTCTGAATTTTCAACAACACCAACAATACAATATATTACATGTTTAAAATAAAAAGATGATCTTGTGAAAAAATAGGCATATTGAAAAGGTGTAAAGTCAAAGTTTCACAGAGAAACAGGAATGCTTAGTAAATAAGAATATAAATTAGCAAATGCACAAAATCTAAATATAGGAACTTTCCAGAAAAATTCAACAAACTCTGGTCTGTGTTTTATTACCTCTTTTTTTAGCGTTTTTGATGGTTTTTTTTTTTTTGAGACGTTGTATTCAAAGTTTTCAGATGCACAATAAGCCTATCCATTTATTTTTAAGAAATAATAAGTAGGACAAACATGGGGTGACTAAGAAAATCTAAGAGGAAGACTGGTTAAGTACAGGCAAGTTTGAGAATACAATGTTCAGAGGTAGATAGGGTCTTAGAGAATCTGTACAGTTTAGGTTAGATTGATATAATGGCCTCCCACTCTCACCTCTTTGCTCTTACATACTTCCAATATATTCTCCAGAGAGCTGCCCAAGTGATCTCAACATATAACCCAGATCTAGCTCCTCCTCAAAACTCTTTGCCCTTTGGATTTTATTCTAACTCCGTCCTACATTAGATCAAAGCCCTACATGATCAGGTCCCTGTCTCTCTCTCCAGTCCCGAGCCTGGGTTCACTTCTTCAGGCAGGCAAGCAGGCTTCTACTTTATGCCAGAAACTGTGCTATCCCCTGAGGGTATTACGATAAAAATGACACACCCCTCTAAAAGTTTATACTCCAGTAGTGGAAAGTGCAGAGAATAAATAGGTAGATAAGCTAAGTAACTAGAGATTTGTGGTATGGATGTGAGGCAAATAGCTATCCTATGAGTACCCTGTTTGCTTCTGTCAGAATTCATATGGCGATCTGTAATTATTTTATTCATTTGGCTACTGACTTTAAGACTGTAAGCTCCATAAGCGCATAATCATATCTGTCTTGTTCATTGCTGCATCCCAAAGCACTTAGCAATGTCTAGCATGTAGTTCAACATTTGTTAATAAATGAATACTTAATTCACTCTCTTTAATTTAAGGATGAGTAAAGTGAGGTCTTAGTGATTGCCAAGGTCAAAGAAGAGTGAGTAACAAAATAGGTATCTGAATGAGACTCTTAAGTTTTAGTTCAAGATACTATTATATCACATTCAAAATACTGATCTCAAAACTTGAATGACTGTTTTTGAAGCTTGTAGCTGTTACCCAAAAACAGACTTGAGGATCTTTCAAGATTTTACTTCTACACGAAAAATTTTAAAACACTTAAGTTTTAAGTGAAATTATGAAAATATTTTAAATTCCAATAAATAGAAATGAAAATTTACTTCAAGGTTTCCTTTAATGCATTCTACAACAATGAGACCTTAAAGAATTCTGTTTAAAAAAAAAATCTTATCTGAATGTTCTAGATATTTCCTGACTCCTTTTTGGCACTCTGTATTGATGTTTTCTTTGGCTAAATCAGTTAGTCAGAATATTATTTCATATTAATGGATAAGTAATTTACCAGCAAACTTAAAAATACCTCCCAAAAACTGAATCTATATTTTTAAATGTTTTTCACACAATATTCTTAATAATGGAACTTCAAGATACGAATGAAGACAAATGAATATGTATATGTAATATCTACTATGAACCAGATACTGTGGTATAGGGCATATTTTTTCATTAAATATATCTTTGTTCACAAATTTAAAAAATTAATCTAAGAGCTTTAGAAACTGGCCAAAATCTCATAATTCACCCATGCCCACTCCTCTTAAAATAGTGCTTTGGAAAAAATTTGATTTATCATGTATAATCATATAGATGTGAAGATCATGTATAATGATAATGATGTGAAGACCAAGATTTTTCCCAATAAAGGTTTCATTTCTATAAAATATATATTATAAAGTTACTAATCCTAGGTAGGAAAACTCCTCCCTCAAAGTTTTATATATAGATAGGCTTACTTTTATTACAATATGTAAAGATGGTTCATTTTTTAAATGTTTTAAAAAACAACCACTCCCTAATGGGAACTTCTAATAATTATCTTATTGCTTTACATTTATTTTCTTCCACAAATTAGAGAATAAAATGATTCCCAATGTGACTATAGCTACTAAGAAAATAGTCAACCAAAGAAGAAAGAACGGTATTGAAAAGGTTTAGGATTCAGACACAAATAATAAATACCAAATCAAAAAAGTTTCTAAATCTACAGAAAATGACTTATGCAGATTTCAAAGAATGTAATCTGAATGCCCAGTATGAGCAATAACTGTGATTACTATAATCTGAGCATTATTTAAACACAAACAACATACTGAACCGTGAGTGCTCAGAGTTCTTTACAATGAAGACATACCATCATAGTGTCTCTGCCCCCATAAAAGAACACTACATGTGCTCATCTTTTCTATGTATTCTATTTTTCCAAATCTATGTCTGTATTTTCATTCATGCTTATAATCTAAATCTATACCTGTCTGTAGAATTTCTTCAGTTATGAAAATGCTCCCTATTTTCTTCTGGTTTGATATTTCTTTACCAATTTTATTTAGTAGCACTACCATCCTACTTTAATCTTCAAATTGCTCTTCTATCCTATATTCCATATATATGTATGTGTATATATATACACACATAATATATCATATTTTTGGGACATCCATCAAGATCTGTATCTCTCTTAGTTTTAATTACTTTTCCTCTGATTTAACCCACTCAAATGAGATTGTTTTACTTCTTCAAGCAATTATAAACATCTTCTCATCACATAAATCTCTTCCTCAGATTTAGTCAAAATTCCTTCATCTTGTCTTCTAGCCATGGTCAAGTTTACTGGCAAATGCTCTCTGTGTTCCTGGATTCTATTTTGTGCCTTTTCCTTCATATTAAGATAAACATCCCTCTCAACCACTTCCAAGACATTTTCCCCCCTATTATTAGGATCTATGTCCTCCAGCAAGCCTTCCCTAAATTAAGAAAAATCTTAACTCTTCAAAATTACAATCTAATTTTGTTTTAGCACCTTTGTGTATCCTTAATTTATGCAGAGAATCCATAAGAAAGAAGAGCTCAGCCAGAGCAGGTCCATGTCCTCTCTTAGGACCAGTTTTCCCTATATTCTGTACCTAAGTACACATTCTCTATTGTAGATTAAATAATGAGCATGTTTTTCGGTACACATACTTTTCACTGCACATGTTTACTATGCAGTTTCCTTCTCAGAGAATTCGATAGAGAGAATAAGGGATTGCTGAACTAGGTCACTATTTCTTAGGAGTTTAGAACCCATTAGTTGATCACTGAATTAATTAATGGATTACAATAAAAAAATTAGTGAAACAGAATATAAAAATAAATAAAAGCCTTACACACAGTAAGAGCTAGTTCACAAAACTTCTATTTCTGATATATACACATATTTATGTAAATGGGAACTGCATTATGATGCAATGTGTATTTCCTTCTGTGGGTTATGGTCAAAAAAGCTGAAAGACACAGAACCTGAAGATCTCTAAAATGCCTTCTAAACTGTGTGATTCAAATTATATTAAAAGATTTTATCTAAGGATCAGAAACACAGCATTTTAAAAAAATGAACAGAACTTAAGGTACCCAAAAACAACCAGCAAAATCATTTTTTCTTAATAAAATATCACTATTAAACTCTAACCTTAAGGTTATAGAATCATAAAGCTTTTAGAAAAGGAAAAAAGTTCAGAAATAATCTAATTCAAATTTATTGCTTTAATACATAAATGGAAAACCCAGGCCCAGAAATGAAAAAAATTCACTTCATTCATTCACTAAACATTTCTTCAGCACCTATTGTGTGCCAGGTTCTAGGACTGCGTCTGTAGATAAAGAGAAGATGTCTTCGAAGAGCTCACGGTCTAACATGTATAGAGGTAAATAAATGTTTGCAGTAATTACTGGAGTAAAGGTCATTTAGAATAGAAAGCAACTAAATATGGGTTGGGTGGCATAAAAATACTTCTTAGTCTTAAAACAAGGAGTTTTAGTCTTAAAAAACAAGGAGTTTTAGTCTTAGTCTTAAAAACAAGGAGTTAGCCAGGTAAAGGAGGAAGAACTAACCTATACAAGCGTACCATATTGATATACAATAAAGGATGACACATTCAAAAAACTGCGAGTCAAGTTTGTATAGCTGGAATATAGGACTCATGCTAAGGAGGAGACACAGCAGAATACCTAGTATTTATGTGATATTTAATCTTCAAACCACTCTCTGAGGTAGTCACTATTAATACCCCCATTTTGTAGATGATAAAACTGAAGCACAAAAGGTAAAGTGATTTGCCCAAGGTTAAACTGAGAAGCCAGGATGTAAACCAAGGAAGTCTAACTCCAGAACCCATCCTGCAAGCCACTATACCAAGAGGTTAAAGAACACAAGCCGAACCAAATGACAAAGCACCGTTCTAAGTACACGCAATTCTAAGACTTTAGATTTTAGGCTAAAGGTGACTTACAGGGAAATGTTTAAAGCAGGAGTGACATATTTAGATTTATTTTTTAATGAGGTCAATTGGAAGTTATACGTGGACAGAAAGGGAGAGGACGCAATGATAGGAACCCAGTCTTAACTAGAAAAATATTACAATAATTCAGGTAAGAAAAATGATAGATGAGCTGAACAGTGGCAGTGCTGACACCAGAACGAGAGTCTACTGACCACTGTGATCACATTCTTGTCCAGTATCCAAAAGAACCTCCAAATTTTTTCCTTTAAGCCCACCATTCTAACAGTTTTTAAAAATCCAACCTCAAAGACAATACATTTCTTTTAGAACCTTCATTAAACAAAACGGGATACTAGATGCATTTAGATATATGAAAGTGACTAACAGAAATCCAGTTGGAGAATGACAGAAAGTCAATTGTTATCTACAGTAGTTTCTTTACCTTCTTGACTTCTTCTCCTTCCTATATACACTATTACTGGAACTTTCATGTTCAATAGTCAATTTGAAATCAATGTTCTGTCTAGACATGAGCATTATAACCTAACAAAATTAAATCTACCACAGAGGAAGTCTGATGTGGTCCCAGCTGTGGCAATAAATATATTCCCTGGTCTGGTCAAATTTTGGCTTAAACAGAGATGATGAATGAACAATAACAAAAAACAGACTTTCTGAAAGCAGCAAAGAGTTAAAGAAAACCAAATATTTAAAAAAGGAGTAAGAGTAGGGCACCAGGGTGGCTCAGTGGGTTAAGTGCTGGACTCTTGATTTTCCCTCTGGTCGTGATCTCAGGGTCATGAGATCAAGCCCTGTGTTGCACCTCTCCCTCTGCCCCTCCCCCCTTCAAAAAAGGGTTATAAGAGCAATCTATAATTGAAACCACTGGATTCCAAAAGAGTAACACTACTCCCAGGTGTGTGTGTGATATCTCAGAAACCAACAAATGAAAGAACAGTAGAAAAGACTATTTGGTCAATTCTCAAACATTCTAAATTGAATCTGTTTTCATTTAACCCATGTGTGAGCCCTCTTGAGCCACACCTGATGCTAAGCAACAAGTGGGTTCCACAAGCAAAGCAGCCCACAGAACAGGGAAGTACAGAAGGAAAAAAGAATATAAACAAAGTAGGCATAAAGAGGAAAGGGAATGGAAAGGAAATGGAAGAAAGTATGAGTTACAGAATAACGGAATAAAAAGTGAAAGAGTACTACTGACCCTAATATCAAATATTGCTAAGCTTACCTAAATTACTATCTAAGAGAAACTATGCAGGACACTTAGCAACATAAGACAGCATGAAAAGACAAATACAAATCACAGACTTTTGAGACAACAAAGATGAGAAATAAGAGTATACTACTTACAAAAGTAAAAAAGCAAGAAAATAATTTTAGAATATAAAAGAACATTTAGAGATTATTAAAATCTCATTTGGTTTAGTTATGCTTTACTTCTCATGAAACAGTGAACCCAAAAGGTGAAGATGTCAGTAGTACCAAAGATATATACGTATGGGGAGGTGTGTTACAAAGATAGTATGAAGCTTATTTGCATATTTTTTGTGGGAGTGATTTCAGGATTTTTCTTTTCAATGGTATAATGCTACTTACACTTTTTCACTTTAATTCTTATCCTGGCTGGGTTCACTTCCTTAAAACCAGAGTTCAAAACAAAGTAAGCATTTATTAATTATGGTCAATTTTTAACCTTAAGAAGGACAAGGGTCTATGATAGATCATAGAATATTAATTAGTATAAAATGAGTCTAATGATAACCAAACCCAGCCAATCATTCTCCAGAAAACTATGTAATTAAGAAACCACTTTAGGGGGCGCCTGGGTGGCTCAGTGGGTTAAAGCCTCTGCCTTCAGCTCAGGTCATGATCTCAGGGTCCTGGGATCGAGGCCCACATTGGGCTCTCTGCTCTGCGAGGAGCCTGCTTCCCTGCCTCTCTGCCTACTTGTGATCTCTCTCTGTCAAATAAATAAAATCTTAAAAAAAAAAAAAAAAAGAAACCACTTTAGGGGCACCTGGGTGGCTCAGTGGGTTAAAGCCTCTGCCTTCGGCTCGGGTTATGATCCCAGGGTCCTGGGATCGAGCCCCAAGTCGGGCTCTCTGCTGGGCAGGGAGCCTGCTTCCCTTCCTCTCTCTCTGCCTACTTGTGATCTCTCTCTCTCTGTCAAATAAATAAATAAAATCTTAAAAAAAAAAAAAAGAAACCACTTTAAAATTTTCTTCAAATTAAAGAACAGAAGAAAAAAAAATAGCCTTAAAAGAAAAAAAACAAACCCTGAATTTATACTTTGAAACCTTTCACGCACATGTAATAGTGTACTTATTTCTTCCATATGAAACTTACAAAACTTTTCTGTACCATGTTAGTCTCTCTCTCCCTCTTTCTCACACATACAACCCAGCTGCCACCACACAGTCCAGACAGTGATTTTAATAAGGATAAAAGGAAATATCCTTAAAGATAATTATCACAGCAAAGAAACTACTGGAATATACAGTCTTCATGGGCTTTCCATCATAGCAAAGCAATGGGTCTGGAGAGTTTATTCAAAACTCAGCAAATTATTTTTATTAAAATATCATAAGATGAAATAACGTGTACACCAACAGTCAGTTTTTCTAATATAATCATTCTAATTCTAAAAGACAATGGAAAGATGAAAGCTTTCAATACAAAATCACCTGAAGATCAACAGCATATCCTTATAAAATTTGGATGATTGACTGTGGGAATGGAAAGCAGGACCCTTTTACTAATATAATAATACTTTTAAAAATGAAGAGTTTAAAGTAAGGCTTCTCAACCTTAACATTATCGACATTTTGAGCCACGTAACTCGTCATTGTGTAAGGCTGTCCTGTGCATTATGGGATGATTAGCAGCATTCCTGCCCTCTACCCACTAGATGCTAGTAGCATATAGTACCCCACAGTTGTGACAACCAAATATGTCTTCAAATGTCTCCTGGGAGACGTGTAGGGGCAGAGAGCAAAAGACACCCAAACTTGAGAAATACTGGCTTACAAGTAGAAAAAAATTCAACAAGAATTGGTAGGGGAGGGAGTTTGTTTTGTTTCTCTTCTAGTTTTGATGTTCTAATATACTGTATTTGAATTTGATCACAGACTACATTTAAGCAGTTCTGCCTGCAGAAAAGAAAGCATTTAATATCTATCACTTGTTAGCCAAAGTTCAGTGGAGTCTCAGAAGATTCACTATACTGCCAATTCTCCCTCCAACTGCACATACACTCGCTCACACAAACATACACAGGCGTGCGTGCACACACACACACACACACACACACTCTACACTCTATTGCTTAAGTGAAGTAAAGGAAATGCACAAAATTACTTTATCTCCATTTCTTATTTCATTGAATATACGGACCACACTGCTTCAGTCTGCACAGAAATTCAAACAAATTCTCAACTTAGTGCAACTCAAATACCACAGTAGCTGCATCATTCTAGGTAGCATAAACCTAAGCACTAGAGCAAGTATTAAACTCACAGTTTAACAAATGGTAAAGATACAAATTAACCACAATGCTTTAAAAACAAACAAAAAATCTAAGTACATTTGTGTTTTGAAACAGAATCTGAGGAAGGATAAGAAGAATGAAAAAATCCGAATACAGAAGGAATCTGAAGGCATTTGAGGATGAAGGAATAACTCAAAAATGTTTCCTCTGGAATTACGTTAAGAAATTATATACTTGGTCATATCGTACAGGATTAGTATGCAAAATCAGTCTTCTAGTATATATACCATGGGATAGAAACTGAAAATCAAAGTCTGCAAAATACTAAAGAAAACAGTAAACATTCATCCTAAAAACCTGAACTACAACAGCTCTTTACTACTATTTTTCATCTGCTTAAAAAAAAAAAATCAAATATCCAGAAACAAAAAGCTGACAACTTGAGAAATTTTTAAATTCTCTGAAAACAGTCATCCTCATGCTTCCAGCATGCCCGCTTACATATTACATAGAAAAATCAATTAAGAAAAGAAACATAATAATCTTTTAAAGTGTATTTAATTCATAACAAAGCCTTTTTAAAAATCAGATATTTTAGGTACTAAAAATCTTCATACACAAATATGGATTAAAGTCTTTAAGATGATTTCAATTATCTTCAATAGAATTATATTTTAGTTCAACTAGGAATTATTTGAAAAAAAAACTATGCAACATTTATTACCAGTTTTATGTAATTCTGTGTGCTATATATATATATATATATATATATATGTATATATATGCTCTACAGCAAGAAAACTACTGTATTTCAAAATTTTAGCTATTAACCTCCTGGCCCACGGAAAATAATCCTACAAAAAACTAATGCTCTATTATTTTTACTTCTAAACCAAGCAGAGGAAGCTGTAAGATCTGTAGCGACAGCCTGCTTTCTCAGAAGTAATACCTTGAGACTGCTCAAGAATAACCCCCTTCACCAATTAGTGTGATTCAGGTGGGTTTGGGAGGGAATAATGTCCACAATTCCTTGGTCAGTGGCCATGATGCCCCTCCTCCTCAAGGGCAGGAGATCAGAGAAAGGGATTTGAACAAGAGGAGTTCACCAACCAGAACATACAGAAACACAGAAGAGAGAGTACTACAGGAAAAATAAAAACTACACAGTTAAGTCATGTTACAAAAGCAAGAGGTTTAATGTTATCAAGGTATTCATTCATTTCAGAGAGACCATTGTTTATCTTCCTCCCCAAACCGCGCACAAAAAGAACTGTCAGCCTGCCTTAAGCATGTTCCTTCTTCCATTTAAACAGACATGATTCTTTGGTTAATCTCTGGCAATGATCGCCATTTCACAACACATTTAGCCCACCCGGAACTGATCAATACCACTACAGACATAAGACTAGACTTTATCCATTTATTAACCACAAGGAAATGAACCATTCAGCAAAATTCTATACATTACAAAAGATTCTATTAAAAGAGGGGGTTGGGAAGATGGACACACACACACACACACACAACAGAGGTACACAAAGAAAAGACTAACACCCTCTAATTTCCCTCTAGCAAAGGAGATAAAGACATGGCCATGAAACCTGTCAATTCGCCCCCCCCCCAATAATTCTCTCTCACAACCTAGTAACTGAATATATTGAATTTTATGAACAAGAGATCCATTGCGACTTTAAAATTGTTTCATCTATCAAACTAACTCCCCTGTTATGTACATTTGCACACCTTTGAGCTAGGTTGCATTCATTTACAGAATTTCAAATACAAAAGACTAGTTTTCCAACCACTGGTTGCAAGCATAGAACGTTCTCACAAAATCAAAATTTCAAATATAAAAGGACCTAATTATTCTTCCAACCTTGGGCCACAACCTATTTTATGACTATAGTGTATTTGACAGTATGAACAATCTCAAATGGCTGCTCTAAACCAAAAACAATGCTTCAATACAACGCGTTTAAAATAAGTATTCCGTAGGTAAGCAAAATCTATGCCAGAAAAGAGCACATAAATGGTGGTTGAAAGCCAGCACATTACCAACACAGCAGCATACCTCTTCTGCACTAGGTTATTGTTAATACTCCAACAACAACAACTATAACTATTTTTAACACTGCTGGACACTGAAGTTTAAGAAAACATAAGGGGAGACCCAGATGAAATTGCTGATATGATGCATTGTTTCTCACGGTCAAAATTAAGTAACAACTGCCCAGATCTCTGTCGTGATAGTCACTGGTGAAGCACTAATTAAAAGACCATTAAAATAAAATACCCTTATTTTGGAGAATGCCACACTAAATGGCATTTTGGAAAACGCCTTTCGGGTCTCAAACCTTTGCATAGATTGTCACTTGTGGTATTTGTGGCTTAACTGCAACCCAACCAGCGCTGTCATCCAATGTTATGGCCACAAACCATGACTTTCTCACTTTCACAACAGAGCAGCCACTCTTATCAGTTCGCCAACCTAACTCAAAACGAGAAGCATTCATGGAGATGTCCAGATCACAATCAGACCTGGGGGGTCGGAGCCGAGGGGCTCCAGGTCGGGGAAAACCTCCCCGGGCTCCACGGGAGCTCGCCGACCCAACAACAACCGCGGCCAACAACAACTGCGGCCGCCAGCAGCGGCGGCGGCGGCGGCGGTGGCGGCAGCAGCAGCAGCAGCCCTGCCGCGCCACGCTCCATGCACCTACCTGAAGAACAAGAGATAAGAAAGACGGCAAACGCCAACTTTGCAGCAGCTCCCATTTTCCCGAGGCGCCGGGGAATCCGTAGGAAGTTCTCGCTAGATATCCAGTTCCCTGGGTCTTCCTCGGAGACAAACCTTCTGGTGTAAAATCAACCGTCATAAAACATATTCGGAAGCCCCGACCAAAAAAACGTTCACGGGGTTAAGAAAAAGAAAAAAAAAGGGGGGGGGGAGCACAACAATTAAAAAAAAAAAAAAAATGCACCACGGGGGAAAAACCGCCACACACACGCACAACACACAAAACCAAACAACGAAGCCAACAACAACAAAAGCGCGTTTAAATCACTGTCAAAATCACTGTCAGCTCCGCTCGCCTCTCGGGTCTCTCCGAACAAAACGCCAGGCTGAGGCGACGAGGAGGCGGCGGCGGTGGCGTTCGCTGCCGCCCGGACAGTCCGGGAACCGAGCTGGGTCCGACGTCCGGACCGACCTTCAACCCGGACACCCAAAGTCCGCGGACCACTGGCGGCCGAGCTCTCGGCCGTGGCGGCCGAGGCAGCTGCGGCGCGGAGAAGGAGCAGCGGGCGGCGGCGGCGGCAGCGGTGCAAGCGGCGGCCAAGTTCTGGTCCAGGCTCTGGCTCCGGCTCCGGGCTCCGGGCTCGGCCGCGTTTTCGGTCCCCTGGCCTCCGCCGGCCCCGCCCCCCAGACTTCCGGTTCCGGTCCGAAGCTGGAAGCCCGGCACCGCGGAGAAACGCTCCGCCGCGGCGGCGGCGGCGGCGGCGGCGGCGGCGGCGGTAGGGCAGCGGCGGCGGCGGCGGCAGAGGCGGCCCGGCGCAGCGCGCGTGCCGGGCCGGGAGCGCGAGGAGATTGTTGGGGAAGCGAGGCGGGAGCGGGGGAGGGGTGAGTGCGAGGGCGGGGCCGGCTGGAGGGCGAGGAGGCGGGGCGGATGGAGGCTCGCTACCGCGAGGCCTCGGCGTCCGGCCTGCTTGGCCTGCTGGGCTGTGGGGCTCGAGTGGGTGGGTGACTTGATACAGTCGGGGACGTGGAGTGCCCGTTTTTCTAATTGCGCCCCACTGGCCTCTCTGGAACGTACACCAGCCTGATCAATGGGAACCCAAGAGAAACCGGAGCCTGAGGCGGGGTGGGTGGCCGGTGACTCCGAGGGGCGTCTGCGGCGCCCTGTCTTTCCTCTGGGGGGACGCCTCGTCCGCGCGGAGACTCCGGGCGCCGGAAAGCCAGGGGTGTGAGCCGGTCTGCCGCGCCCGCGAAGCTGCCTTAACGAGCTCGGTGAGCGCGCGAGCTGGTGGTTGTGCCCCGAAGTCTTAGGTCCGCGTCCCTCCCCTGTACCTACTGCTTAAGCGTTTTGTCTTTCAGCTAAAAGAGAAAAGAAAGGGGAAAACTAGCGGAGGATGGGCTGTCAGTCCGGTCAGGATGTCCATGGCAATTATCACGGTGTGCAACTTGAGTCCATTCCTACCATCCCTTTTATACACAAAGCATGTGTTGAGGACTGTTCTGCACGTAATGGGTTCACAAACATTACGTGCCAAAGAAAACCTGCGCATTTCGATCGACATATTTGATGGTCAGACAAGTGTTTACTTTTTCAAATTTTAGTTTTTTGGAGGCTTAAATTTTACCTCTTAATCCAGGTCGATTGTTTACAAGGTGCCGTGCTAGGCACGGAAGGGGATCCCAAATGTAAAAATAGGATCCCTACCTCAAGGAACTCACAGTATTTGCTGTACTTGAAGTTGGCTATAGAATACAAACTAATGACAGTATTAAAGGTACTAGCTTTCTCATTTACCACACTTTAGCGAGCTCTGTGAAGGTAGGGATCCTAAGTCTTCTCCATTTTATGCCAGCACTCAGAGTGTCTAGCATGTGATAGGTTACTAAATAATTGTATAGATGACTAGGGGGTTACTGCCTTTTCTTAGACACAAAATTCTTGCATGTACTCTATAATTTTTTTATTTTTATTAATAAAAAATAATAAAGCAACTGTGCCGTATGGCTAACTCATGTTTTACTGGTGGTTTACTGATTCCCACATTTTTCCCACAAAGCCAAGCCTTCCCTCTAGTATTTATAGTGTTTTATTTTTCTCTTCCTCTAAATTACTCTATATTTCTATTAAGTTCATCCTGTAATTATCTGCCCATTTCTACAACTTGTCAAGGTTATTAGTAATTACTGTGACTCTTTAAACTCTCTCCAAGATTTCCAGTTCTCAAGTTGTGATGCTCAGAATTTGACTGATAATTGTGCAACAGTTAAGAAAAGCCCCAAATTGGTCTTCAAGGTGTCTAAATGATCTCATATTATGAAATTCTCTGGACTTTGTGAGCTGGTTGGAAGAATAGATAAAAACTTTCTTCCATTTTCTAGTTGCACTAAGAGCTGCCACTAATGTTTCAGGAATGGAAGAGTGTATTTAGATCATTCAGGAATTTGATGTCGGTTATACCCTGGATCAGGCCTCACTATTGTCTTATCTCTGCATCACTTCCATATTTCTTGAATTGTGAAACCAGAGCAAGTGGAATAACTGGAATAACCAGTAGTAGCACTAAAACTCGAAAATATATTCCTTATTTTACCACCTAAATACGCCAGTAAAAGAACATGAGAAGAAGAAAAACATGTTTCTGTAGTATGAAAAGGGAGCAACAAGTTGAAGTCCTCACTTATAAAGAGTTTAACCCCATGCGAGAAGTTATTAATATCCACTAACAATAGTTACCTATTTTGTCCCTAAAATTTAATTTAATTTTAAATTAAAAATAATTTAACCCAATAAGACAGAGTATGTGACTAAATTCCCACTGGAATTCCAAAGCTTAAAAAGAAGACAGAGGTAGCAGCAATTAACCCTACTGGCCCTCTTTCTTTACTATTTCTAGAATCACTTTCTCTTAATCTACAAATCTGACATCTCTCTAACACTGCAAGCTGTACAAGCTGAGTTTAGGAAGAAACGTGAAAGGAACTTTGGTCTTCCAGAGCATTAGACAATTATATGTTAAACATCTTTACCTAACACCACTCAATCCCCATACCTGAGACCCAGGCTTATAGCCACTCCAATGCTAGAATTTCAGGTCCAGAGTTCTGACAAGAAACTCAATTGAACTGCAAGTCTTTCCCAGCTGAAAGAATCTTGAGAGGCCAATCTAATCTAGAAATTCAAGTGTGTGTTGGCTAGATGAGGAGACAGAGGTACACAAGTGTTATAGACTGCTTCCAAAATAAAGGATGATTTATTTTGCTAGGAACTCGTCTGGCTCAAAAAGGTATGGATTAAGTTTAAATCTTCAGCTCTGAAATAGGGCTGGAATTGAATTAGGCCAGATTTGAACTTGCCTTTGAGATTGGATGGTATGCCATATATTGTGAAGAAATTCACTGAAAGGTATTCACCTGCTTTTAGACATACCAACAGCCACATATAAGCATAGACATGCCAAATCTCTCTTCCTTCCTCTTCAGAAAAATGACTAAATTCCTTTGGAGCATGAAGAATGTTGGATTTCCCTTAGTTGAAGGATTTAAAAGTATTTCTGCTGCTTTCTATACACTATAGAAGTATACATTTGTATATTAAAGTATACTATAAAGTTACTATAAAAGTCTACTCCTGTGCTCAAATTGCAAATAACATATTCCTGAAGTGGCATAAGTAATGAATTTCTCATATACCAATGCTGTAAGGCATAATACATGGGGAAAAATTTGGTAACATGCTAAGTCAAAGAAAGGCAAATAATAACATATCTCCCATGAACATTCTCCTCTCCCTAAATGTTCAACATGGGAATTAAATTCCCTATATCTTAGATTTTGCTACTATTATTCCTCCCTTTTTACTTAGGTCTAGTCATAGCATTGCACTATGCCAATGGTGGAGTAGGGGGAGACAGATAATGAGAAGAATAAGGATGTGGGAATGGATGAGGGACAAAAACATTAAGGCAGACTATTTTAGGGCAGGAAAATGAGTTAGAAGAGTTAGGAGAAACTAGCTGTGGTAGAAATAATATGTCCAGCACTTTGATAAAAAGGTTGTATTAACCCAATTAGTAATAAAAATAACAACCATTTCCTGTTGGATTATCCCAAGGATATTTGACTTTTCTCCCACTCTCACCTCCTTCAAAATCTGGTCAAGTATTTGGGGAAGGTAATTCCCACCCCACAATTTATATTCATGACCACAAAGACTTAGTTTCTGTTTAATTTCTACAATTTTAGAACTTTAATAGTTTTCTATTTTACTTCTAAGTTCTTCAACTGGTTTATGAATTTTATAACTTTATTTCTTAGTTTTGTTTTATTTCTAGTAGTTTTCAACTCTTCTTTCTGTAACAAAGGATAGATTGAGCTTTGAGATACAGTACATAAATCAATCCCAGTGATCTCGGTCATTCATTCAAGTTGGAGTAAAACAACACTACTCAAAAACACTACTCAAAAAACACTACTCAAAAGCAGTTCTCAAACCAACCTTGGTCTCAAACTTTGTTGATGATCTTTAATGAGATTAGCATAGACATTGACAACAACCGATTAAAAAGTTCTGTAGAAGGGCACCTGGGTGGCTCAGCCAGTTAAGTGGCTGACTCTTGATTTGGCTCAGGTCATGATTTCAGGGTCATGATATTGGGGTCAGGAGATAGAGCCTAGGCTCATGCTCCATACTGGGCATGGAGCCTGCTTAAGATTCTCTCTTCTCTCCCTATCCCCTGTCTCCCTAGTTTCTAGTTAAAATTCTAGAAACTTAGTAGAATAATGTTAAGTCTAAAGTTAATAAAAACAGGGTACCTGGGTGGCTCAGTGGGTTAAGCCTCTGCCTTCGGCTCGGGTCATGATCTCGGGGTCCTGGGATCGAGCCCTGCGTAGGGCTCCCTCCTCAATGCGGAGCCTGCTTCCCCCACCCCCACCTTCTGCCTGCCTCTCTGCCTACTTGTGGTCTCTGTCAAATCAGTAAAAATAAATCTTAAAAAAAAATTGGCTTATATTTTGTTTTTATGTCATGTTTTTCGTAATCCAGTTTTAATTGCATTTTATGAAAGTCTCATAGATTGGGAACTCACCATAAATAACTTGAGAGGCACTGGAGTAGAAAACAGACTATATACCTAAGACTGTCCCTCAAAAACAGTGCTTTCCATCCTTTTTGACAAATGCTTAAAATCTTGAATAAAACTTTGATGCTCCAGTCCTAAAATTTTCTATAATGCAAGACTGCATAAGAATCAGTCATTTCCATCACATTACCCATCTTTATCTGTGGTACGCATTTATTCAACAAATAGTTATTAGCTGCAGGATTGTCCTAGGTATTGGTTGTAAAGGAATGAAGGAAATGAAGATATTGTCTCTGCCCTCACTGAACTTACAGTATCATAAGGAAGACAGAAAAATAGCAAGTAAACAAGTAATTATGAAATGGGAAGGATTATTTATAAAAGCAGACAGGGTGCTGAAATAAAGAAGAGTGGTGGAATTGGAGAGGAAAAGGACACTATTTAGAGAGAATGAGTCAGGAAGGACTTACTAAGGAAATGGCATTAACTTGAACCCACAAGATGAAAAGGAGATAGCCATGAATGGAGCTAGTTAAGGAGGAACAGTATGTACAAAGCCTATGATGTGTTCCAGATTGAAAGGAGGTTCTCATGGTTATGAATACAGTGATATGAATAAGGAGAGAAAGGAATACAAGCCCCAGACAATAATATCTTATAGGCCAAAGTAAGGTTGTTGGATTTTATTCAAAATGAAGCATCAAGGCATTGGAGGTTTTTAAGCTAAGAAGTTATGTGTTCTTACTTAGGTCCTTTAAAGATTATTCTTATGCTTATATGGAGAACAGGTTGCAAGAAATTACCAAAGAAAGCAGAGAGACTGGTGAGAAAGGTGTTGCAGTAAGTTTAGCAAGAAGTTATGATACCGTGAAGTATTATGGAAAGAAGTGGATAGACTCAAGGTAGACTTTGGGAGAAGAATCAAAAGGATTTGCTGATGAATTGGATGACTCCTACTTTTTTCTTGAGCAAATGTGTAGAGGTAGTGTTAGTTGTTGAGATGGGAAAGATTTAGAGGGAGTATATTATAGAGAAGGGAGTAGAGAGATGAATAGTAAAAAACTCAATTTTGAAAACTTTGAATTTCAGATGCCTGCAAGACATCTAAATGGAGATGTAAAGTAAGCAATTGGATTTGACCGAAGTTTGGAGGAACAGGCAATGCTACGGATCTAAGTTTTGGAATTATCAGCACATAAATGGTATTTAAGGCCATGGAAATGAATGAAAGCATCCAAATAGAGAGTGGACAGTGAGAAGAAATTTAGCAAGTGGAAGAGTAAGAGCCAGGAAAGGCGATGAAAAAGTAGCAGCCAGAGAGATGAGATAAAAACTGAGAAAGATGTCATATATGAGAGTGTACTACAAAACGGAGATAGGAACAATATTGAGTCATCTGGAGACATCAATAAATTGAAGAGCAAAAAATAAGGAACCATTGGATGTGGCACCATGGAGAGAGAATCCGTCTCCTTGATAGCCATTTCGGCAGAAATCAGACTGAGGCAGGCAAGAAGAAGAAATTGCAAGCAGAAGCAGGTGAGTTTGCAGAACTAGTCACCGGTGGATGATGGTATTTCCAGTGAGAGCTCTAATTTCCACAAATTATAAAGCGAGTTTTCAGCTTAAAGTGGAAGAGGCATGAAGAAAAGTTGTGAAATAGTTCTAAATGAGGTTGGAGAGCAAGGCATTGTGGTAGGATTCTCAGGGCTGATTACCTGTTTGAGGTTGGAGTTCATGTTTGGCATTACTCCAGTCTGTACAGCTGTGCGAGTGGTTATTGCCTGAAATGCACAGAGGGTTTCAGGCACAGAGTTGTCAGGCAGATGACTGAGTTCTACCATGGTTGGGTTTGTTAAGTGATTTTGAAGAAAAGAAAAACAAGAACAGTGTGGAAACTGAATTGAAACACCCAATAATGGAATTTGAGTTGGGGAGGAAGAACGTATAGTCTAGAAGAGGCTTTTGTGGGTAGACGAGTAATAGGAGCATAGCTTAGAAGACTGGCTGGCACCATTAAGAGGATTTGTTACTTCCTAGTCAATATTTAAGCAACTAGAAAGATAGGAGCTAAGATCTAAGAATAAGAATTTAAGGTTTTGAGGGGGGACAGTTGTGTCTGGCCAGGGAGCTACCATTGCAGTGATAGAAAAAAAAAAAAAAAAAACTTTTTTTTTTTTTTTTTTTTTCTGGCAATGAGGAGATCCAAAAATGGGATGTCAAAGGATCCAGTGATCAGGAGGTTGAAACTACCTAGAATGGTAACAATTATCAGACAAGTGAGTAAAAACATTAAGACGTCAAGAATACAGAAATGTTTCTTGGAGTCTGTTGGATGATAGCATTCCTCAATGTTATCTTCAACAAGACAAATGGTTGTCAAAGTTTTGTCAGGTATACTTACTTGATTTTCATCACAACTCTGTTAAATGGGTAATTTTGATGATATTATTAGCATTTTGTAGATTTAAAGAAGTGAGTCTCAGAGAAACAGCAAATGTACTAGAGATAGTTATAAGGAGGGGTGCTAGGGTGGCTCAGTAGGTTAAGCATCTGCTTTTGGCTCAGGTCATGATCCCAAGGTGCTGGGATCAAGCCCCCATTGGGCTCCCTGCTCATTGGAGAGCCTGCTTCTCCTTCTCCCTCTGCCCTCCTCCTGCTCCTACCCCAGCTCATGCTCCCTCTCTCTCTGGCTTGCTCTCTATCTCAAATAAATAAATAAAATCTTTTAAAAAAAATAGTTATAGGAGATACATGGTAAAGAGAGTCAATTTATTGTCCTCTAAATTAAGCTCAAAATTGTGAAATAAATTAAAGATGATTTATTAACTTTTAAAAGCATTCTTTTTAAGGCTTCCTTTCAATGGCACCTTTCCTAAGTACAAGCATATTTTAAATTTCTCTGTATTAAAAAAAAGTCAATCTTTACATTTTTTTTTCAGAAACATGCATTATGCAAAGTAAGATAAAGTATCAGGCAAAGGAATTCTCTGAATATTTGCTCCCTTTATGATATGGTGAGGACATTAAAAAAATCTGTTGAGATAAAATTATCATAAAATTTAACAATAATTATTATTACAACTTCATTTCTGAAATATTATAAATAAGAAAAGAATATATGTGAGTTTATTATTATTATGTGTAAATGTGAATTTTTGCACTTAGGCAATAGAAAATAATACATGTGTATAACATAATACTTTTTATAATTAATAAACAGTGGGGAAATAAATTATTTTTCTCTCTTTTTTAAAAAGATTTTGTTTATTTATTTGACAGAGACAAAGAGTACAAGCAGGGGGAGTGGCAGGCAGAGGGAGAGGGAGAAACAGACACCGGCTGAGAAAGGAGCCCGACGTGGGGTTCGACTCCAGGATTCTGGGATCATGACCTGAGCAGAAGGCAGATGCTTAACTAACTGAGCCACCCAGGTGCCCCATATTTTTCTCTTTATTTCTAAAAAAAATTTTGTTTTTTCTGGCTAAACTACACTGAATTTTCCCATCTGTTTAAGCATGCAAATTAAAACACTTAACTGCACTTTATTGTGCTTCATTTTAACTTAGATCAGAAGAATTTTAATCAAAGCAGTACTGAGGCTTTAGGGGAAACTGAATCGTAGGAACGTTTGTAGTAATTTTAACTAGTCACAATATATTGTATGCATTTCTTTATATTCAAAATCAGTTATTACTAGCTACTTGTGCAAGTAAGTGATAATTTTATTCCTTTTTTTTTTTTTTAGGTGAACAAATGCAAAGGTTAAATGTTTTGCCCAAGGACATAAATTGAATCAGTAGCAGAAGTAGGATTATAACTCCAAACTCAAAGCTTAGTCCAATGAGCCATGCTGCTTCTCAAGTAGTAAGCATATTAATTGCCCCTCCAAGCAGGAAGCAGAGTTCTAAATGGAGCATGTCCTATCCAGAAGACCTACACAACATAGGAAGGAGACCTATTTCTTTCACTTAAAAAAAAAAAAAAAGTACATACCAAACTGTCAAACTTACCTTTCTGTAAAGAGGTAGTATATGTTAGAAATTCAAAAAGGAATACAAAATATATGCTATAGAAAGGAACTAAAATTTATACTTATAAAACCAAAAGGGTGTTTTAATTTTGTTGTTCAGTACTGACATTAGACCTGGGATACACAGAATATGAATATTAGTCTAATACCTACATAATTCAGGAATCCATTCCCTTTGTTATTTAGGCTAACCAAAGATAAACAACAATTGCATAAATTTTATTCCATATTTGAATAAATGCTTTCCTGACTCATCTTTCTTATTCCAAGTTCAATCAGGTCATACTTTTTCTGACTCAGTTTTAACTCTCCAGTTTTAAAACCACAAATGAAAGACTATATTGAAAGTAGAGATTATGGAAATTATAAATTAAAAGTGAATGATTCAACTTTCACTTCTAGCTATGATAGAATAGCATGTAATATTTTAACTCCTGTTGAAAAATAATATATCAAATAATATATACAACTATTTGAAGTCACTAGAGAAGAACTAAGGAAGCCAGTACTGGAGGATCCAAGATCTCAGAGAAGAGAAAACTGTAATGAGTCGAGGCCACATTCACTTCAGCTTTTCACTTGTATTGGCAGATTCCTGGCATGGGTAATAGAGGCCAATAAGAAAGTGTCAGCCTGGGCTTACGGCAGTCTCACTGGATTAGGGAGACAGATGCTATAGTTTGAGGCTACCAAGGTGATTGGGACTTGAGTTGAGAAAAACCACAGAGGAGTGAGCTCAAACTTATGAATAATGTCCCTTCAAGGCATGTGCTGACTCCCAAACTGTGCAGGGTAAAATGCAGAGAAACTAAGTATAAAGGAATACTTTGGATGTTAAATAGCAGAGCAGAGATTTTGACAGCTTTGGAGAACTTGAGAGACAGAGATGAAAATTTAAAAACCACCAAGGTGCTAGAGCCTAAGTAAACACTTCAGAATTTTAGAGGAGAATCTAAGAATGCTACTTCTTAATAATCAAGGGCTATGTTTTAAGAGTTAGAACAAACTGGAAATCAATAAGCTAACAAAGTCTGAAACCCAGCATTGACTTGAGTAATGTGATCAATCCATACCTTGTATAACTGGAGCATATTAAATCCTTTCTGGAAAAAGGATAACTTCATAGAGTCTTTGTAAATTTTCACACATGACATTTAGCATCCGATTTAAAAATTACCAACTGTGTGAAAAACAGGACCAAATGGAAATACTAAAAGGAGAAGTTACAAGAACTAAAACAAATTTTAAGATGGGTTAATAGTATATTAGGCACATCAGAAAGAAGAATAGTGAACTAAGGGAGAAGTAGAAAATATCCAAATTTAAGTATAAAGTTTAAAAGGGATGAAAAATACAGAAGAGAAAATAAGAATTATATGGAACAGCATTTAAAAGTTTGATGTACCAATCATTGGAGTCCCAGAAGAATAGGAAAGCATGAATGGAAGAAAAGCAACATTTTGAATCTATTGGCAACTAATTTTACAAAACTGATGAAAGACAGCAAGTCATGAATTCAAAAAACTCCATAAACCACATGCAGGATAAATACAAGGAAGCTACACCTAGAGTATCATAGTGGGACATCTAAGACACAATGATTAAAAGAAAATATTGAAAGTAGTAGAAAAGGGGTGCCTGGGTGGCTCAGTGGGTTGAGCCTCTGCCTTCAGCTCGGGTCATGTTCTCAAGGTCCTGGTCCGCATTGGGCTCTCTGCTCAGCAGGGAGCCTGCTTCCCCCTCTCTCTGCCTGCCTCTCTGCCTATTTGTGATCTCTCTCTCTCTCTGTGTCAAATAAATAAATAAAATATTAAAAAAAAGAAAGTAGAAGAAAAATATATATGTAAGTATTAAATATAAATATGTATTATATATACATAACTTTCAAAGGAGCAGACTTCATCGGATTGCTGACTTTTTAATAGAAACCATGGAATACAGAAGACAATGGAATAACATCTTTAAACTTTGCAGGAAAAATATTAACATAGGAAACAGTAAATGAGTAAATCTAAATACAAATAATAGTGAGTAATGCACCATGGACTTTAAAATAGCTATAGGATTAACACATAACACACAAAAATAATATTCAAGAAATTGTAAATGTACAAACTTAAAATAGACTGCAATGAACAAAAAAAGAATCTTGGAATCTCTTGTTTTAGGGTAACCAACAAAATAATAAATGTATCACTAACAATCCAATAGACAGGTCAAATGGAATAATAAACACTTGATTAATCTAAAAGAAGATGGTACAATATGAAATATATAGTAAGAAGGTACATTTAAATACAAATACATCAATAATTACACTTAAGTAGTTGGATTAATTCTGTCTAATTTGACCATCTTTGTGATTTAAGTAGAGTAAGACAATAACCAATCATATGCTGCTCATAAAAGACATACCTTAGGGGCGCCTGGGTGGCTCAGTGGGTTAAAGCCTTTGCCTTCGGCTCAGGTCATGATCCCAGGGTCCTGGGATCGAGCCCTGCATCGGGCTCTCTGCTCAGCGGGGAGCCTGCTTCCCCCTCTCTCTCTGCCTGCCTCTCTGCCTACTTGTGATCTCTCTCTGTCAAATAAATAAAAAATCTAAAAAAAAAAAAAAGATATACCTTAAATATAAGGACTATTAAAGGTTGAAAATAATAATATGAAAAATATAACAGGAAATGATAACCAAAGGAAGACAGTGTAGCTAAACTGATATCAGGCAAAGCAAACTCTAAGGCAAAAGGTATTACTGTAGAAAAATAGTTTTTCATAATAAGGAATCAATAGGAATATAAGCTTACATTTAAATGTATCTAATAGCATAGTCTTAAAATATGTAAGTTATTATAAAATATATTCTAATTTTCCCTGTGATTTTTTTTGAACATTTGGTGCTCACAAGTGTTTTGCTTAATTTCCACATATTTGTAAATTTCTTAAATTTTTTCATGTTACTGATTTTTTTGGTATTGATTTATTGAAGTACTTGACATACAATGTTACCTTCTGTTATTGATTTTTTAAAAATATGTGTTTATTTATTTTAGAGGGAGGGGCAGAGGGATAGGGAGAAAGAATTCTAGAGCATACTCCCTGCTGAGTACAGAGCCTAGTATGGGGCTAGATCCAAGGACTCTGAGATCATGACCTGAACTGAAATCAAGAGTCAACTGCTTAATTAACTGAGCCACCCAAGTGCCCCTGTTATTGATTTTTAATATCAATCCATTGATTATATTCTATAATTTCAGTTATTTTACATTCATTGCAGCTAGTTTTATGGCCTAACATATGGTCAATCCTGCAGAATTATTCCATGTGCTCGTGAGAAGAATGTGAATTCTTCTGTTTTTGGGTAGTGTTCTATAGATGTTTGTTAGGGCTTGTAGTGTAGTTGACTTGTAGTGTAGTTACACTTTTCTATTTTCTTCTTGGTTTTCTCCTTTTTGTAATATCCATTATTAAAAGTGGGGTATGGAGATCTCAAACTAGTATTTTTCAATTGTCCATTTTTTCAATTCTGTAAGCTTTTACTTTGCATACTTTGGAGATCTGGTGCTAGATGCATGAGTATTTATAATAGATATGCCATCCTGATGAACTGACTCACTTTTTATTATAAAATGTCTTCTTTGACTCTAGTCATCAGTTTGATCATAGAGTCTATTTTGTTTAAAACTAGTGCCATTCTAAGTCTCTTTTCATTACTAGGTCTCTGATAACAGTAACCAAAGAGATTTTTTTCCCCATTCTTTTACTTTCAGCCTCTTTGTTTCTTGACTCGAATGTGTGTCTTTTATAGCCAGCATATAGATGGGTCATTTTTTCAAAATACATCTTGCCAATCTCCCTCTTTTGATTCAAGTGCTTAATCCATTCACATTCAACATAATTACTGGTAAGGTAGGATTTACTTTATCATTTTGTTATTTATGTTCTGTGTCTTATGTCTTTTTCTTTCTCAGTCACTGCCTTCTTTTGTGTTAGGTGTTTTCTAGGGTACTATTTTAATTCCCTTGTTGTTTCTTCTATTATATGATTGGAATTAATTTTCTTAGTGGTTTCCATGGGAATTACAATTAGCATGCTAACTTAAAACAATCTACTTCAGATTAATACCAGCTTAATTATAATAATGTACAAAATTATTAGTCCCTTTAGTGTACATTAATGTACAAAATTATTTAGTTAGTTAGTTCCTTTCTGCTCCCCATTTTTGGTGCTATTATTGTCATACAAGTTATTTTTTTATATATTAAAGCTCATCAACAAAGCTTCATAATTTATGCACATATCTTTTAATTCATATAAAAGAGGAAAAATGTTATAAACTAAAATGCATTTTTACTCTTTGTCTTTTGACAGTAGGACTATCATTTATCTATGTGAAAGAATAGATCTCAGGATGCCTGGATGGCTCAGTCAGTTAAGTGACCAACTCTTGATTTCGGCTCAGATCACAATCTCAGGGTTGTGAGATTGAGCTCTGGGCCAGGCTCTGTACTCAGTGCAGAGTTTGCTTGTCCCTCTCCCTCTGCTCCTCCTCTGCCCCACTCATATGCTCTCTCTCAAATAAATAAATAATTTTTTTTTAAAGAATAGATCTCTTTATGCTCACAATACTTTGGATTTGTTGTGCTTCCTGGATCTATAGATTAATGTTTTACGTCAAACTTGGAAAATATCTGGCTGTTATTTTTTCAAATATTCTTTCTGTCTCCTCTTGTTTTCCTTCTGAGATTCCCATCATGCATATATTGGTACTTTTCATGGTGTTCTGTGGATCTGTGAGGATGTGTTCATTGTTTTTTCATTTTAAAAAAATTCTCTTTCTCAAACTGGACATTCTCTATTGACCCATCTTCATGTTTGCCAATTCTACTTTTGCTAGCTCAAAAATAGTCTTGAGCCGTTCTATGGAATTTTTTATTTTGGTGACTGTACTTTTCAATTCCAAATTTATATTTGGGAGATTAATATATATCTCCCAAACTTTTTGTTGATATTCTCTATTTGATGAATCATCTTTGTCTTTAATTCCTTAGCTCTGATTTTGTTTAATCATTTGAACATATTTATAGTAGATGATTTTAATTTTTTGTCTGAGAGTCCTCAGGGGTAGGACCTATTAACTGCTATTTACCCCTGTGTATGGGCCATAACTTCCTGTGTCTTAGAAAATCTTGTAATTATTTTTTGTTGTCAAAAACTAGAATTTTATTCAATACAATGTGGTACCTTCATACCCCAGGACTTATTATAGTTGCTATTTGTCTTTGCTATTTTTTTGTTTAGAGACTTTCCTGGATTAATTCTATAAAATTTGTATTTTTTTTTTTTATATATATATAGCCCTTGAAGTCTCTGCTTGGTGAGATTAGTGGTCAGATAACAATTGCAGGATGATTTTTTTTTAAAAGCCTTGAAACAATAAATGTACAAGATTTTGCCAAGAGATTCTGTGTGTTTTTGTGCTAGGTTATGCCTTCAATGCTCTGGCATCTTATAAGTGTCTTAACCTTCACTTCCTGTTTGCACAGGGCCTCAGGCCTTAGACATGAGAAAATATCGACTCTTGTCTTTTGTGAGGTAGTCACACAATACTGCACAAGCATGTGGCCTTCTAGATCCCCAGAACTATTTTGGAGCTTTTCAAAACCCACTATGTGTATCTCATCTCCAGATACCCCTTTTAACTTTTGGCAAGTCTCTTATATTTGTCAAGCAGTCTTCTCTTCTCTCCTCTTTACTTTTCTCCTTCCTTCCTTCCTTCCTTCCTTCCTTCCTTCCTTCCTTCCTTCTTTTGTTAAGTGCTATTTCTGTTTTATGTAGCCACAATGTTAACAATTACCACTGAATGTTTTTGACAATGCCTTCGGGATAGAGACCTCGTCACTAAACAAATTCTGGTTCAGATCAAATAAAAGGCAAGTCTTATGAATGGGGCTCTTCCAGGGAGTTGCCAGATAGGTCAAATAGTGACAATTGGCTTGGGATTTGGGGGATCTCCAAACTGATTCTACCCCCTTTAGTGTCTACTATGGTGGTTCTCATAGCTACTATGATGTAAGGCTGCTGATTTTCAGGGCTACCCTCGATCTGAGGAGAGAGTAACCAGACAGGGCAAATTAAAATGCCACAAAGCTCATTGTTTTTACCAAAATTCAGTAGTTTTTCTTGAATAAATGCTCTTTAGATTACTGCAAGTCTTGGTTTTATTTCTAGAGGTCTGAAAAAGTAAATTTTGACAATTTTTAGGATTGTTCTCATTGCTTTTATAGAAGAGAATCAGAGGCCCTTATTCTGCCATTCCAGAAGTGCTTTTGTTTTGAGATTTTGCTGAAGTGCAGTAGTATAAAGGAATAAGATATAATGAATAATGTTTCATGTAACCACATTGATGAATCTCCCAGAAATGACATTGAGCCAAAGAAGCCACGTATGAAGAGTACATATTGTTTGGTTTTACTTATGCGACCTTCCAAAAACAGTTAAAACAAGTCTATAGTGATGAAAATGAGAATATTAGTTATCTTTGGGATGGTTAACTGAAATAGGACATGCAAGAACATTGTAGGATGTTGCTAGTTTTCTAGATCTTGACCTGGGTGGGGGTTCCCCGGTATATTCATTTACTAAAATTCTTTGAGCAATACATGATGTGAATTTTATTGTATGAATGTATGCCCTCATTAAAAAAAAACTTTAAAAACAAAAGTAAATGGTTAACCTCAGGCCCTTCTTTAATTCTTGGATATAGATTCCCTTTCAGAATGTTATGCAAGGAGTAAAAGTTCTCATATTTGTGGTTAAGAGAGTTATACTATAGGAATGATTTATTTCTAATATTGTTATTAGTGCTGATAACAAAAGCATATATGTCTGTACATCTCTGATTTTTTTAAATTAACATTTAATATTTGCCCCAGGGGTACAGGTCTGTGAATTGTCGGGCTTACACACTTTACAGCACTCACCATAGCACATACCCTCCCCAATGTCCATAACCCAACCACCTTTTTCATACCCCCCTTACCGCCACAACTCTCAGTTTGTTTTGTGAGATTAAAAGTCAATTATGGTTTGTCTCCCTCCTCATCTCATCTTGTTCTCTTTTTCCTTCCCTACCCCCTAAACCCCCCACTTTGCCTCTGAAATTCCTCATATCAGGGAGATCATATGATAATTGTTTTTCTCTGATTGACTTATTTTGCTCAGCATAATACCCTCCAGTTCCATCCATGTCATTGCAAATGGCAAGATTTCATTCTTTTGATGGCTGCATAGTATTCCATTGTATATACAGACTACATCTTTTTTATCCATTCATCTGTTCATGGAAATCTAGGTTCTTTCCACAGTTTGGCTATTGTGAACATTGATGCTACAAACATTCAGGTGCATGTACCCCTTCAGATTACTCCATTTGTATCTTCATGGTAAATACCCAGTAGTGCAATTGCTGGGTCACAGGGTAGCTCTATTATCAATTTTTTGAGGAAACTCCATTCTGTTTTCCAGAGTGGTTGCGCCAGCTTGCATTCCCACCAACAGTGTAGGAGGGTTCCCTTTTCTCTGCATCTTCGCCAGCATCTCTCGTTTCCTGACTGGTTAATTTTAGCCATTCTGACTGGTGTGAGATGGCATCTCATTGTGGTTTTGATTTGTATTTACCCGATGCTGAGTGATGTGGGGCACTTTTCATGTGTCTCTTGGCCATCTGGATGTCTTCTTTGTAGAAATGTCTGTTCATGTCTTCTGCCCACTTCTTCATTGGATTCTTTGTTCTTTGGATGTTCACTTTGATAAGTTCTTTATAGACTTTGCCTACTGATAAGTCATTTGCAAATATCTTCTACCATTCTGTCGGTTTTCTTCTGGCTTTGTTGACTGTTTCCTTTGCTGTACAAAAGCTTTTGATCTTGGTGAAATCCCAATAGTTCATTTTTGCCCTCGCTTCCCTTGCCTTTGGCGATGTTCCTAGGAAGAAGTTTCTGTGGCTGAGGTCGAAGAGGTTGCTGTCTGTGTTGTCCTCAAGGATTTTGATGGATTCCTGTCTCACGTTGAGGTCCTTCATCCATTTTAAGTCTATTGTTGGGTGTGGTGTAAGGAAATGGTCCAGTTTCATTCTTCTGCATGTGGCTGTCCAATTTTCCCAACACCATTTGTTGAAGAGCCTGTCTTTTTTCCATTGGACATTCTTTCCTCCTTTGTCGAAGATTACTTGACCATAGTAGTTGAGGGTCCATTTCTGGGCTCTGCATTCTGTTCCATTGATCTATGTGTCTGTTTTTGTGCCAGGACCATACTGTCTTGATGATTGCAGCTTTGTAATAGAGCTTGAAATCTGGAATTGTGATGCCACCAGCTTTGGCTTTCTTTTTCAACATTCTTCTGGCTATTCAGAATCTTTTCTGGTTCCACATAAATTTTACGATTATTTGTTCCACTTCTTTGAAAAAAATGGATGGTATTTTGATATGGATTGCGTTAACTGTGTAGATTGCTTTAGTTAGCATAGACATTTTCACAATATTTGTTCTTCCCATCCATGAGCGTGGAACATTTTTCCATTTCTTCGTGTCTTCCTCAATTTCTTTCCCGGGTACTTTATACTTTTCTGAGTACAGATTCTTTGCCTCTTTGGCTAGGTTTATTCCAAGGTATCTTATGGTTTTGGGTGCAATTGTAGATGGGATCAACTCCTTAATTTCTCTTCTTTCTGTCTTGCTGTTGGTGTATAGAAATGCAACTGATTTCTGTGCATTGATTTTATATCCTGTCAGTTCACTGAATTCCTGTATGAGTTCTAGCAGTTTTGGAGTGGAGTCTCCTGGGTTTTCCATATCATCTGCAAAGAGTGAGAGTTTGGCTTCTTTGCCGATTTGGATGCCTTTATTTCTTTTTGTTGTCTGATTGCTGAGGCTAGGACGTCTCATTCTATGTTGAATAGCAGTGGTGATAGTGGACATCCCTGCTGTGTTCCTGACCTCAGCGGAAAAGCTCTCAGATTTTCCCCATTGAGAATGATATTCACTGTGGGCTTTACAGAGATGGCTTTGATGATATTGAGGAATATACCCTCTGTCCCAACACTGTGAAGACTTTTGATGAAAAAAGAATGCTCGACTTTGTCAAATGCTTTTTCAGCATCTATTGAGAGTATCATGTGGTTCTTGTTCTTTCTTTTATTAATGTATTGTATTGCATTGATTGATTTGTGGATGTTGAGCCAACCTTGCAGCCCAGGAATAAATCCCACTTGGTCGTGGTGAGTAATCCTTTCAATGTACTGTTGGATCCTGTTGGCTAGCATTTTGGTGAGAATTTTCGCATCTGTGTTCATCAAGGATATTGGTCTGTAATTCTCCTTTTTGGTGGGGTCTTTGTCTGGTTTTGGGATCAAGGTAATGCTGGCTTCATAAAATGAGTTTGGAAGTTTTCCTTCCATTTCTATTTTTTGGAACAGTTTCAAGAGAATAGGTATTAATTCTTCTTTCTGTGTTTGGTAGAATTCCCCTGGGAAGCCGTCTGGCCCTGGGCTCTTGTTTGTTGGGAGATTTTTGATGACTGCTTCAATCTCCTTACTGGTTATGGGTCTGTTCAAGTTTTCTATTCCCCCCTGGTTCAGTTTTGGTAGTTTATGCATCTCTAGTAACGCATCCATTTTTCCAGATTGTCAAATTTGCTGGCATGTAGTTGCTTATAATATGTTCTTATAATTGTTTGTATTTCTTTGGTGTTGGTTGTGATCTCTCCTCTTTCATTCATGATTTTATTAATTTGGGTCCTTTCTCTTTTGTTTTTGATAAATCCTTGCAGGGCTTTATCAATCTTATTAATTCTTTCAAAGAGCCATATCCTGGTTTTGTTGATCTGTTCTACTGTTCTTTTGCTTTCTATTTCATTGATTTCTGCTCTTTATTATTTCTTTTCTCCTGCTGGCTTTAGGCTTTCTTTGCTATTCTTTATCCAGCTCCCTTAGGTGTAGGGTTAGGTTGCGTGCTTGAGACCTACCTTGTTTCTTGAGAAAGGCTTGTATTGCTCTATCCTTTCCTCTCAGGACTGCCTTTGCTGTGTCCCAAAGATTCTGAACAGTTGTATGTTCATTTCCATTTGTTTCCATGAATTCTTTCAATTCTTCATTAATTTCCTGGTTGACCCATTCATTCTTTAGTAGGATGCTCTTTAGCCTCCGTATATTTGAGTTCTTTCCAACTTTCCTGGAAGTTGATTGGAAAGTGATTGAGTTCTAACTTCAGAGCATTGTGGTCTGAAAATATGCAGGGAACGATACCAGTCTTTTGGTACTGGCTGAGACCTGATTTGTGACCGAGTATGTAATCTATTCTGGAGAATGTTCCATGCTCACTAGAGAAGAATGTGTATTCTGTTGCTGTGGGATGGAATGTTCTGAATATATCTGTGATATCTATCTAGTCCAGTGTGTAATTTAAGGCCTTTATGTCTTTGTTGATCTTTTGCTTGGATGATCTGTCCATTTCAGTGAGGAAGTGTTAAAGTCCCCTACTCTTACTTTATTATTGTCGATGTGTTTCTTTGATTTTGTTATTAACCAGTTTATATAGTTAGCTGCTCCCATGTTAGGGTCATAGATATTTAAAATTGTTAGATCTTCTTGTTGGACAGACCCTTTGAATATGGTATAATGTCCTTCCTCATCTCTTATTATAGTCTTTGGCTTAAAATCCAATTTATCTGATATAAGGATTTCCACCCCAGTGTTCTTTTGATGTCTATTAGCATGGTAAATTTTTTTCCACCCCCTCACTTTAAATCTGGAGGTGTCTTTGGGTCTAAAATGAGTTTCTTGTAGACAACATATTGGTGGGTTTTGTTTTTTTATCCATTCTGATATCCTATGTCTTTTGATTGGGGCATTTAGCCCATTTACATTCAGGGCAACTATTAAAAGATATGAATTTAATGCCATTGTATTGCCTGTAAGGTGACTGTTACTGTATATTGTCTCTGTTCCTTTCTTGTCTGCTGCTTTTAGGCTCTCTCTTTGCTTAGAGGACCCTTTTCAATATTTCCTGTAGGGCTGGTTTGATGTTTGCAAATTCTTTTAATTTTCGTTTTTCCTGGAAGCTTTTTATCTCTCCATCTATTTTCAATGACAGCCTAGCTGGATATAGTATTCTTGGCTGCACATTTTTCTCATTTAGTGCTCTGAATATATCATGCCAGTGCTTTCTGGCCTGCCAGGTCTTTGTGGATAAGTCTGCTGCCAATCTAATATTTCTACCATTGTATGTTACAGACTTCTTATCCTGAGCTGCTTTCAGGATTTTCTCTTTGTCACTAAGACTTATAAGTTTTACTATTAGATAACAGGGTGTAGACCTATTTTTATTGATTTTGATGGGGGTTCTCTGTGCCTCCTGGATTTGAATGCTTGTTCCCTTTGCCATATGAGGGAAATTATTATAATTCGCTCCAATTTACCTTCTGCCCCCCTCTCTCTTTCTCCTTCTTATGGAATCCCAATTATTCTAACATTGTTTTGTCTTATGGTATCACTTATCTCTCGAATTCTTCCCTTGTGGTCCAGTAGTTGTTTGTCTCTCTTTTGCTCAGCATCTTTATTATCTGGCATTTAGTCTTCTATATCACTAATTTCCTCTTCTGCATCAGTTATCTTAGCAGTAAGAATCTCCATTTCTTATTGCACCTCATTAATAGGTTTTTTCATTTCAGTTTGGTTAAATTTTAGTTCTTTTATTTCTCCAGAAAGGGATTTTATTTCTCCAGAAAGGGATGCTCTAATATCTTCCATGACTTTTTTGAGCCCAGCTAACACCTTGAGATTCATCAGAACTCTAGTTCTGACATATTACCAATGTCCATGATGGTTAGGTCCCTAAGCATCGGTACTGCCTTTTGGTCTTTGTGTGTGTGTGTGTGTGTGTGTGTGTGTGTGTGTGTGGTGAGTTTTTCTGCCTTGCCATTTTATCCAGATAAGAATACATGAAGGAGAGAATAAAATACTAAAAGAGTGGCATAGATCCAGAAAAATGTATGCTAACCAAATCAGAAGGGAACCCAAATTGGGGGGGGAAAGGAAAGGGGGAAAAAGAAATTTAAAAAAAATTTTAAAAAATATATATATACATACATTAGACTGGTGAATAGAACAGAGGCACCCACTTGATTTTGGGTGTATTTTGGGCCCTTAAAAGAAACTACATCCCAAAATTTTAAAAAATATATATATACAAAAATAAGCGTAAACATGATGAAGGGATGGAATATGATTGTAAAGATGAAAATTTTAAAAAATTCTAAAAAAGGAATTGATAAGATAATTTGGTTGGAAAAGGAAGGAAAAGAAAGTGGACAGAATTTGCTCAGGCTGGAGACAAGAATAAAGCCCTGTGCTAGATTTAGGGTGTATTTTGATCTACTAGAAGAAATTGTATCCCAAAATTTTTTAGAAGAAATAACCCTATATGTATATAAAAAATAAGTTAGATACAATGAAGGATAAAATATGACTATAATAATAAAAAAGTTTTTTTAAAGAAAGGTATTGTTAAGATAAACTAGTTAAAAAAATGTTAAAAGAGGAAAGAGGAAAAGTTTAAAAAATAAGAATAAGAAAAAATAAAATTAAAAAAATTTAATTAACTTTGCAAGACTAAACGATCATGGGTAGAAAGCCATGAATTCCATGCTTTGCTTTCTCCTCCTCTGGAATTCTGCTGTTTTTCTTGACCAGTGAGCTTGGTCTTTGGTGGATGTCCTTGCTGATCTTCTGGAGGAGGGGCCTGGTGTAGTGATTCTCAAATGTCTTTTCCTGAAGTGGAATTGCACCACCCTTGCCAGGGGACAGGCTAAGTAATCTGCTTGGGTCCCCTCTGGGGAGCCTTTGTTCCCTGAATGCTTTCTGTAGAGCTCTGGAAGATGGGAATGAAAATGGTAGCTTCCCAATCTCCGGCCAGGAGGAGTAGAGACCTTGGGTCCCCACTCCTCAGTGCGCCCTTGGAGAAAAGTGGTCAATCACTCCTGGCTCCCTGGTCTCTGGCCACACTCCAAGCTCACCTGGCCTGTGACCAAGCATTTCTGTCTCTGGCACACAGCCCTTTTTGGAGTCTCCAAACTCAGCAGATTTCTGCCGCCCTGCTCTTCCAGTGGAGAAAGGTGGGTGTCCCTGGATCTGCCATTTCTGGGGTCCCTGCTCGAAGAGCAGTGGTCCGACTGTGCCATGGATCACAGTTTAAGGTAACCCAGAGCTGAAAGCTCACTCCTTGGCTCCATCTCTGTAGTTGGCTTCCCTGCTCTGAGATGTGAGCTCTGCCACACTCAGACACCCCTGATATTTCTGTGACCCTGTGGGTCCAGAGACCATGCTGTCCCCACAAGGGCACCCCCGCTTAGCCTCTGGAGCAATGTTCCTCAGTGGAGCAGACTTCTAAAAGTTTGGATTTTGTGCTCCATTGCTCCACCAGTTGCCAGGAGCTGGCCCCTTCCCCCATGGTCTATCTTTCCATCACTTTGGTTTCACTTCATCACCCCTCCTACCTTTCAGAAAGTGGTCAATTTCCTGTTTCTAGAATTGCTGCTCTTCTTCTCTTCCATCTCCTGTTGGGTTTGTAGGTGTTCAGAATGGTTTGATAACTATCTAGCTGAACTCCTGCGACCTGATGTCATCTCAGTCTGCTACTCCTCCACCATCTTACATCTCTGATTCTTAAACTACTCGCGTGCATTATCTTGTCATCTGTAGTAAGCTATTGAAGTTTGGAGGTCAAGTGCTATATTTACCAAATGAGGAGACTTAGATGTAGAATCAGAATTTGTGAATAAAGGAGTCAGGATTGATACTCGATGTGTCTAACTCTTAGATTATTATGCTTCTTTATCACTCAGTCTTTAGAATATTGCTAGCCACCAACTTATCAACACTAGATGTGTGCCCATGGTTTTAGAATTCTCTAAAATTCTCTTAAAGATTTCCTTTTTTTAAAGATTTTATTTATTTATTTGACAGAGATTACAAGTAGGCAGAGACGCAGGCAGAGAGAGGAGGAAGCAGGCTTTCTGCTGAGCAGAGAACTAGATGCGGGGCTTGATCCCAGGATCCTGAGATCATGACCCAAGTGAAAGGCAGAGGCTTAACCCACTAAGCCACCCAGGCACCCCTTTTAAAGCATTCTTAAAGGATGATATTAATTCTTAAATTTATAGGCAATCACAAGATTCTAGAACTAGACAGAATTTTGAACTTCCTCTTTTAAATCTCTTTGTGAGATACAAGAGTATTTATTATGCAATTTAAACATATTTTTAAAAAGATTTATTTATTTATTTGAGAGAGAGAGAGAGAGGAGGTGGGGGGAGGGACAGAGGGAGAGAATCTTTGAGCAGACTCCCTGCTGAGCATGAAGCCTGATGTGGTGCGGGATCCCATGATCCATGAGATCACCACCTGATCCAAAACTAGAGTCCGACACTCAGCCAACTGAGCCATGTAGGTGCCCCAAACATATCTTTTGATGAGATTTCACAATGCTCACTTATTATATATCACATACTTTTTATGATAAGGAGCTCATCCCATTGTTTTGCTAAGTTTCTATTTCTGTTGCCTGCTTTTTCCCTGACTTCTACTCAAATACAGAATAACTGATCATAGTCTGATTCCTTTCTAAATATCTGAGGAATGTTAAAAGCTATCCTCACGTTGGTGATCTTTTCCCTACTTCATTTAGGCTTTCTTCCTATTATTTACTAAACATTTGCATATTAGTTGAATTTCTTCCTATCAGAAAAGATCCTTGTCTTGTCATTTCCTCTGTGCTATGAAGCTTTATCCTAGAAAACAGTGCTCTGATTAAGTCCTGGTCAATGTTAATGTAAAGGTTTTTATTTTTTCTGATATATGATGATTAATATATAATATTCTGCCATGTTTATGTAAATTTCTAACATCTATTTCTTTTATTTAGGTGATTTAATCTGCATTTGTTCCCTGAATTAAAGGTCATTAGATTTGTGAAGATGACTTTGAATTCAATTGTGTTTTCTTAAGAAATAGGCATGCCAATTAACTTTTTATGTATCTTTTATTAGTTTAATAAGTATACTCTCAACATAAATCCTGGGATCACAAATGGAATAATAAATAAAGCAGGACCCACAAAGCTGCTATGTATTTGTGAATAGCTATTAGAAAGCCTTAATTTGCTTTTCAGGAAAATGAAGAATAGCATACAAGTGAGAAAGTGCTATTTATAAAGAGAATAAGGGGCTTGGAGAATTTATTTATGCTTTTGCAATTAAGTTCAAATCGCTGAAGAAATGCCACTCCAGACCCCAAACAGAAAGCTACTTTAGCTGGATTTTCTCTGCCCCTCATCTTGAGCAAAATACTTAACTTCTCAACCACTTAAATATATAAGGGGGTGGTGGCAATTTTTCCTTCAAATATTTCTCTGTAACCTGTACAGTCCCCCTAGCCCTCGCCCCCTGGAGCTCACCTTTCCCATGATATCCACCAAAATACAGTACACAGAATCTGTTTGGTCCCACAACTTATACTATTATCTACTTGGGCAATTTTAGGAAAAGCTGTAGATAGATGAGGTGAGTTACTGGGGTACATTGCTTTGTTAGCTTAGTACAGCCTGAAAACAGTAACCCTTCTCTTGTATACTAGCTCGCTTTCATTTGCTGCTCTCTCCTTGAGTCCAAACCCTTGAAGTCACTACCTTTCATCCTAGTTCAGTCTGCTTCTATTCTCAAATTGAGGACAGATAAATCAATCCTTCCTTTCTTCCTTCCTTCCTCTCTCTCTCTCTTTTTTTCTTTCCTTTCCTTTCCTTTCCTTTCCTTTCCTTTCCTTTCCTTTCCTTTCCTTTCCTTTCCTTTCCTTTTTCAACTTTATCCTTGAAGGTAGTGTCCTTTTCTGCCTGGATCAGTTTAGGCTTAAAACTGCTGTTCTTATAGGCATCTGAGAATTCAGTCTGTGCAGGGACATTAGGATTGAACTCACAGAAAGCCCATGATCAAGCTTCTTCCTTTAATTCTGGACACACAATAATATGCAGAGATTGCGTATCATTATCATTGCATAACCCTTCTTGGGTTTGTTTTTTTTTTTTTTTTTTTTTTCCTTCTCTCCTCATGTTCTTTACCATTTGGACCCAGAGTTTCTTTAAAACCTTATTTCCTTGTAACACCGGTGTGCAGTCCATACCCTGTTCCTCCTTCCTTCCTCCCTTGTTTATATAACAAGATCACCAATCCACCTCAGTAGCCCCCAGTTTCCAGCATTCAGGGATACCACCAATATACTAACATCTCTCTACTTTTCTAATCATATTATTAAATACAGAAGAATAATAGCACATTTTACTTCAATTATATGTTCATCTCTGTCTCTGGACACATCCAATTTGGGGGATGAGGCTAAGGATAATTTACAGGATATCTGAAAAGATGCACCACAGCAAAAGAAATTGAGAATATACTTTAATGTTTACTTATTTTAATTTTTTGTTGTGGAAAATGTTCAAAATATACCAAAGTAGAGGCATATTATATTGAACTCTCACCCAATTATCATAGTCTGTTTATGTTATTTTTAAATGAAAATTTTTGGTCACTATATTGTATTAACATTGCTTTCTTAAGAATTATTTTTCCTTGGGCTGCCTGGGTGGCTCAGTGGGTTAAGCCTCTGCCTTCAGCTCAGGTCATGATCTCAGGGTCCTGGGATCGAGACCCACATCAGGCTCTCTGCTAGGCAGGGAATCTGCTTCCTCCTCTCTCTCTCTCAACTTGTGATCTCTCTCTCTGTCAAATAAATAAAATCTTTAAAAAAAAAAAAAGAATTATTTTTCCTCATGACCAATCTGCTCTTTATCCTAAATCCAGTCCTGAAACCAAATTAAACACAGTTAAAAAAAAAAAAAGGGCTAGAAAAAGAAAAAGGAACAAATTGAATACAGTTCTTTTTTTTTTTTTTTTAAAGATTTTATTTATTTATTTGACAGAGATCACAAGTAGGCAGAGAGGCAGGCAGAGAGAGAGAGGAAGGGAAGCAGGCTCCTTGCCGAGCAGAGAGCCCAATGCGGGGCTCGATCCCAGGACCCTGAGATCATGACCTGAGCCAAAGGCAGAGGCTTAACCCACTGAGCCACCCAGGCGCCCCTGAATACAGTTCTTTTAATTCCAGGAATATCTCTTCCATATTATCTTTATCATATAAGACAAGTTGCAACATGAAATGTCTTATAAATTCTCAATGGCTGAAGGGAATTTTAGCTTATTGGAGTTACTTTTCTTTCACTACACTGTTGTTGTCATAGGTACTTACCTTGTATTCTTCAGTGAAACCCCTGGACAAAGATTGAGTCAGTTTCAGTCTAGGCAGGTTTTATCTAGGCTGGGGATATTTGCGGCATCTGCAGGAAGAGAAGAAACTTTCAAAGAACTAAATAATGAGGTCTAGATTATACCACTTCCAAGCAACTGAATAACTTGACAAAGTTACAAGTAAGAGTAGTGGTTGTTTTTCTGGGTGAGGTGAATCAAATGGCTAAGTGGGAACATGCTAAGAGGATAGTTTCTTCATATCTTTATTGATATCCTGAATAAAAGAGTCAGAGCATATTGTGAGACTCACAGGAACTGAATTAGGTGGTTTGCTCATATACTAGAACAGAGAGAGAAATGACTTGAAAGGTGATAAAATGTTAGTCTGAAAACAAAGTGTGAAATCAGAGGTGACGAATACAAGGTGAGGTTTAACTTCATAGAAATTCCCATGAATTCAGGTTGAAAGATAATTCTTCCACTATACTTTTCATTTGACAGACTTGTACTAAAACAATGCATACATCTGTATCAGAAAACTTTCAGATTTTATTGACAAAATTAAGGAGTTTCAAAGATTTGTGGCAAAATCAACAAAAGTAGAGAAAAATTCAGCTTACAAAATAAAATTTAAAATGCATGAAGTGCATAATGAAGAATGCTATGGTCTGAATATATGTATGCCCCCCAAATTCATGTCTTGAAATCCTACCCCCATGCAAAGATGGTAGTAATAGGAGGTGGGGTCTTTGGGAGCTGATTAGGTTATGAGGGTGTAGCACTCATGAATGAAATTAGTGCCCTTATAAAAGAGGTTCCAGAGATATCCCAGCTCCTTCCACCATGTGAGGATACAATGAAAAGTCTGTGACCCGGAAAAGGGTCCTCACCCAACCATCTTGGCACTCTGATCTCAGACTTCTAGTCTCCAGAACTATGAGAAATAAGTTTCTGTTGTTGTTAACCCAGTCTGTAGTATTTTGTTAAAACAGCCAAATGTACTAAGACAAGGAAAAGACTGAATGGGGTGTGTGTGTGTGTGTGTGTGTGTGTGTGTGTGTGTGTTTGCTTAAAAAAGATTAAAAAGAACTTTATAGGAGGACACACTGTATTTGGGCCTAATTCCCTTTATCTTTCAATCAGGCAGCAAAAATAAGTGAAAAGGGTGTTTTCCTTGTTTCTCCTTCCAAAGTGTGGCTTTCATGGTGTACTTTTTTAATGAAAGAGTTCTCCAGCAATGAAAAAGATAGTATTTTATTTTATTTTATTTTTTGGGTCAATTTTGGTCCTTCTTTGCTCTATTTAAAAAATATATATATTATGTTCAATTAGCCAGCACATAGTACATCATTAATTGTTGTTGTAGTGTTCAATGATTCATTAGTTGTGTGTAACACTAAGTGGCATCACCACATGTGTCATCCTTAATACCCATCACCTGGTTACCCTATTCCCCCATGCCTCACTCTTCTGTAACCCTCAGTCTGTTTATGGGAGTCCAGAGTCATTCATGGTTTGTCTCCTTCTCTGATAGTCTTCATTGACTTCCCAATCTTCCCAGCAGCAAATGATTTGCTGGTTACTAGGGCTATAGAGGAGTTCCTCCAGGCAAGCACCAGCTTCCCACCTCCCTCACCCTAAAATGGCATATATTCACATAGTACAAACTTTTCAAAAATGTAAAAAGTCATACTGTGAAAAGCTGTGCTCTCATCCTGTCCACCGTTTAAGCAGTTCCTTTTACACACACACACACACACACACACACACACAGGGCCATAATTAATTCTTACATATTCTTGGCAGATTTCTTTATGCATTGACAAGAAAATATGAATATATAGTCTTATTCTTTCTCTTTTTATAAAAAGCACACAATATGCACTGTTTTATACATTTTTTTTGCATTGAACAACACATCCTGATGATTAATACTAGAGAGATTCCTCATTTTTTTAAACCACTGTGTCGTACTTCACTCTGTAAATGTTACTTGACTATTTAACTAGTCTCCTATTGATAGGTATATGAGTTGTTTCCAGTTTTTTAAGCAACACTGGCCTAGAAAAATTACACATAATGTCATTTCACATGTGGGCAAGTATATCTTCAAGATAAATTCCCAAAAGTGCAATGTATAAGCAGTTTTCATAAACCTTGCAAAATGTCTTCCCATCAGAGCTGTACCAATTTCAATTCTCCCTAATGTATGAGAAGGCTTGTCTTCCTACAAACAATAAAAATATGTTGTCAAGCTCTTAGAACATTACCAAACTGGAAAGGGATGTATCAGTGTAGCTTTAACAATATATTTCACTTACAACAAGTGGACTTGATCATCTATTTATATTTACAAGCCATTTTGATTTTTTCCATGACTTCAGTATATATTTGTATATATATATATATATATATATATATATACATATATATATATTTCTGCCTATTTTTCTAGTATGTGGTCGGTCTTTTACTGGTTTCTAGTAGCTTTTCATGTTAGAGAAGTTAGTATTTGTCTATGTCATAAGTTTCTCAGTTTGCCATTTATCTTCTGACTTGTTTATAGTTACGCATGTTGTTAAATTTATTTATTTTTTATTTCATGCATTCGAGATTTTGAGTTAAAAAGACCTTCTTCACTGAAATGTTACAAAGGAACTTCCTGTGCTTTCTTCTAATACTTATATGCTCTAATTATTTTGTACATACATCTTTGATTCAAGTAAAATTTATCCTAGTTTTACTAGATCACTAGAGTATGATATGGGGTATGAGTCCAACATCTTTCCCCCACACATTCTATCACCATTTATTGAAGTGTTCATCTTTTCCCCACTGATTTAAAATACTATCTTTTTCATCTGGTGAATTGCAGTATGCATTTGGAATTATTTCTAGACTTCGTATAATAGTCTGTTGGTCAGTCTAATCATGAACTAGTCCCATGCTGTTTGCAGTTTTCAGATTTTTACGTTTATGTTTTTATAAAACATATAGTGGTAATTCCCCCTCATGGACCTTACCCTCCCCTAGTTTTCCTTTCCATTTTTTGATAACTTTTCCATATAAGCTTTATAATCACTTTGCCTAGCTTCAAAAACCCACTATCAGTGTTTTTCTTTTTGGGATCCTGTTGAAATTATAAATTAACTCAAAAAGAGTTGACATCTTTTTGTTGTTAACTCTACCAACTAGATACATTTTCACTTGATACAAAATTTCTTGTGTGTTCTCCAGTAGGATTTTAAGACTTCTTATTAAGTTTATTCCTCACCTTTTATCTTCTTTTCCTTCTTAGATGAGTATTTTTTCCATTATATATTTATACTGGTTGTTGTGTTTCTTTTGTATATTAATTTTGTGCACCACTACTTTGCTAAATAGCTTTTCAGTTGAGTCTCTTGAGTTTTCCAGGTATATAATTATACCTGGCAGGAAGTTTCCTAATGGACACTGTGGAGGAGAAAAAATTTTGCTTTTCAGTTTAGTGGATGGAAGTTCCCTTTGATAAATCTCAAGAAGATACATTCTCGACTCTTGGGTGCTCTAGACGACACCAGGTAATGAATGCCCAGTGTTTGAAAACTATAGTATCATTTTACAGGGGATATACTGGAATGAGGATTGTTTTAAAACAAATAATTCATTCTTATCTTAATCTTAGTCATTATAATTGCTATCACATCTTAAATTTATAGAGAGCACTCTTTTTTTTTTTTTTTAATCACTAATACAAAGCTACCCATTCGTTACCACTTTTGTTATTACCAAGCATTTCAAAAATGCCTTTAATATCCATATATGGCTCATGGAGTTTAATACACTATGGTAAAGAAAAAAAAAATCCAGTTGCATGCAAGCAACTACCCATCAGTCTTGAAGTGGAATTTATATTTAAGTAGCTTAAATGAGTTGATTTGTGTTTATGATGGGCACAGCAAATCCTCCTTGCTGATTGCCAAACCCTCCTCAACTAACAATGATGATCTTTGTTGATCTTCAGGGTGTCTCATCTGTTTAGTTTGGCCTTTTATTTGACTTTCATTGACTTTACAGCCAAGCCTGTTTTCTTTGTTTGATATGTTAGCTCAAATATGTAGGTGAACTCAGCCGTTTAGTGATAGGCATACAATTTAAAAAAACAACACATACTGGATTTGATGACAGAATATAATTTTCCCATGCAAATGGAGAAGCAAATGTTTGACCAATGAGTACTATCTTGCTGTCTCTTAGATTTGTCCAGCTGCCTTTTGTTAGGAGACATAGACTTCTGGTTGCTGAATTTCTGCCAGCCCTTTTTCTTTATACAGTGCTCAACCTTACATTACAAAGAGACAATTTTAAATCTTCTTTAAGTACTTTCTAAGATATTAGCACCTTCCAGTACTAGTTTCTGAAGAGCTGCAGCTATCACCCAAGTCTTAGTACAGAGCTAGCCACTATAACATGAAGTTTGGTGTGTTGAAGAATCATCTCATTTGAGGTACATCACAAGTTGTGCTATGTTTCTAACTATTAGAAAAAAGTAAATATGCATATTGGGCAGTATGTCAAGGAATATAAAAGATGTGTAAGAGAGAAACCAAAGATTGTGAACATGTACATTTGTACCTCTTGGTACGGAAACCTTGATTTCACCTAGTAAATTCAACTTTATTGCCCTCCCTCTGGTATGGCTGAATCTCAATATTTTACTTCTCTTCTACAAAATTCTCTTTTAAAAAGCCAAAATACAAAATACTTCTAAAATCATAAAATTTTACATAAATTTCAGTTTTCTCTGAGGTTTTAATTCTGACATAAAAACCAGTGAAACTTCAGATCAAATAACATGAGGTATTGAAATCTTAAGGGACTTATTCTGTGTGTGTTGAGAGATGCTGGCAATTGGAATATTCTCATCAATAAGAGGTTTCTGTTGGCTCGAAATGTGAATTACTTATGTAAGTGTCCCTTTAGAACTTCTGTTTATGTGATAGAGATCTTAAGAGATACTAGAAAGACTCTTGTCTTCTTTTATAGACTTTCTGATTTGCTAACACGCTTGAAGTTTCAATATTCAAAAGTCATTCACATAACCTCTTTTTTGTATTGATGTGGTTTTGAAAAGTTTCAGATACTTACTCACGTTTCCTAAGAATGTTTCCTTGTTTCTGGGGTATACTCTGACATTTACCCTCTTTCTTTTTGTTTTCTGGATTATTTTTTGAACATAGCACATCTTTCAAAGAAAGAAGAAAAAGAAGAGGCAAAACCAATCCCTGGTTTATTCACATGACCAGCAGAATAGCAAAGAAAGGCTCCCTCCACCATTTGCTAACTGACCAACATAGAAGAATTCTTTACTTAAAAGGGCCCTAATTTTATTTCTGGAATTATTTGATTATCTCAGTTTTCTGATACAAATTGATGTCAAATCAATTAACAAGAACTCGGAACTGTCTCTTATCCTTGTGTCCAGTGGGAGTGTGGGGCACCTGGTAGATGACAGGGATAGGGTTGGAAAGGGATTTTTTTTTTTCATTTTAACAGTTTATGTAATAAGGTTGTATATAAGATTACTTTATTCCTTCATCTTTTCAGTTGTCACTTCTTTATATTTGCACTTTTCCTTTTCCACCTGGCAAGATTTGGTTTACATTCAAAGATATTCTTACTGTGTTTGTCCAGTTTTAGCCTAGTGATAAACACCTTGTAGGGCTGAGTACCCACATGGACAATCGTGTCATTGGCTTCTGCTGTTGTATATGTTCAATGTAGAGGACACTTTTTTAAAAAATTATTTTTATTAACATATAATGTGTTATTTGCCCCAGGAGTATGCATGTGTGAATCATCAGGCTTATACATTTCACAGCAATTCCCATAGCACATATCCTGCCCAATGTCCATAACCCAACCACCCTATCCTTACCTGCCCACAACCCAGCAACCCTCATTTTCTTTCCTGAAATTAAGAGTTTCTTATGGGGATGCCTGGTGGCTCAGTGGGTTAAAGCCTCTGCCTACAGCTCAGGTCATGATCCCAGGGTCCTGGGATTGAGCCCCGCATCAGGCCTTCTACTCAGCAGGGAGCCTGCTTCCCTTCCTCTCTCTCTGCCTGCCTCTCTGCCTACTTGTGATCTCAGTCTGTCAAATCAATAAAAAAAAAAAAAGAGTCTCCTATGGTTTGTCTCCCTTCTGATACCATCTTGTTTCATTTTTTCCTTCCTTACCCCCCAAATCCGCCCACCTCTAAATTCCTCATATCGGAGATCATATAATAATTGTATTTCTCTGATTGACTTATTTTGCTCAGCATAATACCCTCCAGTTCCATTCACATCATTGCAAATGGCAAGATTTCATTCTTTTGATGGCTGCATAGTATTCCATTGTATATACAGACCACATCTTTATCCATTCATCTGTACAAGGGCATGTAGGTTCTTTCCATAGTTTGGCTATTGTGGACATTGGTGCTATAAACATTCAGGTCCATGTACCCCTTCGGATTACTCCATTTGTATCTTCATGGTAAATACCAAGTAGTGCAATTGCTGGGTCACAGGGTAGCTCTATTTTCAACTTTTTGAGGAATTTCCATACTGTTTTCCAGAGTGGCTGCACCAGCTTACATTCCCACTGACAATATAGGAGGATTCCCCGTTCTCCGTATCCTCACCAACAACTGTCATTTCCTGACTGGTTAATTTTAGCCATTCTGACTGGTGTGAGATGGCA